>NC_135337.1:100504476-100845634 GCF_023851605.1 Tamandua tetradactyla | reverse complement strand
GCCCATGACTCCAATGGAGGGTCTGGATGACCTCCACACGAGAGGCTCATCAGCCAAAGCAGAAATGGAAACCGTCTCCTCTAATCCTCCTTAAAAGGCTTTCCCGTGTTTAGATTAAGCATCACTCATTGTAGAAGACACTCCCTGTTGGCTGATTACAAATGGAATCAGCTGTGGATGCAGCTGACGTGATCATGATTCAATTCTATGAACTGTCCTCATAGTAACGAGCAATGCAGCACTTGCCCAACCTGATAAACAGGTACCACAACTTGGTCAAGTTGACACATGTCCCTGGCCATGACAGCCCATATAAACCATTTTGCCTGGGAACTACTTGGTGTGGAGAAAATTTGAGGCCAGGAATCAAATTCAAGTTAATCCTAACCTATATTTCAATCTGGCTTTTATTTGAATAGCATAGTAGGAATTTATTTTCTGTTTTCCACTAGTCCCTCAGTTTTCCATGAAATGTTTGATAATACAAATAACAGTCTCTACATTCAGTTTCAAAATGGGTTCCAAATGAGTTATATAAATAGTTTTCTTGATTTTGTTTAGGAGATGGAAATGGTGTCATCCTCATCGTAACAACACGAAACCACTATTATAGACAGAATAGGTACAGAAACTTGAGATAAGGAGATTGTCATGGATTATTGTATAAACTCAACGTAATCACACAGTGTTTAAAAAGTCAGAGGAGAAGATGTGATGATGGAAACAGAGATTTGAAGATGCTATGCAATTCGATTTGAAGATCAAAAACCAGGCTAGGGAGGACTTCCGGAGAAGAAGGCGGCTTAGTAAGGTGTGCGTGTCTTAGTTCCTCCTCCAGAACAACTACTAAATAACTAGAAACATTACAGAACAGCTCCCAGAGCCACGACAGAGACGAGACACACAGTGTACCCCAGTCTGGAATGGCTGGACCGGCTAAGAGACTCCACTGTGGTGAGGTCCCTGAGTGGTGCAAGCTTCCCCAGGCCATGGCGGCTGGTGGCTGGAGCCCCTCCCTCCCTCCTTCCTGGGCCGGCTGGGAGCCTCGGATCAGCGGCTCCCCAAGCCATGGTGGCCAGCGACCGGAGCCCTTCCCACACAGGCAACTTCCTGGAGGGAAAGGAAAGAGTCCCCAACAGTAGTAGAGACTGAGCTCAACCTAACACCAATATTGGCATTAATGAACAACTTCTGACTACTGAAAATAAGCCCTCAGCTCTGGTGAAAATGATCAAGGCAGAAGTCGCTTATTGGGCTAACTGAAAAAGAGGAAAGGGGGCGAAAAAAGCCTTCTGTGGCTGTTTCTATGGAGGCTTGGGTGCCTCTGGGCTCAGCACTGGGATTACACAGGTTGCAACTGCCCTGAAGGCAGAAACAGGCTGCTTTCAGGCCTCTCTACCACCTGAACTTTCCCCACGGGATGGGTGAAAAGCAACTCAGGTGGAATCCCTCTCTCAAGGAATTCAGATCCCAGGATTTCACAATTTGAAGCCATTAAAAACAACCTACAAATTTTCCTCTGTCTCCACCACACACTCAGCAGTGAGAGTCTTTCAAAGTTAAAGGAGCCACAACATCTTTTGCTGATGGGAACCACAGAGAGACAAGCACCACATACTGGGCAGGATAAGAAAAACAGAACCCAGAGACTTCACAGGAAAGTCTTTCAACCTGCTGGGTCCCACACTCAGGGAAATCTGATTAAATGCCCAGACGCCAGCAAAAAATAACAAATCACCCCAGGAAAATTGAAGATATGGCCCAGTCAAAGGAACAAACCAATAGTTCAAATGAGATACAGGAGCTGAGACAACTAATTCTGAATATATGAACAGAAATGGAAAACCTCTTCAAAACCAAATCAATAAATTGAGGGAGGACATGAAGAAGGCATGGGATGAACAAAAAGAAGAAATGGAAAGTCTGAAAAAACAAATCACAGAACTTATGAGAATGAAAGATATACTAGAAAAGAGGAAAAAAACAATGGAAACCTACAATGGTAGATTTCAAGAGACAGAGGTTAGAATTATTGAACTGGAGGATGGAACATCTGAAATCCAAAAAGAAACAGAAACTATAAGGAAAAGAATGGAAAAATTTGAGCAGGGGCTCAGGGAATTGAATGATAATATGAAGTGTACAAATATACGTGTTGTGGCTGTCCCAGAAGGAGAAGAGAAGGGAAAAGGAGGAGAAAAACTAATGGAAGAAATTATCACTGAAAATTTCCCAACTCTTATGAAAGACCTAAAATTACAGATCCAAGAAGTGCAGTGCACCACAAAGAGAATAGATCCAAATAGGCGTTCTCCAAGACACTACCTAGTTAGAATGTCAGAGGTCAAAGAGAAAGAGAGGATCTTGAAAGCAGTAAGAGAAATACAATCCATCACATACAAGGGAAACCCAATAAGACTATGTGTAGATTTCTCAGCAGAAACCATGGAAGCAAGAAGAGAGTGGGATGATATATTTAAATTACTAAAAGAGAAAAACTGCCAACCAAGACTTCTATATCCAGCAAAATTGTCACTCAAAAATGAGGGAGAATTTAAAACATTTTGAGACAAAAAGTCACTGAGAGAATATGTGACCAAGAGACCAGCTCTGCAAGAAATACTAAAGGGAGCACTAGAGTCAGATACAAAAGGACAGAAGAGAGAGGTATGGAGAAAAGTGTAGAAAGAAGGAAAATCAGATATGATATATATAATACAAAAGGCAAAATGGTAGAGGAAAGTATTACCCAAAGAGTAATAACACTAAATGTTAATGGACTGAATTCCCCAATCAAAAGACATAGACTGGCAGAATGGATTAAAAAACAGGATCCTTCTATATGCTGTCTACAGGAAACACATCTTAGACCCAAAGATAAACATAGGTTGAAAGTGAAAGGTTGGGAAAAGATATTTCATGCAAATAACAACCAGAAAAGAGCAGGAGTAGCTATACTAATATTCAACAAATTAGACTTCAAATGTAAAACAGTTAAAAGAGACAAAGAAGGACACTATATACTAATAAAAGGAAAAATTAATCAAGAAGACATAACAATCATAAACATTTATGCACCGAACCAGAATGCCCCAAAATACATGAGGAATGCACTGCAATTACTGAAAAGGGAAATAGACACATCTACCATAATATTTGGAGACTTCAATTCGCCACTCTCATCAATGGACAGAACATCTAGACAGAGGATCAATAAAGAAACAGAGAATTTGAATATTACAATAAATGAGCTAGAATTAACAGACATTTATAGGACATTACACCCCACAACAGCAGGATACACCTTTTTCTCAAGTGCTCATGGATCATTCACAAAGATAGACCATATGCTGGGTCACAAAGGAAGTCTCAACAAATTTAAAAAGACTGAAATCATACACAACACTTTCTCGGATCATAAAGGAATGAAGTTGGAAATCAATAATAGGCAGAAAATTCACAAATACGTGGAGGCTCAACAACACACTCTTAAACAATGAGTGGGTCATGGAAGAAATTACAGGAGAAATTAGTAAATATCTCGAGACGAATGAAAATGAAAACACAACATATCAAAACCTATGGGATGCAGCAAACGCAGTGCTAAGAAGGAAATTTATTGCCCTAAATGCCTATATCAGAAAAGAAGAAAGGGCAAAAATTCGGGAATTAACTATCCACTTGGAGGAACTGGAGAAAGAACAGCAAACTAATCCCAAAGCAAGCAAAAGGAAAGAAATAACAAAGATTAGAGCAGAAATAAATGAAATTGAGAACAAGAAAACAATAGAGAAAATCAATAAGAAAAGAAGTTGGTTCGATGAGAAAATCAACAAGATTGATGGGCCCTTAGCAAGATGGATAAAAAGAAGAAGAGAGAGGACACAAATAAATAAGATCAGAAATGGAAGAGGAGACATAACCACTGACCTCACAGAAATAAAGGAGGTAATAACAGGATACTATGAACAACTTTATGCTAATAAATACAACAATGTAGATGAAATGGACAAGATCCTAGAAAGGCATGAACAACCAACTTTGACTCAAGAAGAAATAGATGACCTCAACAAACCAATCACAAGTAAAGAAATTGAATCAGTCATTCAAAATCTTCCCAAAAAGAAAAGTCCAGGACCAAACGGCTTCACATGTGAATTCTACCAAACATTCCAGAAAGAATTAGTACCAACTCTCCTTAAACTCTTCAAAAAAATTGAAGTGGAGGGAAAGCTATCTAATTCATTCTATGAAGCCAACATCACCCTCATACCAAAACTAGGCAAAGATATTACAAAAACAGAAAACTACAGACCAATCTCTCTAATGAATATATATGCAAAAATCCTCAACAAAATTCTAGCAAATCGAATCCAGCAACACATTAAAAGAATTATACAACATGACCAAGTAGGATTCATCCCAGATATGCAAGGATGGTTCAACATAAGAAAATCAATTAATGTAATACACCATATCAACAAATCAAAGCAGAAAAATCACATGATCATCTCAATTAATGCAGAGAAGGTATTTGACAAGATTCAACATCCTTTCCTGTTGAAAACACTTCAAAAGATAGGAATACAAGGGAACTTCCTTAAAATGATAGAGGGAATATATGAAAAACCCACAGCTAATATCATCCTCAATGGGGAAAAATTGAAAACTTTCCCCCTAAAATCAAGAACAAGACAAGGATGTCCATTATCACCACTATTATTCAACATCGTGCTGGAGGTTCTAGCCAGAGCAATCAGACAAGAAAAAGAAATACAAGGCATCAAAATTGGAAAGGAAGAAGTAAAACTATCACTGTTTGCAGACAATATGATACTATACATTGAAAACCCTGAAAAATCCACAACAAAACTACTAGAGCTAATAAATGAGTACAGCAAAGTAGCAGGTTAGAAGATCAACATTCAAAAATCTGTAGTGTTTCTATACACTAGCAATGAACAAGCTGAGGGGGAAATCAAGAAACGAATTCCATTCACAATTGCAACTAATAGAATAAAATACTTAGGAATAAATTTAACTAAAGAGACAAAAGACCTATACAAAGAAAACTACAAAAACTGTTAAAAGAAATCACAGAAGACCCAAACAGATGGAAGAGCATACCGTGTTCATGGATTGGAAGACTAAATATAGTTAAGATGCCAATTCTACCTAAATTGATTTACAGATTCAACGCAATACCAATCAAAATCCCAACAACTTATTTTTCGGAAATAGAAAAACTAATAAGCAAATTTATCTGGAAAGGCATGGTGCCCTGAATTGCTAAAAGTATCTTGAGGAAAAAAAACGAAGTTGGAGGTCTCACGCTGCCAGACTTTAAGGCATATTATGAAGCCACAGTGGTCAAAACAGCATGGTATTGGCATAAAGATAGATATATCGACCAATGGAATCGAATAGAGTGCTCAGATATAGACCCTCTCATCTATGGACATTTGATCTTTGATAAGGCAGTCAAGCCAACTGACCTAGGACAGAACAGTCTCTTCAATAAATGGAGCCTAGAGAACTGGATATCCATATGCAAAAGAATGAAAGAGGACCCATATCTCACACCCTATACAAAAGTTAACTCAAAATGGATCAAAGATCTAAACATCAGGTCTAAGATCATAAAACAGTTAGAAGAAAATGTAGGGAGATATCTTATGAATCTTACAATTGGAGGTGATTTTATGGACCTTAAACCTAAAGCAAGAGCACTGAAGAAAGAAAGAAATAAATGGGAGCGCCTCAAAATTAAACACTTTTGTGCATCAAAGAACTTCATCAAGAAAGTAGAAAGACAGCCTACACAATGGGAGACAGTATTTGGAAACGACATATCAGATAAAGGTCTAGTATCCATAATTTATAAAGAGATTGTTCAACTCAACAACAAAAAGACAGCCAACCCAATTACAAAATGGGAAAAAGACTTGAACAGACACCTCTCAGAAGAGGAAATATAAATGGCCAAATGGCACCTGAAGAGATGCTCAATGTCCCTGGCCATTAGAGAAATGTAAATCAAAACCACAATGAGATATCATCTCACACCCATCAGAATGGCCATTATCAACAAAACAGAAAATGACAAGTGCTGGAGAGGATGTGGAGAAAGAGGCACACTTATCCACTGTTGGTGGGAATGTCAAATGGTGCAACCACTGTGGAAGGCAGTTTGGTGGTTCCTCAAAGAGCCGAATATAGAATTGCCATACGACCCAGCAATACCATTGCTAAGTATCTACTCAAAGGACTTAAGGGCAAAGACACAAACGGACATTTGCACAACAATGTTTATAGCAGCATTATTTACAATTGCAAAGAGATGGAAACAGCCAAAATGTCCATCAACAGACGAGTGGCTAAACAAACTGTGGTATATACATACGATGGGATATTATGCAGCTTGAGGACAGAATAAACTTATGAAGCATGTAATAACATGGATGAACCTAGAGAACATTTTGCTGAGTGAGACTAGCCAAAAATTAAAGGACAAATACTGTATGGTCCCAGTGATGTGAACCGACATTAGAGAATAAACTTGGAATATGTCATTGGTAACAGAGACCATCAAGAGTTAGAAATAGGGTAAGATAATGGGTAATTGGAGCTGAAGGGATACAGACTGTGCAACAGGATTGGATACAAAAACTCAAAAGTGGACAGCACAATACTACCTAACTGCAATGTAATTATGTTAAAACACTGAATGAAGCTGCATCTGAGCTACCGTTTTTTTGTTTTTTGTTTTTTATATATATATATTTTTTTATTTTTATTTTTTTCTCTATATTATTTTATTCCTTTTTCTGCTGTCTTGCTATTTCTTTTTCTAAATTGATACAAATGCACTAAGAAATGATGAACATACATCTATGTGATGATATTAAGAATTACTGATTGCATATGTAGAATGGAATGATTTCTAAATGTTGTGTTAGTTAATTTTTTTTAATTAATAAAAAAAAACCGGGCTAGGAACTAAGGAAGGCCAGCATCCTCTCTTTTTTTAAATTAATTTATTTGTTTTTTAAAATACCAAATAATAACAAATGCAAACATTCTTAATTTTTGAACGTTCCATTCCATACATATAATCAGCGATTCACAATATCACCACATAGATGCATATACATCATCGTGATCATTTCTTGGAACATTTGCATATATTCAGAAAAGAAATAAAAAGAAAATGGAAAAACATTTGTACATACCGTATTCCTTACCCCTGCCTTTCATTGATCACTAGCATTTCAAAATAAATTTATTTTAACATTTGTTCACCCAACTATTTATTTTTATTCCATATGTTCTCCTCATCTGTTGACAAGGTAGATAAAAGGAACATCAAACACAAGGTTTTCACAATCACGCAGTCACATTGTGAAAGCTATATCATTATATAATCATCTTCAGGAAACATGACTACTGGAACACACTCTACACTTTCAGGCACTTCCCTCCAGCTTCCCTATTACATCTTGAATAACAAGGTGATATCTACTTAATGCATAAGAATAACCTCCAGGATAACTTCTTAACTTTGTTTGGAATCTCTCAGCCATTACACTTTATTTTGTCTCATTTCACTCTTCCCCCTTTTGATCGAGAAAATTTTCTTGACTCCTTGATGCTGAGTCTCAGCTCATTCTAAGGGTTTTCTCAAAACCTTTATGATGAGTTTCAGCTCATTCTAGAATTTCTGTCCCACGTTGCCAGGAAGGTCCACCCCACTGGGGGTCATGTCCCATGGAGACACGGGGAGGATGATGAGTTTGCTTGTTGTGTTGACTGGAGACAGAGGCCACATCTGAGCAATAAAAGAACTTCTCTTGGGGGTGACTGTTAGGCCTAATTTTAAGTAGGCTTGACCTATCCTTTGTGTGGTTATGTTTCATATGAACAAACCTCAAGACTGGGGGCTCAGCCTATAGCTTTTGTTGTCCACACTGCTTGTGAAAATATCAAGAATTCAACTTGGGGAAGTTGAATTTTCCCTCTTTCTCACCATTTCCCAAAGGGGACATTGCAAATACTTTTCTATTCACTGTTCAAATCCCTCAGGGATTTATCAGGGCATCACTCTGGGATTTATCAGGGCATCACTCTGGACAAACCTACAAAATCTCATGTTCTATTAATGTTTTCATGTACTTATGGTGTTCAATTAAGCTGTCTACATAAGTTATTTTAGGAAATGCACTAGTCAAAATATAAATTTTGTACCAAATAAGAAATTTTTTTGCTAATCTTACACAAACGTTGAAATTTTAAAATATTAATTACCATCTATTTTCAACACCTTGCAGTAACGACATTCTTTTGTTCTTCTTCATGCAAAAAGATTTTTAAAATTTGTTCATTTAGTCACTATCATTATACACTTTAAGAATTCCTAGATATACCATCTCAGTCTTTATCATCTATATTTCTTTCTGATTTTATTTTTACCCCCAGTCCTCCTCCCTCTATCATTCTCACATTCAGCTTCATTCAGCGCCTTAATATAATTGTATTACAGTTAGGTAGTATTCTGCTGTATGTTTCTGAGTTTTTACATTCTTTCCTGTTGCACAATCTGTATCCCTTCAGCTCCAATTACCCAATATCTTACCCTATTTCTGGCTCCTGATAGTCTCTGATACCAATGAAATTCCCCAAGTTTATTCACTGATGTCAGTTCATATCAGTGAGACCATACAATATCTGTCCTTTTGTTTCTGGCTAATCTCACTCAGCATAATATCCTTAAGGTCTATCCATGTTTTTGCATACTTCATAACTTCATTCTGTCTTACAGCTGCATAATATTCCATCATATGTATATACCACAATTTGTTTAGCCACTCATTTGTTGATGGACATTTTGACTGTTTCCATCTATTCACAGATGTAAATAGTGCTCTATAAACGTTGGTGTGGAAATGTCCACTTGTCTCCTTGCCCTCATGTCCTCTGAGTAGATACCTAGCAATGATATTGCCGGGTCACATGGCAATTCTATATTTAGCTATTTGAGGAACTGCCAAACTGCCTTCCACAGCAGTTGTAACATTTGACATTTCCGCCAACAGAGGATAAGTGTGCCTCTTTCTCCACATCCTCTCCAGTACTTTTCATTTTCTGTTTTGTTGATAATGGCCATTCTGGTGAGTGTGAGATGATATCACATTGTGGTTTTGATTTACATTTCTCTAATGGCCAGGGAAGTTGAGCATCTCTTCATGTGCCTTTTGGCCATTTGTATTTCCTCTTCTAAGAAGTGTCTGTTCAAGTCTTTTCCCCATTTTGTAATTGGGTTGGCTGTCTTTTTGTTGTTGAGTTGAATCATCTCTTTATAAATTCTGGATACTAGACCTTTATCTGATGTGTCGTTTCCAAATGTTGTCTGGCATTGTGTAGGTTGTCTTTTTACTTACTTGACAAAATTCTTTGATGCACAAAATTGTTTAATTTTGAGGAGTTCCCATTTATTTATTTATTTCTTCAATGCTCTTCTTTGGGTGTAAGGTCTAGAAAACCACCTCTTAGTATAAGATTTATAAGATATTTCCTTACATTTTCTTCTAACAGTTTTATGGTCTTATATCTAATGTTTAGGTCTTTAATTCATTTTGAGTTTATTCTTGTATAGGTTGTGAAATATGGGTCCTCTTTGGTTGTTTTGCATACGGATATCCAGTTCTCTAGGCACCATTTATTGAAGAAACTGTAATATCCCAGGTGAGTTGGCTTGACTGCCTTATCAAAGATCAATTGTCCATAGATGAGAGGGTCTACATACGAACACTCTATTTGATTCCATTGGTCAACATATCTATCTTTATACCAATACCATGCTACTGTGAGCACTGTAGCATCATAATATGCCTTAAAGTCATGTAGCATGAAACCTCCGACTTCATTTTTTGTTCTCAGGATATTTTTAGCTATTCGGGGCACCCTGCCCTTCAAGATAAATTTGGTTATTGGTTTTTCTATTTCTGAAAAGTAAGTTTTTGGGATTTTGATTGGTATTGCTTTGAATCTGTAAATCAATTTAGGCATAATTGACATCTTACCTATATTTTGTCTTCCAATCCATGAACACGGTATGCCCTTCCATCTACTTAGGTCTTCTGTGATTCAACAATTTCTTGTATTTTTCTTTGTATAGGTCTTTTGTGTCTTTACTAAAATTTATTCCTCAACATTTTATTCTTTCAGTTGCCATTGTAAATGGAATTCTTTACTTGATTTCCCCTTCAGATTGTTCATTATTAGTAATGAAAAACAACAGATTTTTGAATGTCGATCTTGCAACCAGTCATTTTGCTGTACTCATTTATTAGCTCTAGTAGTTTTGCTGTGGACTTTTCAGGGTTTTCAACATACAGTGTCATATCATCTGCAAACAATGAGAGTTTTACTTCTTCCTTTCCAATTTTGATGCCTTGTATTACTTTTTCTTGTCTAATTGCTCTGGCTAGAACTGCCAACACAATGTTGAATAACAGTGGTGATAGTGGACATCCTTGTCTTTTTCCTGATCTTATGGGGAAAGTTTTCAGTTTTTCCCCAGTGAGGATGATGTTAGCTGTGGGTTTTTCCTATATTCTGTTTATCATTTTGAGAAAATTCCCTTCTAGTCTTATCCTTTGATGTGTTTCCAACAGGAAAGGATTTTGAATTTTGTCAAATGCCTTTTATGCAACAGTCGAGATGATCATGTGGTTTTTCTGCTTTAATTTGTTGATATGGTGTATTAAATTAATTGATTTTCTTATGTTGAACCATCCTTGCATACCTGGGATGAATCCTACTTGGTCTTGATGTATAATTCCTTCACCATGTTACTGGATGTGATTTGCTAGAATTTTGTTGAGGATTTTTGCATCTATATTCATTAGAGAGATTGATCTGTAGTTTTCTTTTTTTGTAGTATCTTTGTCTGGCTTTGGTTTGAGGGTGATGTCGGCTTTGTAGAATGAGTTAGGGAGCTTTCTCTCCTCTTCAATTTCTTTGAAGAGTTTGAGCAAGATTGGTACTAATTCTTTCTTGAATGTCTGGTAGAATTCACCTGTGAAGCCATCTGGTCTTGGACTTTTCTTTTGGGGGAACTTCTTAATGACTGATTCAATTTCTTTACTTATGATTGGTTTGTTGAGATTATCTATTTCTTCTTGAGTCAAAGTTGGTTGTTCATGTCTTACTAGAAAGTTGTCCATTGCATCAATATTGTTGTATTGCTTCCTTTATTTTTGTGGGGTCAGTGGTTATGTCTCCTTTTCCATTTCTTATTTTATTTATTTCCATCCTCTCTCTTCTTCTTTTTGTCAAACTTCCTAAGAGTCCATCAATATTATTGATTTTCTCATAGAATCAGCTTCTGGTTTTGTTGATTTTCTCTATTGTTTTCATGTTCTCAATTTCATTTATTTCTGTTCTAATCTTTGTTTTTTCTTTCTTTTTGCTTGCTTTGGAGTTAGTTTGCTGTCCTTTCTCTAGTTCTTCCAAGTGGACTGTTAATTCCTCGAACTTTGCCCTTTCTTCTTTTTTGATATAGGCATTTAGGGCAATAAATTTCCCTCTCAGCATTGCCTTTGCTGCATCTCATAAATTTTGGTATGTTGAGTTTTCATTTTCATTTGCCTCGAGATATTTACTGATTTCTCTTGTTATTTCTTCCTTGACCCACTAGTTGTTTAAGAGTGTGTGGTTGAGTCTCCACATATTTGTGAATTTTCTGGCATTCTGCATATTATTGATTTCCAACTTTATTCCTTTATGCTCTGAGAAAGTGTTTTGCATGATTTCAATCTTTTTAAATTTATTGAGACTTGCTTTGTGACCCAGCATATGGTCTATCCTTGAGAATGATCCATGAGCCCTTGAGAAAAAGTTGTATCCTGCCGCTGTGGGGTGTAATGTCCTATAAATATCTGTTAAGTCTATCTCATTTATTGTATTATTCAAATTCTCTGTTTCTTTATTGATCTTCTGTCTAGATGTTCTGTCTATTGATGAGAGTGTGGAATTGAAGTGTCCAACAATTATGGTAGATGTGTCTATTTGCCTTTATAGTGTTTGCAGTGCTTGCCTCATGTATTTTGGGGCATTCTGGATCAGTGCATAAATATTTATGATTGTTATGTCTTAATGCTGAATTGTCCCTTTTATTAGTATATAGTATCCTTCTTTGTCTCTTTTAACTATTTTACATTTGAAGTCTACTTTGTTGGATATTAGTATAGCTACTCCTGCTCTTTTCAGTTGTTATTTGCAGGAAATATCTTTTCCCAAACTTTCACTTTCAACCTATGTTTATCTTAGGGACTAAGATGTGTTTCCTGTAGACAGCATATAGGAGGATCCTGTTTTTTAATCCATTCTGCCAGTTTATATCTTTTGATTGAGGAGTTCAATCCATTAACATTTACTGTTATTAGTGTATGGGTAGTACTTTCATCTACCATTTTGCCTTTTGTATTTTATATGTCATATCTAATTTTCCTTCTTTCTACACTCTTCTCCACACTTCTCTCTTCTTTTTTTTCATATCTGTGTCTAGTGCTCCCTTTAGTATTTCTTGCAGAGCTGGCCTCTTGGTCACAAATTCTCTCAGCGATTTTTTGTCTGAAAATGTTTTAATTTCTCCCTCATTTTTGAAGGACAATTTTGCTGGGTTTGGAATTCTTGGTTGGCAGTTTTTCTGTTTTAGTAATTTAAATATATCATCCCACTCTCTTCTTGCCTCCATGGTTTCTGCTAAGAATTCTACACATAGTATTATTGGGTTTCCCTTGTATGTGATGGATTGCTTTTCTCTTACTGCTTTCAAGATCCTCTCTTTCTCTTTGAACTCTGACATTCTGACTAGTAAGTGTCTTGTAGAATATTGATTTGGATATTCTCTTTGGGGTATGCTGCACTTCTTGGAACTGTAATTTTAAGTCTTTCAAAAGAGTTGGTAAATTTTCAGTGATGATTTCTTCCATTAGTTTTTCTCCTCCTTTTCCCTTCTCTTCTCCTTCTGGACACCCACAACACATATATTTACATATTTCATATTATCATTCAATTCCCTGAGTCCCTGCTCATATTTTTCCATTTTTTCCCTATAGTTTCTGTTTCTTGTTGGATTTCAGATGTTCTGTCCTCCAGTTCACTAATCCTAACCTCTGTCTCTTGAAATCTACCATTGTAGGTTTCCATTGTTTTTTCATCTCTTCTATTGTAACTTTCATTCCCATGAGTTCTGTGATTTCTTTTTTCAAGATTTTCATTTCTTCTTTTTGTTCTTTCCTTGCCTTCTTCATATCTTCCCTCAATTCATTGATTTGGTTTTTGATGAGGTTTTTCATGTCTGTTAGCATATTCTGAATTAATTGTTTCAGCTCTTGTATCTCATTTGAACTATTGGTTTGTTCCTTTGACTGGGCCATATCTTCAATTTTCCTGGTGTGATTTGTTATTTTTTGCTGGCATCTAGACATTTAATTACCTTAATTAGTTTATTCTGGAGATTGCTTTCATTTCTCTTACCTAGGGTTTTCTTGCTAGATGAATTTGTTGTCTATGTGTTCTTTGACATTCAGTTCAGCTTTTTCTGGAACTCTAGCTTAGGTTTTGTTTAACAGAGGAGAATTTTTCAGTTCTTGTTTTCTTGTTTCTTGCCCTGCTTGTATGGTGCCTTTTCCCTCCTACCCTTAGGAGGGTCTACATAGGTATTATAGACTTCAGCCTGGTTTTTCCGGACTAAACTGGCCTCCTATCAAGGGGAAGGTGTCAACTGCATCAGTTTTCAATGAGGGTGAGACCCAGCCAGTTAAAAGACTTTCCTTGAAGTCTCTGCTCTGTTTTTCTTAACCTGCCTAGTATGTGGTGCTTGTCTGCCTGTGGGTCCCACCAGCAAAAGATGTTGCAGCACCTTCAATTTGGCAGACTCTCGCTGCTGGGGAGAGACAGAGGCGAGGTTGTAGGCTGGTTTTAATGGCTTCAGATTTCCCAGCTCTGGGGTCTGAACTCCTTGAGGGAAGGATTCCACCTGAGTTGGGCTTCACCCTTCCCCTGGGGAAGGCACATGCAGGAGACAGCCCTGAAAGCCGTCCATTTCTGCCTATGTATGGGACAGTTGCAGCACAAGAAGTCATACCACTGAATTGAGAGGCAGACAAGTGTCCATAAAAACACAGCCACTAAAACCTCCATTTCCTCCCTTTCCTCTTTTTCCCTGAGCCCTGTGAGTGGCCTCTGCCTTGACCAGATTTAGAGTCTCTTTCCTTTCCCTCTGGGAAGCCGCCTATGGGGGAGGGGCACCAGGCACCAGCCACTGTGGCTTCGGGAACTCATGGTTCTGGGGAGGCTCACAGCCAGTCCAACTGGTCCAGACTGAGGTACCCTGTGTGTCTGGTCACTGATGTGGCTCTGGGAGCTGTTCTGTACTGTTTCTGGTTGTTTAGTAGTTGTTCTGGAGGATGAACTAAAATGCACACATTGCTAAGCTGCCTCAGAATGTATTCTTGATAAGTATATCTGACTCACATACCTGCCAATATTTTATGGTTGAAAATATAGTGTGCTGTTTTGTGAAAATAATGTGATTATTTTTGGTTTTCTTTATTTTTTCCTCACATAATTTTCATTAACTGGGATATCACTTAACATTGAATATATGTATTGAGCTATATGAAACACCCCTTATTCATTAGCTGCACTTCTGAATAAATATTTTCTAAATATATCAAGAATGTTAAAAATCAGAATTCTTTATATAGCACCCAAATTCAGGAAGACAAAAGACATGAATTTCATTCCAAGTAAAAGTTGGCATTTTACCTTGAATAATTAGAACACTAGAAAATTGTATGTTGTTATAATATGATCCCTTTTATATTTTATTATTCTTCTTTACATGTTAAATAAGAATTTTAATCACTGTTTTATTTCTCAGGCTATTTTAAACTTAAAATAAATTTTCTTCTAAAAATAATGACTTAACTAGTATTCCTCCAATCTTTGTACAAGAAAGTTACAAAGAGTCTTAGCTGTCTGCTAAGACTCAAGACTGTTGGAATTATAGCTGGCTGCAAGGACAGAGGTAGCTGTGAATGTTCATTTCAATAGACATTAGATATTGCATTGATTCATCTGAAAACTGCTATGACAATAACAAAATCTGACTTCATCGATGTCTATGTTAAGAGGCACAGGGAGCTGAAGAGGTTTATAATTTTAATTCCATTGCTGCCTCCTTTGGGCTTGAACTTTGTCCAAGAATGACAATTTATCAAACTGATAGATTCCAAAGGGAAAGTAGGCTACCATTGTCCCCAGTGACTTTCTTAATTGGTATAAGCCAATACTAAAATCTTACTGAGTAATTAGTGGAGTGATATGTCATAATTTTTACTCTGTTAGTGTCTTGCACATATAGGGGCAGAACTGTAATTAATTCTATCTTCCAGTTACTGAGTCTTCAAATCTTGAATGCCTTCTATGGTACTGCTTCAATTAAATCAATGCAGCAAGTCAAAGCCCATATTTAACTGGGAGTGTCATTGCCTCTCACCAACAGGTTTTGCTTTGGTGGGAGGCAAAGGAGTGTATTGAATAGATGAGGCAAGGTAACATTGTGACTAGCACAATGTTCATTATGAGCCCTTCCCAAAGGTGAGAGAACTCCTGTTGACCAGAAGAGGGCAATGTGGGCCCACAGGAGCAAGAAAGGAGATGCCTGAAAGGGGAAATGAGAAAAGGTTTCCATCAATGGATAGTGCTCTTCATGGGAACTGTTTTTAAGTTGGACTATAAATGAGGAAAATTTGGATTGTTTTCATAGAGGATTGATAAGATAATCCAACTTATATTTGAAATTGACCACTTTGCAACAAAAATTGATTGTCAAGATGGTCCCCTTTGTGAGGTTGTGTGGCTGACAAGCTTGGACAAATGAGGTAGTGGCAAAATTGGGAGACAAATACTGTTTCTGAGTATATTTTTCATTGAGAAACCTAAAATATTTGTTTTTTTAATTTAATAATGCATCATTGTGTTTATTTTTTTGCTTATTTGTGATAATTGGTTTAACCATTAAAATGAAGATATTATTTTTGAGAGTTATAATTTTATCATTACAGTTCTATAACCAGCATAATAATCTTAAAATTTGGAGCACCAAAACAACTAATAAGAAAATACATGTCCAGATATGCAAAAATTATATGCTCTCATAGCTTGCTGCTTTGCTTTTGTGGAGAGATTATATAAGAAATTATCTTTCCTCAGAAATTAAATATTTCTCCACATTCCTACCTCCAGTCAAGTTGAGTTTTATAGGTTCATCCCAGTAAAGTTCACTGTTAGTTCCATTTACCTTTTCTTCTTGTCATTCTGTGACTTTGAGGAATCTCTCTGTTAACAGAGCTTTGGAACTTTACAATGATATAGCATGGTGTAACATGTTTATTCCCATTTTTAACAAAGACAAATTTTTCCCCTGAATATTTTGTTCTAATTTCATTTCATTATTATGTAGAGTGATTGAGTTTCATTTTATTTTCATAATTCTCCCTTTTCTATGTTTTTCTTCTTTGTGTGATTCTATTAATTACTTTTCCTTCATTGATATTATTTTTTCAATTTTTTTCTCCAATTTTCAATTTCCCTACTAAACAGCTTAACTCTTTAGGAATGTGCCTCAATGCTTCTTTCACCATTTAAAGGTGCAAATTTTTTTATATAGAATTTGCACATATGAAATACTCTCTATACTTTTCTTATGTACTTTTTACCAATTACTGTTGGAAAGCACACTTTGATCCTTTTTAAAATAGGGAAATTAATAAGCTGATAGTTTACAGTTCTGAGGCTATGAAAATGTCCAATTTAAAGTGAAGATAATGAAATATTCAATCTAAGGTATCCAGGGAAAATGTCAAAGTTCAAGAAGTCTGATGACATTCAGGGTTTATCTCTCAATCAGAAAAGCATATGGTGAGCATGGTGACATCCAGTGACCCCTGTGTTCTTCCCAATTTCTCCCTATGAAAAGGAGGTATTTATCTTATGACTGTCCCTCATTTGTATATTGGCAGCAAATAAAATTAGACGTCTACTACAGGGAATCGTTAAAAATGAGTCAAAGGATTTTATAAGATTTTAGTAAGCTGATTTGCTGCTGTAATATAAGAATAGAAGCATTGGAAAGTTTTTGCTTAATTGTTTTGTTTTGCTTTGTATAATAGTTGGTAATGTGTGGTAATGCTTTCTTAGCAAACATGTTTCTTTACATCATGTAAAATTAGCTAGAATTCAGCTCATGAATAGTACTCCAGAAGGGGGCTAGGGAAAATAATCCATAACTACAAGAATGCAGGAGTTTTAATAATAAGAGAAAAAACATTTCTGCCCAATAAAAATTCCTAATGAGTAATTGCTGTTCTTTTCTTTCAAATATTTACTTGTAAAAGTTACCAGACAACTGAATGAATGATATTTGTGAATTTTATTTGCTAATGAAAAAAAAGAAGCATATCTTTTACTTTTTGATGAGTTTTCCTTTAATCAACAAGTTCAGAGCCAACTCTGTGGTGTTGTTTTCTTAACTGTATATGATGGGATTCAAGGTTGAAGTTATCTTAGAGTACAATACAGAAATTGGAAGGTCATAAATAGAGAAATTAAAAAGACAAAAAACACAACAAGAAAAAAAAGATCATAAATAGAAAAAAACCCTGATTTCAACTTTTGATAAGCAGGGAAGCCAGTGGAATGAAATAATATGACAACCAGATGTGGAAGGAAAGTGGAGAAGGCTTTTGACTGGCTTTCTTTTAATGGAATCTTCTTGATAGCAGAGAACATGTAGATGTCATAGACAGTTATGATAAAAAAGTGGCAAAAATATAAAACCAGACTGACAAGAATGCAAACAATTTCTCTTATTAAATTTTCTGAACAGGAAATAGCTAATTACTGGGGGATATCACAGAAGAACTGATGGGTTACATTGTATTGACAGTAGAATATGGAGAATGTATTAGCTGTGCACATCACCTCAGTGGGATCTCCTCTCAATCAAGATAAAGATGCTGTCTGTATACACTGCCCATGTTCATGAAAACTTTATAGCACAGAGGATGTCAAAGAGCAGCATAGTGGACAAAGGAATTTCTTGTGGGGAGTAACAGCTCTGCAGCCATTGAAAAAATACCAAAAATACTTGGGTTGCTCAATCCAAGTGATGATGTGGCATTGTTGTGGGTCAAGGAGTTGACAAACTGATTTAGGGATTGCAGTGAAAATAAGCAGATCCAAGAAGGATAAATTTTTCAGGAAGAAGTTAAAGAGGGTGTGGATGAGCTGGTCTATAAAGTTGTGATCATGACAATGAGTACATTCCCAATAAGGTCTACAATTAAATGAATAAGAAGAGCACTTAATGCAAAATGAACATATTTTGATTGGTAGAAAATGCCATGAGAATAAATTCAATTCCAATTGCTCATTACCACAATAATAAGACGAAAAATAATGAAAAACAAAAAGGGAGAGGAATAAAACCTAAACAAAATTGAGTCTCAAAATTAAACATACAGTATTTGCATGCATATGAAGTGTCACATTCTAATTAAATTATATTTACAAATTTCTAAACCCTCTCAGTGTATTGGTTATCAATCACTTCCCAGGTAATTTAGTTTTACTTAACCTATGTAGTTTCAGTTCACATCTATCTAAAACTATAATATTGTTCAAATATATTCTGTGAAAGATGCTGAATGAAAAATTTCCAGTGACCTATATGGAACATTTCCAACACTATAGATAAATCAAAATTGACCCTGTAAAATCTATTAAACTGTGGTCTAGGTTTGCTGCCCCTGCATCCTGTCCCATGTCAAATGTATCCTCAATTTCTAGAGGTTCAGAGAACTTTAGAGTTAAATAATTTTGAGAAACAGTATTTGTGATTGACCTTCATCAATGGTATAAAATTTTTATTTGTCCCTATAAAACAAATTTCAATATTTTAATAAAGCAGTTAGCTAATGGGCTGACATTAGTCATAATATGACTCTTTTATCATTCCCAAGTCTTTTATTATTTATGTTCTTATACTCAGAGGCCTATATGTCACATAATCTAGTTATTGTAAGTATCAAATATGAAGGCTAAAAATTTTAGCCTCATATTCCCCAAATTATTTACTTTTTAAGTTTCCTCTTCTTGGCTTTCCCTCACGTCTAATAAGTCAAATGTACTTTCTCCACCAGCTCTTTTCTTTCTCTTTCTCTCTATTAAATTCTCAGCTGATAAACTGTATGGCATAGTTTACTGCACATCTGAAATACTGCACACATTTTATAAAAATTCTCATGTCAGTCACACAGCCACTTCTACATACTTGTGTTCCTCTATCCTTCTCATAAGTTAATATAAAATATGTAACAGCAAAGAAGGTATGAAAGGGAAATGGAGCTAATTTCAGATAGTATTAGTGTGAAGAAATACAACAGTTAGAGATAACTCTTGAAGTGACAAGTCAATGACATTATTTGTACAAATATTATTCTTTAATTTTCCTGTAAATGTAAATATCTAAGAATGTACTTTACAGTTCAACCTCCAAAAATAACACCTTTTAACTTCTTCTTTAAAGCATTATACTTATCTCTTCCCCATGGTGGTAGATAGTGAAAAGTTCACAGGATAAAGGTAATTGATTGGATTTGAGATAGCAGTGATGTTAAATAATTTATCATTTAATATCTCTAACTTATTATCCTCCAGTTTACCAGAATAAAAGAATTCATATACTGCTTTTAAAAAACTAGAATTTGGATGTATTTCAATCAAATAGGCAAACATTATCTACATGAATTTAAAAATGTTTCTAATGATGGAATTTGACTTTATCTCACTCTGTAGCTCTATTTGTTAAAAAAAAAAATTGTGAATTCATCATCAAAGAAAGTTATTCAGTTCCCCTGAGTTTTTGAGTAAAAAAATGATCATGCTGTACATAGACACATTTTTAACTTATGTGTAATTATCTTTTGTTTTTTTTGTAAGGGAAGTTATAAAAGAAAAATTATCTCAAAAAAGGATTCTTGATAATTCTATATTATTTAGTTACCTGCCAATGATATTTTAGGGGTGAAAATACAGTATGCTTTTATTGAACACAACAAGATTATTTTTAATTTTATCCTTTAATTTTTCTTAAATATTTTTCAATAATTGTGATTTCAATAAAATTGAGTACACTTTGAGCTTATTGTGCAAAATGAAACACCCCTTATTCATTTTATGCACTTCTGAACCAAAATATCATAAATATGCCAAGAATACTATAAAACATAGCCCTTAATGTAGCATTTAAATTGACAAAGACAAAAGCATGATGTCTTCTATTGAATTTCTTTAAATCAGTAGTTGTCATTGACACATTGAATAATTAGAACACTTGACCATATTATATAATATGATCCCTTTGTGTTTTATTATTTTCTTTACTTGTTAAATAAGGACTTTCACCACTATTTTATTTTCCATGTTACCATTAAATATAAAACAAAATTTTAACTAAAAATAATGGCTTACTAGTATTCCTCAAGTCTTTGTAAATGAAGACTCTAGCTGTCTTATGAAGGGCTCAACCATTTTACATCTCTTATTACTCTCACTTGGGCTTGAATATTCCCCAAGAATTATAACTTTCATATAATTTCATGGCAAAGAGAAAATAAGTTACTTTCATTTCCATTGACTTTCTTTTTTTTTTTTTTTTTTTTTTTAAGGAAAGACAGAGAGAAGGAAGGAAGGATAGAAGGAAGGAAGGAAGGAGGAAAGGGAAACATTTTTAAACATTTTCTTGTTTTATTGTATTCTGTTTCTCCGTTTTTGTTACATGGGGTGGGGCCGGGAATCGAACCGAGGTCCTCCGGCATAGCAGGCAAGCACTTTGCCCGCTGAGCCACCGCGGCCCGCCCTCCATTGACTTTCTTAATTAATATGAGCCAATTATGCATTCTTACTGAGTGGTTAATTATAATTTTGTATATAAACAGAATTATATGCATATTTGTATACAGAATTGTAATTAATTCTAGCTCCCAGTTACTCAGTCTTTCTTTCTTGAGAAGCTTCCATTGTTGCTGCTTTAGTAAAATCCATGCAGCAAATCAAAGCCCATATGTAGGCAGCAATGTCATTGCCTCTCATCAACAAATTGTGTTTTGGTCAGAGGCAGTTTTCTTATGAGAAGACTAACAGGTATGCATGCTTGTTAGAATGTTCATAAAGAGCCCATCCACAAGGTAGACAGTATTCACCTAACCAGGAGAGGACAGTGTGACACTGAGGGAATAGGTAAGGCTAAAGCAAGGAAGAGATGAATGTGAGGGGAAGAGGGGAAAGAGGATTGCATTATTGGACAACTGTTCACGGGAAGGATTTGTAATGCATGAGAGGAAAACCTAAAATTATTTGAGTAGAAGAATATTATGATCTAAGTTATATTTGTATTTGACCATTCTGACAAATATTGACTGTCAAGGGGTTACATCTCGTGAAGTTATGGGGATGACAAGTTTGAACAGAGATGTAGTGGTACAATTGGTAGAGGAGTAAAATTTCTGAAAATAATTTTTATTGTGAAACCTAACATATTTTTTTATATTTTAAAATTCCTCATTTTATTTTTGTTTATTATTACCTTATGGTCATGGGTTTAACTATTCAGATTAAACTATTATTTTTTGAGATCTAATTTTTTAGTGAAATTACTTTTCTATAACCCTCAGGTGATATTACAGTTTGGTGTATCAAAGCAATCAACAAGCAAACATACATTCCAGATATGCCAAAAGTCCACCAGCATATAGATTGCTGGTTTGATTTTCTGAAGAATTATGTAGGAAAATGTTTTTACTAAGAATTTGAATATTTCTCCTCAACTCCACCACCAGTCCAGTTACACAGGTTACAGAGTCATCATAATAAAATTCACCATTAACTCCATTTTACATTTTTTTCCTCTTCTTGTAATTGGATTACCTTAGAGGAGTCTCTTTATTAATAGTGTATTGAAAATTAACAAGGATACAGCATGGTGAAATATTTTTATTTCTGTTCCTAACTTGTGACTCTCCCCCTTCTCATGGACCCTTTTTAAAATTCATTTTCTTGGCTAGAGGCAGCAGCGGCAGTGCTGGAGATGAGAGCATGCGTGGGAGTGAAGGAACAGCGGTTTCCACGCCAGTCCGGACTGGAACCTCAGCAATTCGGGCGGCTACATCTCGGGACCCGGTGGTTGGGAAGGGGGGGGGTGGGGGGTCGCCAGGTAGGTGGGGAGTGAAAGCGATGATGCCTCAGCTCTTCCTCCTCTGGGACCTGTTCTCTGCCTTCTGCTCCAACGCCCGAATGATCTGAGCAACGAGGGCGCTGAGAGCCAGGGGCCTGGACACAGCCGGCTCCTCCCCTCCTCCACCCCCTCCCTGGCTGCCACTGCCTCGGCCGACCTGGGACCTGCCTGCCTGTGGCTGCTCAGGGAAAGTAATGGACTTCCAGAGAAGATGGCGGCTTAGTAAGACGTGCGGGTCTTAGTTCCTCCTCCAAAACAGCTACTAAAGAAATAGAAATGGTACAGAACAGCTCCCGGAGCCACGACAGAGACCAAAAAGACAACGTACCCCATTCTGGAACGGCTGAACCGGCTGGGAGAATCTTCTGCGGTGAGATCACCAAGGGGCGCATGCTTCCCCAGGCCGGGGCGGCTGGCGACCAGAGTCCCTCCCTCCCTCCTTCCTGGGCTTGCTGGGAGAATTGGATTGGAGGTCCCCCAAGCCATGGAGACCGGCGACCGGGGTCCCTTCCACACACGTAGCTTCCCAGTCTGGCTGGGAACGTTGGATCGGCACTCGCCCAAGCCACGGAGGCTGGCGAGCCCCCATGCGCGGATTCCTGGGCCAGCTGGGAGATTTGAATCGGCATTCCCACAAGCCATGGCGGCTGCACCCCCCCACACGCAGATTCCCGGGCCGGCTGGGAGATTCAGAACGGCACTCCCCCAAGCTGCTTCAGCTAACGACCCTCCCCCACAGCGAGAATTTTCCAAAGTTAAAAGAGACACAGCATCTTTTACTGGTGGGACCCGCAGACAGACAAGTGCCACGAGTGCCACATACTGGGCAAGATAAGAAAAACAGAGCCCAGAGATTTCAGAGGAAAATCTTTCAACCTGCTGGGTCCCACACCAAGGGAAATCTGATTAAATGCCCAGATGCCAGCAGAAAATAACGGATCACGCTAAGAAAATCGAAGATATGGCCCAATCAAAGGAACAAACCAATAGTTCAAATGAGATACAGAAACTGAGACAACTAATTCTGAATATATGAACAGAAATGGAAAAGCTCTTCAAATACCAAATCAATAAATTGAGGGAGGACATGAAGAAGACATGGGCTGAAAAAAAGAAGAAATAAAAAGTCTGAAAAAACAAATCACAGAACTTATGGGATTGAAAGACAAAGTAGAAAAGATGGAAAAAACAATGGATACCTACAATGGTAGATTTAAAGAGACAGAAGCTAGAATTAGTGAACTGGAGGATGAAACATCTGAATTCCAAAAAGAAACAGAAACTATAGGGAAAAGAATGGAAAAATTTGAGCAGAGGATCAAGGAACTGAATGATAATATGAAGCACACAAATATGCATGTTGTGGGTATCCCAGAAGGAGAAGAGAAGGGAAAAAGAGGAGAAAAACTAATGGAAGAAATTATCACTAAAATTTCCCAACTCTCATGAAAGACCTAAAATTACAGATCCAAGAAGTGCAGTGCACCACAAAGAGAATAGATCCAAATAGGCATTCTCCAAGACACTTACTAGTTAGAATGTCAGAGGTCAAAGAGAAAGAGAGGATCCTGAAAGCAGTAAGAGAAATACAATCCATCACATACAAGGGAAACCCAATAAGACTATGTGTAGATTTCTCAGCAAAAACCATGGAAGCTAGAAGACAGTGGGATGATATATTTAAATTACTAAAAGAGAAAAACTGCCAACCAAGACTTCTATATCCAGCAAAATTGTCCTTCAAAAATGAGGGGGAAATTAAAACATTTTCAGACAAAAAGTCACTGAGAGAATTTGTGACCAAGAGACCAGCTCTGCAAGAAATACTAAAGGGAGCACTAAAGTCAGATATGAAAAGAAAGAAGAAAGAGGTATGGAGAAGAGTGCAGAAAGAAGGAAAATAAGATATGATATATATAACACAAAAGGCAAAATGGTAGAGGAAAATATTATCCAAACAGTAATAACACTAAATGATAATGGACTGAATTCCCCAATCAAAAGACATAGACTGGCAGAATGGATTAAAAAACAGGATCCTTCTATATGCTGTCTACAGAAAACACATCTTAGACCCAAAGATAAACATAGGTTGAAAGTGAAAGGTTGGGAAAAGATATTTCATGCAAATAACAACCAGAAAAGAGCAGGAGTAGCTATACTAATATCCAAAAAATTAGACTTCAAATATAAAACAGTTAAAAGAGACAAAGAAGGATACTATCTACTAATAAAAAGAACAATTAAACAAGAAGACATAACAATCATAAACATTTATGCACCGAACCAGAATGCCCCAAAATACATGAAGAATACACTGCAAACACTGAAAAGGGAAATAGACACATCTACCATAACAGTTGGAGACTTCAATTCACCACTCTCATCAATGGACAGAACATCTAGACAGAGGATCAATAAAGAAACAGAGAATTTGAATATTACAATAAATGAGCTAGAATTAACAGACATTTATAGGACATTACACCCCACAACAGCAGGATACACCTTTTTCTCAAGTGCTCATGGATCATTCACAAAGATAGACCATATGCTGGGTCACAAAGGAAGTCTCAACAAATTTAAAAAGACTGAAATCATACACAACACTTTCTCGGATCATAAAGGAATGAAGTTGGAAATCAATAATAGATGGAGTGCCAGAAAATTCACAAATAGGTGGAGGCTCAACAACACACTCTTAAACAACCAGTGGGTCAAGAAAGAAATTGCAAGAGAAATTAGTAAATATCTCGAGGCAAATCAAAATGAAAACACAACATATCAAAACCTATGGGATGCAGCAAAGGCAGTGCTAAGAGGGAAATTTATTGCCCTAAATGCCTATATCAGAAAAGAAGAAACGGCAAAAATTCAGGAATTAACTGTCCACTTGGAAGAACTGGAGAAAGAACAGCAAACTAACCCCAAAACAAGCAAAAGGAAAGAAATAACAAAGATTAGAGCAGAAATCAATGAAATTGAAAACATGAAAACAATAGAGAAAATCAATAAGACCAGAAGTTGGTTCTATGAAAAAATCAATAAGATGATGGGCCCTTATCAAGATTGACAAAAAGAAGAAGAGAGAGGACGCAAATAAATAAGATCAGAAATGGAAGAAGAGACATAACCACTGACATCACAGAAATAAAGGAGGTAATAACAGGATACTATGAACAACTTTAAGCTAATAAATACAACAATTTAGATGAAATGGACGGGTTCCTTGAAAGGCATGAACAACCAACTTTGACTCAAGAAGAAATAGATGACCTCAACAAACCAATCACAAGTGAAGAAATTGAATCAGTCATTCAAAAGCTTCCCAAAAAGAAAAGTTCAGGACCAGACGGCTTCAGATGTGAATTCTACCAAACATTCCCGAAAGAATTAATACCAACTCTGCTCAAACTCTTCCAAAAAATTGAAGTGGAGGGAAAGCTACCTAATTCATTCTATGAAGCCAACATCACCCTCATACCAAAACCAGGCAAAGATATTACAAAAAAAGAAAACTACAGGCCAATCTCTCTAATGAATATAGATGCAGAAATCCTCAACAAATTGTAGTAAATCGAATCCAACAACACATTAAAAGAATTATACATCATGACCAAGTAGGATTCATCCCAGGTATGCAAGGATGGTTCAACATAAGAAAATCAACTAACGTAATACACCATATCAACAAATCAAAGCAGAAAAATCACATGATCATCTCAATTGATGCAGAGAAGGCATTTGACAAGATTCAACATCCTTTCTTGTTGAAAACACTTCAAAAGATAGGAATACAAGGGAACTTCCTTAAAATGATCGAGGGAATATATGAAAAACCCACAGCTAATATCATCCTCAATGGGGAAAAAATGAAAACTTTCCCCCTAAGATCAGGAACAAGACAAGCATGTCCATTGTCACCACTATTGCCTTTCCAGTTGATTAGAGGGCTGGAGGAATTGACTTGGGAGATAAGATTAAAAGACCTCAATATTTATCATTTGTCTGAGTTGTGACTGTGAGACAGACAGGATAACCATCTACAAATATTTACTGGGCTAAATTACCTCAGACCACTGAATCACTGACTCTGCAGGCAAGTAGATGCTTTTGTCAGAAAAGAGAGAGGGATAGCATAATGGCCTATTGATATGATGATATGATACCATATGTTAATATGATACTATACGTTGATGATATGATACTATACGTTGAAAACCCTGAAAAATCCACAGAATAACTACTATAGCTAATAAACGAGTACAGCAATGTAGCATGTTACAAGATCAACATTCAAAAATCTGTAGTGTTTCTATACACTAGCAATGAACAAGCTGTGGGGGAAATCAAGAAACGAATTCCATTTACAATTGCAACTAAAAGAATAAACTACTTAGGAATAAATTTAACTAAAGAGACAAAAGACCTATACAAAGAAAACTACAAGAAACTTTTAAAAGAAATCACAGAAGACCTAAATAGATGGAAGGGCATACCGTGTTCATGGATTGGAAGACTAAATATAGTTAAGATGTCAATTCTACCTAAATTGATTTACAGATTCAATGCATTAATAATCAAAATCCCAACAACTTACTTTTCAGTAATAGAAAAACCAATAAGCAAATTTATCTGGAAGGGCAGGGTGCCCTGAATTGCTAAAAGTATCTTGAGGAAAAAAAAATGAAGCTGGAGGTCTCACACTGCCTGACGTTAAGGCATATTATGAAGCCACAATGGTCAAAACAGCATGGTACTGGCATAAAGATAGATATATTGACCAATGGAATCGAATGGAGTGCTCAGATATAGACCCTCTCATCTATGGACATTTGATCCTTGATAAGGCAGTCAAGCCAACTCACCTTTGACAAAACTGTCTCTTCAATAAATGGTGCCTAGATAACTGGATATCCATATGCAAAAGAATGAAAGAGGACCCGTATCTCACACCCTATACAAAAGTTAACTCAAAATGGATGAAAGACCTAAACATCCGGTCTAAGACCATAAAACAGTTAGAAGGAAATGTAGGGAGATATCTTATGAATCTTATACTTGGAGGCGGGTTTATGGACCTTACACCTAAAGCAAGAGCACTGAAGAAAGAAAGAAATGAATGGGAGCTCTTCAAAATTAAACACTTTTGTGCATCAAAGAACTTCATCAAGAAAGTAGAAAGACAGAATACACAATGGGAGACAATATTTGGAAATGACATATCAGATAAAGGTCTAGTATCCAGAATTTATAAAAAGACTGTTCAACTCAACAACAAAAAGACAGCCAATCCAATTACAAAATGGGAAAAAGACTTGAACAGACACCTACCAGAAGAGGAAATACAAATGGCCAAAAGGCACATGAAGAGATGCTCAATGTCCCTGGCCATTAGAGAAATGCAAATCAAAACCACAATGAGATATCATCTCACACCCACCAGAATGGCCATTATCAACAAAACAGAAAATGACAAGTGCTGGAGAGGATATGGAAAAAAAGGCACACTTATTCACTGTTGGTGGGAATGTAAAATGGTGCAACCACTGTGGAAGGCAGTTTGGCGGTTCCTCAAAAAGCTGAATATAGAATTGCCATATGACCCAGCAATACCATTGCTAGGTATCTACTCAGAGGACTTAAGGGCAAAGACACAAACGGACATTTGCTCTCCAATGCTTATAGCAGCATTATTTACAATTGCAAGGAGATGGAAACAGCGAAAATGTCCATCAACAGACGGGTGACTAAACAAACTGTGGTATATACATACGATGGAATATTATGCAGCTCTAAGACAGAATAAACTTATGAAGTATGTAACAACATGGATGTACCTAGAGAACATTATGTTGAGTGAGACTAGCCAAAAAGTAAATAGCAAATACTGTATGGTCCCTCTGATATGAACTGACATTAGTGAATAAACTTGGAATATGTCATTGGTAACAGAGACCATCAGGAGATAGAAATAGGGTAAGATAGTGGGTAATTGGAGCTGAAGGCATATGGACTGTGCAACAAGACTGGATACAAAAACTCAGAAATGGACAGCACAATACTACCTAACTGCAATGTAATTATGTTAAAACACTGAATGAAGCTGCATGTGAGAATGATAGAGGGAGGAAGGCTGGGGACATAAATGAAATCAGAAAGAAAGGTAGATGTTAAAGATCGAGATGGTATAATCTAGGAATACCTAGAATGTATAATAATGGTGAAATGTACAATGTACAAATTTTAAAAATGTTTTTGCATGAGAAAGAACAAAGGATTGTCATTATTGCAGGGTGCTGAAAATAGATGATAACTAATACTTCAAAATGTCACATTATGTGTAAGACTAAAGCAAAAAATGTTTATTTGTTACAAAATTTAGATTTTGACTAGAGCATTTCCTAATATAACTCATGTAGATAGTTTGATTGAATGTCATAAGTATTTGGAATCTCAGGTAGCACATGAGATTTTGTTGGTTTGTCCAGAGTGATCCCCCAATGAATCCCAGAATGATTTGATCAAAGACTGAAAAAGTATTTGCAAGCCCCCTTCAGGGAATGGTGAGAGTGGGGAGAAATTCAACTTCCCCAAGTTGAATTCTTGATATTCTCACAAGCAGTGTGGACAACCAAAGCTGTAGGCTGAGCCCCCAGTGTTGGGGTGTGTTCACATGAAACTTAACCCCACAAAAGATAGGTCAAGTCTACTTAAAATTTAGGCCTAAGAGTCATCCCCCAGGAGAGCCTCTTTTGTTGCTCAGATGTGGCCTCTCTCTCCAGCCTATATGATGAGCAGTCTCACCACCCTCCCCCTCTCTGTGTGGGACATGACTCCCAGGGGTGTGGACCTTCCTTGTAATGTGGGACAAAGATCCTGGAATGAGCTGAGACTCAGCATCAAAGGACGAAAAAAAACATAGAATGAGCTGAGAATTAGCATCAAGAGAATGAGACAACCTTCTCAATCAAAAGGGGGAAGAGTAAAATGAGACAAAGTGTCAATGGCTGAGATATTCCAAACAGAGTTGAGAGGTTATCCTGGAGGTTATTCTTACGCATTAAGTAGATATCACCTTGTTGTTCAATATGTAGTGGAGAGGCTGGAGGGAATTGCCTGAAAATGTAGTGCTGTGTTCCAGTAGCCATGTTTCTTGATGATGATTGAACCATGGTATAGCTTTCACAATGAGACTCTGTGAATTTGAAAACCTTATGTCTGATGCTCCTTTTAGGTACTATATCAACAAAAGAGTAGAACATATGGAATAAAAATAAATAATAGGGGGGAACAAATGTTAAAATAAGTTCAGTTTGAAATAGTGGTAAATGAAAGCGAGGGGTAAGGGGTATGGTACATATAGTTTTTTTTCTCTATTATCATTTTATTTCTTTTTCCGTTGTCTTTTTATTTTTTTTTCTAAATCGATGCAAATGTACTAAGAAATGATGAATATGCAACTATGTGATGATATTAAGAATTACTGATTATATATGTAGAATGGAATGATTTCTAAATATTTTGTTTGTTAATTTTTTAATTAATAAAAAAATAAAAAAATCTGTAGAGAAAAATCCATTAAATTTCAAAATCTGAGAGCCATTTATCCTAAGAGATTTAGAAAGTGGCAGTCCCACTCTTTCCAACGGTCTATACCATGGCTTTGTTCTCTCCAAATACTCAGTGGGTTGCAATATTGAAGGATATTGAGCAGGCCACCTTTCTCTTGGCTCCACCCTCTTCAAGTTTTGGGGTACCACCTGAGATCTCTTCCATCTCTGGGGCACACTATCAATCCTTCCAGAGAAAAAGCATGGTTGTCAGGCTCACCCCAATCCCAAGTTTATGCACACCGCAGTCCCCTATACCTGTAGCGGAGTTGGTCAACAGTTCCTAAGCAATGAAATGGAAGGCCTGACCTTTGCTTCTGTGGCATACTCACCCTCTTCACGTGTCTGGGTTGGTCTGCTTTCCTGTCCTGATTGTTCCTGGCTGCAGACCTTAACTTTCATGATTCTGCCTCTGAAGTCATTTTTCCATCAGGTTGTCCCTTTTCTGTCCTGTTTAACTGAGATTAGCAAAGTTTCCATTTATACAGATTCTACAATATTCTTGTTGTTTTCTAGGCAGAAAATTGGGATCATGACCATCAGACAGTAGGACTTTCCACGAATCTTTTTTTGGGTAACTTCATCTCCAATTCTTGCTTTTCATGTAATGGCTAACTGCTTCCATTTTTATTATATTTTCAGGTGGGACACTATTTCCTCAGGTCTTACTTTCTCAGGGCCCCAAATTTTCCAGACTATGGATTTTTATTTTCTTTGTACCCAACAGTTCACTTCTCAGCTTTTCTCATTCTTTTCATAGATTGCTGTAAGCTGCAAAGAAAAACCAGGATGCTTTTTCCACATAAAATTTGGAAATTTCTCCTGCTCAATTGTCAAATTCATGGCTTTTAAAATCTGTCTTCTATGTAAAATCAGTAGTCAGTTTTGACAGATTCTTTGCCACTTTAAAACAAGAACTGCCTTCCTCCAGTTTACAATAATATGTGTATCATTTTGGTCTAAGTCTTTATCAAAAGTGTATTTACAGTCCAAATTTATACCCATAGCTTTTAAAAGCATTTTAAGTCTTCCCTGTTAATCTCCCCACAATTCTTCCAGAATCTTTCCCTTATTCATTTAAAAAGCTGTTTCAACATGTTCAGTATTTACAAACTTCAGCAGCACCCCCTTCTCTGGGACCAAAATCTCTACTAGTTTTCAAACTGACAGAATGTGGTATACTAGAAGTGGAATGTTTGGGATGGTCTTTTAAAGTGGCTTTTTAAGAGCAGAATTTGATAAGTTACAAGTTTACACTTGTAAAGAAGTGAAAGTGTACAAATTGAGGTACCAAGGAGAGTTTACATTTGTTGAAGAAAAGCTTATAATGTTTGGAACAGCTTTCCCTATTGGGAAGACATGTGGTTGGCACCTGTTGGTTCTTTGTTCCTGGGCTCTGTTGCTTTCAGTCTCTGTTCCTGTGGAGTTTCAATCAATGGCTTAATAATGTCATAACATAGTTGTATATTTTTCACAATGATCATTTTTAGAACATTTGCCTCAGTCCAGGAAAATAAATAAAATGAAAATAAAAGAACTCATACACCCCATACCCCTTAATCACCCTTTCATTGACCCACAGTATTTCAATATACTCAACTTTTACCTGTCATATTCTCCTATTACTTATTTCTTATCCTTATATATTTTTACTCATCTCTCCAAAGCAGTTATTTTCTTAACAAACTCTCTTAGCTTTTGTTTATCTGTGAATATTTTAAGCTCTATCTCACTTTCGAAGGAAAGCTTTGTTGGATTAACAATTCTTGATTGACAGTTTTTTTCTCTTTTGATATCTTAAATATATCATCCCACTGTCTTCTTGCCTCCATAGTGTCTGGTAAGGCACCAGTAGTTTATTCCCTATAACCCTATAAAGTTGCTATTTTTTTCATCCCTTTGACTCATCAGTTTCTATGGTAAGCAGGGGTAACTACCATGTGTTGCCACATGTGCCTCCAGAAGGGAATCAACCTGAGGGCCCCTACCATACTATTTCACTGGCCAACAGTTGGATCAGTACTGTTCCATATCCCCCTCTTTTCCTAAGGAAAGGGTTCTCTTTTTTTCCTAGACCACTGTAGCCCACCAGGCAACTATGCATTCATGTTCAAAAATATAAATGATTGTGAAGCAGAAAAATTCAGAAGTTTAATAGTTAAAAAATTACAGTATGGCAAAATGTCAAAACTTTGAAAGGTAAATATTATATACTCTTTCATAATCATTCATGGATGTGCTCCATGTCAAATTCAGTATTTGATTGAAGTAAGTTTAAATCTGAATACTATCAGCATAGGATGCAGTGTATGAAAGAGTTAATATTTTCCAATATTTAATTAAAAGTGTATCTCAATTAATTGCTCAAGAATAAATATCTAAATATTTAATATTATGTTGCTTAGAACATAGATGTTTCAGATCAATTAGCATCTAGATTATTTTGCAAAATGTATGCAACTAAAATTAGTGGAGATATTTTATTTTTCCCATTATTTTATCCTTTGTTCATATTTTCTCACCACTTCAATGTGTATATGGTGAATGATAATGCATTTTGTACATTAATGCAATACTTTTTGTCCTTTATGTAGGAAAGCATATATTTAACATATAATTTATATCATAAAATTAAATATTATCAGGCAGAATGTTTCACTAAATTACTCCTGCCAAATATGTAACTAAATAACTGGAAGAAATGCAAACTTAAAATATGATGGCATGTTTCAAAAGCTATTCACCAAATCTTTCTAGAAAGATTAGGATTATGAAGTAGTCTGATATCCATTATTTTGCTTTTCCCATTATTAACTAATTAATTTCTCTTATATGGATGTCAAAATACTTTCCTATTCAATAGGTATTTTTAAAGTTCTTTATACTTCCTTTGTGAATAAAGTAATGAATTAACATCTTAATTACTTTTGCTAGTTTTCCCCTGCAGTAAATATGTTTCACAAATGAATTTTCTCATCTCATATGCATAAAATGTTCTTATTTAAGTTACTGCAACACCACTTACCTATAATAGAAACATATTATTCAGGTGCTAATCACGAATCATAATTACACTCTTCATTAATTTAATATTTTATTTTCCTGCTGATTAAATCAGTTGAAATCACTGTGAACCTGTGATTAATGATCACAAAATATTCACAGATATAAGTGATGTTGAAGCAGGAACATATTAGCTTTCTAAACCTTGGAAATATTGCAGCATCCATATAGAATTTGGCTGAATACTGTGGCTTTAATCAAAGGCAGTTCCATTTTAAAATAAAAAAATACATTGAAAAGGGGAGTTGGTGGAGAATAAAACACTGAAATGAAGGCTAACTTCATGTCTGTGTAATATGCTGTATCAAAGAGTGGAAACAAAGATAGAATATACAAATAAACTATATTTGGTCATTTAAAAAATGTAATTTCAAACCAGATGAGGGATTGTATATGTATATGTAAGTATCAAGCAATACAGAGGTGAAGATAACATGCTAATTAAAAGAAGTTAGTGATAAAGAAATGAATTTTTAACTCTATTACTTGTTTGAAATTATTGGCATCCTGTATTTTCTTTGCTTTATATCATAAATTTAAATGAGATATTCTTGACTAATATCTTAATACATCATCTTCAAAAACTGAGGCCAATTATTTTGAAGGAAAAAATGTTTGCAAAAGAATGAAAGCAAGAAAAAACAGAAGGCAAAATCATTGTTCACATTTTTCCAGTAACTTCTAAATAGTGTCTCTTTCCCTCCAATGACTTATTTCTTGTACAATTACAGCTCTGCAAAGACAATGAACCAGAAAGTATATGAAAATAATATGAAATATCAATATTCCTGTAGAATTGCCAAGGTGATTTCTGACACCTGTTTCCTCCTCTTGTTCCTTGGGCCATAGTTTAGATGGGCAGTGAAAAGTGGGAATGCTGATGAGCCACATATCAAACAATTTTATATCATTGAGTTCTCTTGTATTATTTAGTGAGGGTAAAAAATTAATAACAGTCCCTACTTTCAAATGGTGGATAAAAATTAAATAGCAAGTTAAAACTTCTTTAATAAAAGCAACTATTTCTTTAATTTGAATTCAAATTTTAAGAGTATCTCCTTTGTTTTCTGCAATGATTTCTTAATAGAATGTTGAACATGAAATAAATGTTTCTTTTGTACTTGTGCCAGTTATATTGCTTGAGCATACTGGGAAAAGCACACCAGACACTATCAATGTATACTCAGGAAATATTTATTAAAGAAAAAGTATATAGTGCAACAAGATTGCAACAGCTTAATTCTCTATTACCAACACCTGGCACATTTAGAAACACTTTTCATTGAACATTCTCAGAGGATATGTTTTCTCCAAGGGACATAAAACAAGAAGCCTTGTAGTTATCTGCATTCAGGAAGTCCACAATCTCATTTGAAGAGGAGGCTTGTATGACTCTCTAGGCACTTAGGCAAAGCCAGGCTGTATGAACAGGCAAATAACCAGAAACCAAGATATTCTAGTGGAAACCAGGTACAAAATATCAATGTATAGTGTTACTATAACTGTTACAGATATGTGTGTGTGTGTGTGTGTGCGTGCATCTTAGTGTGTGAAAGGGACAACTAAATTTGTAGAGTCTGTTCTGCACAACAATGCTGCCATTGCATGACCTTGGTAATAAATTGTTGAAATGTGTACTCCAGGTGGGAGGACTGGCTATCCTTCCAGAAGGAAATGTAATTTGATAAAGTTATCTAAGTCCCAGGAAGCTCCTTTCACTCTCTAGCCAGTTCCAAGAGGGCCATCTGGGCCCAGTCACATGTGCTAATATAGATAGATAGTTGTTAAATGAATGATATATATACAGTCAGATGTATAGAATAGAGAAAGACATCTATCTGGGATCTCTCAGATAAAGCTAGACATGCAACCCTAGCTTTTTTTAATTTTCAAACCAAAACAACTTGCAAACACAAACATTCTTAACATATGAACATCCCATATATGGTGTACAATCAATGGCTCACAATATCATCACATAGTAGTATACTCATCACGATGATCATTTTTTAGAACATTTGCATTATTCCAGAGAAAGAAATAAAAATAAGAAAAACTCATGTATACCATACCCCTTACCCTCCCTTTTATTGACTACTAGTATTTCCATTTACCCAATATATTTTAACCTTTGCTCCCCCTATTTTTTTCTATATGCCTTACCACTCCTTGTCATTGATTATTAGCATTTCAATCTACTCAATATATTTTAGCTTCTGTTCCCATTATTTATTTATTTTAATCCATATTTTTTACTTATCTGTCCATACTATAGATAGAAGGAGCATCTGACACACGGTTTTCACAATCACACAGTCACATTGCAAAAGCTATATCATTATACATGATTCTTTAAGGATCATGGCTTTTGGAACACCTCTACAGTTTCAGGCACTTCCTCTAGCTTTTCTAATACACCTTAAACTAAAAAGGGGATATTTGTATAATCTCTAAGAATAACCTCCAGGATAACATCTTGACTCTGTTTGAAATATCTCAGTCATGGACACTTTATTTTGCCTCATTTCCCTCTTTCCCCTTTTGATTGAGAAGGTTTCCTCAATCCCTTGATGTTGAGTCCCAGCTTATTCTAGGATTTCTGTACCACATTGCCAGAGAGGTTTACATCACTAGGAGTCATGTTCCATGTAGAGAGGGGGAAGGCAGTGAGTTTGGTTGCCATGTTGGCTAAGAGAGAGATACACTACATCTGAGTAACAAAAGAAGCTCTCTGGGAGTGACTCTTAGGCCTAATTTTAAATAGGATTGGCCTATTCTTTGTGGGGATAAATTTCATATGAACCAGCTCTAAGATTGAGGGCTCAGCCTACTGATGTCAATCCCAGCTTCTTGAAGGAAGACATATCCACTTTATTCTATGCTATTCTCAGAATTATAGACTACTGTTCCAAGAATGCTGCCGTGTGTATGAGGGATGGATGCTGGTCACTGGATCATGCTAAACTTCACTTACAAAAGCTCAAAATCTTGGCATACTCTCCCTTTGTTCAGTCTTCAGTTGTTTTCATTGCCCCATCAGGTTGTAGAGGTGCAAATTAATAATTACAGTAATTTTTTCCAGCTCATTGATTATTTTGCTGGCAAGTTGGATTCCTAGAATTTCCTGCTCCACCATTTTGTGTAAAATAATTGTTCTTTTGAAATTTTTACTGTACTTAATGTTTAGGATGATCAATGATTTAATCAACTACATTTTTCTGGAGTTTGAAGTGCTTAATAAAGCTACTAACCATACACACATTCAAATCCCCAAATTTTCTTCATAATACCTGTAGGTGTTTCTTTACATATATATTTTAAATCATTCTTTATCTGTTTATGCTTCAGGAAATAAGGCATTTAGAATTTTCTTCCATCCAAAAGTCTATTTATGTATTAAATAATCTATAATGAAATATGCATTTAAGTGTATGTTTTATATACATTAATGGTTTTGCTTTCTCTCTCTCTCTGCACACATGCACACACACACATACACACATATCTTATATAGAGAGTATTTATATCCAAATGTCTTAATTTGCTGAAAAATCTACCACAAATTGTTTGTCTTAGAAACAGGAATTTATCATTTCACAGGTTTGGAGATTAGTAGTCCAAAATCAAGGTTTTGAAAGGGTCAGAGTTTGTAAATAATTTGTAGACTTATGGTGGTGAATTTCTGCAATGTATAATCTGTGCTTGTCATGTGGTGATTTTTCTTTTTTATCCTCTCCTATCTTCTGCCAATGGCTTGGATGATTTTCATCTGCTTATAAAGCCTTCAGTTATACAGGATTAAGCATCATCCAGATTCAATTTATAATACGTAATAACGACTAAAAAGTTTCCTGTCAAATTAGCTCATACCCACAGATCAGAGATTAAAATCTTAACATAGAGATGTGTGCTGGTGGTTCAATGGCAGAGTTCTCACCTGCCATACCAGAGACCTGGGTTCATTTCCCAGTGCCTTCCCATGCAAAAAAAAAGAAAAAACAAAGAAAGAAAAACTTAACATATCTGTTGGGGGCTTCTTTCAATCTCCAACAACATATTTATCTTTATCTTTATATCCATCCATCTCTCTTTCTATCTCTGGCCATCTATTCTATATATCTATTTATCAATAATCTAACATCTATCTATCTATATTTACCTATGAATCTGTTTTAAAATTCTATATTCCTTTCTAGTGTTGTACTTTTTTATGTATCTCACAAAAATGTTCCATATGTTTCTCACAAATGTACGCTCATTTGGTTGCAGTATTATTCTATCAAGAGGGAATACCTACTGAGGTACAATAGAGTTAAGACTGCTTTAGATATATTCAGGGCTGTTCTAAAATATTTATTTTTCAATATTCCTTTTCAAGGAATCCTTGATAATAATACTATTCACTCCAACTATAGGTTCCACACATCGTTTCTTCAGTAATGATAGCTTTCCCTGGTCATTAGTATTTGTTTTACCAATATTCCCAGAACACGTCTAGCCCCTGAAATCATGTTCTGTGTAAGTGTGTATGTTTGTGTCTGCTGCAGTTGCAGTGTGCTGACAAAATGGTATAAGATATTGACACTGTTTAAATTTATTTTCTAATCAATTTTATCCCTTAGACTTTATTGTCTAATGAATTACTGGTTCATAGATGGTGTCACAGATTGTTTTAGAATCTATACATTCATGCATTTAGTGAACTGTTCTGAACTTACAAAAGGAAGCAAATAAATAAAAAAAAACATTAATGTCTTTCTCCTGAGAATATTTGTTATATTATTTTCTATATAATTACATAATTTTCTTAGATTTTGTCTCTTAAAACTCTTTCATTATATTTATCTATTGGATATATCTTTAACTTTCCTCATATATTTTCCTTTTTGAGCAAGTGTAAGATTACTTTTGCATACCCTTGATGAGAATATCTAAAGGCATAATGTTTGTTGATCTGGATGATTCAGTGATAGCCAACACCACAACATATTCATTTTCAGATTTGTTGCCTCAGAAGTCTTTGAAAACATCACAGAAGGATGTCAGTATACATCCTTTCTATTGCTTATTGTCTCAGGATGGTAAGATAGTTGTTCCAGATCTTTAACTGGTCTATATTCAGAAAATACAGAAAAAATATTCTAGCTTCTGCCAAATCCCTTAGTACCATCTTATTTATACTGATTATTTATATAATATAAAAGCTTATATTTCTTGATATGAGCCAGTCAGTCATAGCAGTAAAGAAGATGGTTGGAAAATTACTAAACATTTAAAGCAGAAGCTTTGTACAGAATTTGGAGTGCATGCCTCAGGGTTGGAGTTTGTGGAGGTCAAGCCCATGAGCTGAGTTCTGAGCAGTGTGTCTCTTGCCTTTAAGATCTTTGGGCCATACTCCATTTACTTCATCTTTCATTTGGTAATTTTATTCTTGTACATTGTTCTCTCCATATATTACTGGCAGAACAGATTAGGTTGTTCTTTGGTGTACTTGTGTCTTACAACACCTATTTTCTCTGTGTTTTATGTGGACAATATTTCTTGTCAATGCTGTGCTTAAAATCTTAAATTCACTTATTTTTCACATTTTTCTATTTTCATAAGTAGACTCACATAATTTAGCTGTTAATATGGGATCAGAGAGCTCAGAGTTTAAAAACAATATTTCATTTATTTGGTTATGGCTTTTTGGTGGGTAGTTGGATATTTGTGAAGTTTTCTCTTTCAGGTAAAAACTATAATAACCAGTAGCTGTAACAGCATAGAAAATAACATCTCATGCATAAAGAAAAAAACACAATTTTCCATCAACACTGCCCCAGTAACCTGAAATTACCATAGTTACTTAAACCCTTACTCTTCCTTTCAACCAGCCTCTCATGCTGTGAAATTTCCTCCATTTCCATATGTTCACTCCTATGAGTGGCTAGAACAAAAAAAAGTTAGCAGCTATGTTGTGGCTAATATTTCCTATTATAGGGCCAAAAACAGGAGAATCAATCAGATTATAGTTTTTTCCTACCTATTCTAATGAGATCTCCTGATGGCAGTTTCTACAGTAAGGTCATAGCTAGGAAATGTGTTCAGGAGGATAAACCTGACTTAGGCAGCTTACAGTAAGTAAACATGGAATCAGCATATATGTAGGCATGGCACAATGAAATAAATCAATGTCATGTATACAATTATTGTTATACTAAATGGAGGTACTTTATGACCAAAATAATGTCCTCTGTGTAGCATAATGTCCCTCAGGTATAATTTGAAGAATTTGTTTTTAAAATCTGGGCCACAATATGTTAAAGTGGTAAAGATTGTTTACCATTGTATTAGTTAGGGTTCTCTAGAGAAACAGAACCAACAGGGAACACTTGCAAATATAAAATTTATGAAAGTGTCTCACGTGACCGTAGGAATGCAGAGTCCAAAATCCACAGGGCAGGCTGCGAAGCCGATGACTCCAATGGATGGCCTGGACGAACTCCACAGGAGAGGCTCACCAGCCAAAGCAGGAATGGAACCTGTCTCCTCTGAGTCCTCCTTAAAAGGCTTCCCATGATTGGATTTAGCATCACCAATTGCAGAAGACACTCCCCTTTGACTGATTACAAATGGAATCAGCTGTGAATGTAGCTGACGTGATCATGACCTAATCCTATGAAATGTCCTCATTGCAACAGACAGGCCAGCGCTTGCCCAATCAGATGAACAGGTACCACAACTTAGCCAAGTTGACACCTGTCCCTAACCATGACAACCATCTTTCACCAGTGGTCACAGCATTCACTTTCTGTTTGCATTTGAAACCACTTTTTTCCTTTTAACTGCTAATAAAATTCTATATTACCTAAGAACTTTGTAATATTTTTCCATAAATGAAATTTAATTTTACTATTTCTGCACCTATTTGTTTTCCCTTTAGGAGCATGTGTTGTGTCTGTGTGTATGTGTATTTATAAGCACATGTGAACATATGCTTTTATTCAAGCATTTATGAGCACCAGCTCCACAGCTTAGGTTTTAAGTTTCTAAAAGAATGAACAGAAGTTTCCCAACTCATTGCAGACATGGTATTGTATGAGGAAAAACTGGAATGGATGGAATATACAACCATTTTTATAGGAATCATGCTAAATAGACATTGCTAGAGTGAATAGCCCCAAGCATAAACATTTTGTCAAGTTGTATATTGTATTTATTTATAGGTGATATATGAAAAAGTCCATGCATTTGGTTATAAGGCTTTTTCTTAAATAATTTAAAGCTTTTTTGGACAGAAGTCATTTGTTTGCCTGAAATGTATGAAAAACATTTCTCCATCTCTAAAACATACTGAGAATTTTATCTCTTCCTTAAATATGTAATATAACCAGAATTTTCACAATGATGGGAGATCAGGAAACTTCTTCCCCACAGTGTTCCTCTTTTCTGAATATATGAACACAATAATATAGAAAGAGTAGTGCATTGATCCAGTTTCCTAGACAAGGTGAGAAAACAGGAGGAATAATGAGATATAGACAAATGGGTTCCCCTTTACAGAAAATAATAATGCATTACATGGAAGTAGTTATGTTTTTCCTACTAATAATGAAAACATCCAGTCCTTGAGGACTCAACACAATAGAGAACATAGAGTGTTATGAATTTATGATGTTATGATTTTTATCTTGTTTGTCAATTTGTTTCTCTTTTAGTTTGAAGAGTACACAAACACAGAGTGGTATATTGAGTATAAGGAGAAAGTATGAAAGCCCACAAAATTTCTAATATAAATTACCTTTTTAAAGGGAATTATTCTTGAGAAAATGAACAATAGTGAAAAATGGAAGGAGAAACTAAAGCCCCACAAACCTGTCTATTCCATCTTCATAATTCTCAACATCATTGCTTTTCCCACTGATTCTAAGGGGTGTTTCAGTGCTGTAAAGAACACATTTCAGATTAAGACAATTTTATGTACAAACTTTCATCTATAAATTGGTTATTATTGACTTGTAAGAAGAATTTTACATTTGCAAACTTTACCTTTTTCATCTGCACAATGAAAAACAGTATTTAGTATTAGCCTTATTGCTTATTTTATTGAATAAAAATGTATTTACTATCACACACAAATTGTCTTGATATATGCAAGGCCTAAATTAAATAAGATAAACATATGTAAATAAATAAATATACTACGTACATGTACATGCGTATGTATTCCTGCATGTATGTATGTGTACACATTCTCAATATTAAGAAATACCTGCATATTTGGTGTAGAAATAAAGTAAATATTGATTTACATGAAAATTAATGTTAATTTATGTCTCAGGGTTCATAAAATATGGCTGATTGAACAGCTTTTGTGAAATACTTTTAGGACATTAATAACTAGGCTCTATCATTGGAAGTCCTTGTAATACTGAGAAACTACTATTAGCAAGGTGAAAAAAGATATCAGAAATCAACTCTGTTTAAATATTCATCATGTGCTGTATGCTATTGACTGAGTGTCCATGCTCCATCTCATGCAATCTCTACAATTTTAGGGGACTTAATCCCTGGTTTAGAGAGAAGGATAACAACACTCATTGAAATTCACTGTGTAAGAAATTCAGAACTGCTAAATGTGGTCTACTTACATGTGATCTAGGGCTATGGTCTATTTGTGCATGTTAAACCTTGTGAAGGAAAGAATAAAAAGTCAAAAAAGACATGATTATCTTCAAGAAGCAGATATGTCTTTGTGTCTCTGCTCCTCCAAATTTGATTGATCTGAACTTCTATTTTTGAAGAAAAGGTGTGAATGGTAAGCTTCATATTATCAATTTAGCATCTAGGAAAAACTCAATTTGAACACATTTCCAGCCAGATTTATGTGTATGTGCATGTGCATATGCAGGTTTGTGTGTGTGTGTGTGTGTGTGTGTGTGTGTGTGTCAGAGGTCCATGCTCTATCTGAATTATTTCAACTTTTTATTTTAGTATTTTAGTAACATGCATACAACTCAAAACTTCTTTTTCACCATTTTCAAGTGTTCAATTGAGTGATAATAATTATATTCATGATATTTTCCTAGCAGCAGCACCATCCACTACCCAATGTTTTCAGTATCCCAAAAAGAAGCACTGCACCCATTAAGAATTTATTTCCATTCCCACATCCCCATACCCTGTGCCTTGAATCTAATCCTTTTTCTATGCATATATTTATTCCATGTAAGTGGATTTGTGCAAAATATGCCTTTTTTGTCTGTCAGTTCACTAAGCATAATATCTCCAAGTTTCATCCATGTTGTAGGTTGCATCAGAACTTTGTTCATTTTTACAGTTGAATAATGTTCCAGTGTGTGTGTATAACCCATTTTGTTTATCTATTACTCTGTTGATGGATACTCAGGTCACTTTTTGGCTATTGTGAATAATGTTATGAACATTGGTGTATAAATATCTTCTACTTTCAATTCTTTTGAGTATACAGATAAAAGTGGGTTTGTCAGGTGAGCATGACAGTTAAATGAATAATTCTGAGAAATTGCCAAAATGATGTCCACATTGGCTGCATCAGCTTACAATTCCTCAAACAATAAGCAATGGTTCAAATTTCTGTGCATCTGCATCACCACTTACTACATTTTTTTACAAAAATACTACCTGTCTAAGTGAGTATGAGTAAATTCTCATTTTAATTTTCTTTTGTATTGCCCTGGTGAAGAAAGATGTTGATTTCATCTTTGTGTGTTTATTGGTTATTTGCATATCCCTTGGAAAATAAGTATTCAATTTCTTTGCACAGTTTTAAATTGGGTTGTTTGTCATTTTCTTTTTTTACTGAGACAGTTCTTTTTTTTACAAAAATATTTTTATTGGTAAATCTTCACACATATATTTCATACATGGTGAAAAATCAATGGCTCACAATATCATCACGTAGCCATATATTCATCACCATGACCATTTTTAGAACATTTTAATCACTCTAGAAAATGAAATTAAAAAAGGAAAAATCTCATAATATAATAATCTTTAACCCTCCATCTCATTGACCACAAGTATTTCCATATAAACAATTCACTTACCCTTTGTTCCCCCTATTATTTATTTACTGTTATCTGTGTTTTATATTTTTTATTCACTTCTCCATAGCTTGGATAAAAGAGCATCAGACACAAGGTTTTTACAATCCCATAGTCACATTGTAAGTTATATCTTTATATAATCATCTTCACGTATCAAGACTACTGGAACACGTGCTCAACAATTTCTGGTACTTCCTTCCAGCCACCCCAAGATAACATAAACTAAACAGGGGTATTTATATAATGCATATGAATAATCTCCAAGATAAACTCCTGACTCTATTTGAAACCTCTCTGCCACTGAAACTTTATTTTGTCTAATTTCTCTTTTCCCCCTTTTTGTCAAGAAGGCTTTCTCAACCCCTTGATAACCAGGTCCCAGTGCATCCTGGGATTTCTGACCCATGTTTCCAGGAAGAGATACACCCCTAGGAATTAGGTCTCATATAGGTAGGGGGGGTGGGCAGTGAATCCACTTGATGAGATGACTTAGAAAGAAAGGTCACATCTGTGCAAGAAAAGAAGTTCTATGGGGGTGACTCATAGGCCTAATTTTAAGTAGGCTTATCCTGTCCTTTGCATGAATAAGTTTCAAAGAAGCAAATGCCAAGATTGAGGGCCTAACCTATTCATTTGTTTGTCCACACTGCTTGTGAGAATATCAGAAATTCCTCATATGTGTAAGTTAAGTATTTTCTCCTTTCTCCCCAGTAATCCAAGGGGACATTGCAAATACTTGTTTATTGCAGCAGTTCTTTAAACATTCTGGATAATAAACACTTTTCAGATATATTATTAACAACTATATACTTCCACTTTGAACGGTGTCTTTTAATCTCCTTGTTAATATCTTTTGCTGTTCTAAACATTTTAATTTTGATGAAATCCATTTTACTCATTGTTAAATTATTGTTTGAACTTTGGGTGTCATAGCTAGCAAATCAATACTATATTCACATTTATAACACTTTTCCCTATGGGAATTTGACTAGGGTCTGCATTGAATCTATGGAACAATTTGGGTAGTTGTGACACCTTTAAAAGAGTAAGTCTTCCAATCCATTCACAGGAAATCTCTTTCCATTAATTCAGTTTCCTAACTTGTTTCAGCAATATATAAAATTTTCAGTGCACAAGAATTTTATTTCTCATTTAAATTCATTTATAATATTTTTGCAGTTTTAGATGTTCTTTTATATAGAATTAATTTATATGTTTTACTTCAGGCTATTCATTTCTGATTTATAGAAACCCATGACTTTTGTGAAATTATGTTTTCTGTACAGCTGATAAATTCATTTAGTAACTATAGTGGCTTTTTTGTGAATTTTTTGGAATATTCTCCATGTACAAAAGGTCATGTAGTCTGTGGAAAAAGATAGTTGTTCTTCTTCCTTTAAATTTGGATAGCTTTGCCTTATTCTCACCTTATTGTTCTAAGTAGGGATTCCAGTAAAATGTTGAATATCAGTGGTGAAAGCAGGCACCCTTAGTCTGTTCCTGATATTAGGGCTTTTGAAGGAAAATATGATGGTAGCTTTAAGTTTTTCATAAATTACCTTTATCATATTGAGTAAGGTGCCTTCTATTCCTAGATTTTTGTGTTTTTACCATGAAGGAAAATTGGATTTTATCAGTTCCTTTTTTTTATAACAAGAGAGGTGCTCATGTGTTATTTCCCCCTTCATTCTATTGTGGTCAAGAGACTGAGTTTTTAAAGCATTGAAGCACAGCTGAATTCCTGGAAGAAATCAACCTAGTAGTTTTATTTTGCTTATCTGTTTGTACATGATGTCTTCAAAATTCATCCCTGTTGCAGTGTCTATCAAAAGTTACTTCTTTTTATGGAATTTCACTGTATATAGAATGCTAAGTTAGTGGTTTTACTATTCAACACTTATAAATTTCATTTCACTTTATTCTGGTTAACATAGCTTCTGAAGAGAAGCCTCATGGGAGCCTTGTGTAAGTCCTCTCTATTTTTTCTCCTATAGGTAAGGTGAAATTGTTTTGATAGTGGATAGTGTGGATGATAGCACAACATTTGAACAAAATTAACAGTACTGCAATGTATATATGGATGTGATTAAGAGAATGCATATATTTTATCAGAATATATGTATATATATATATACATATAATGAAATCCATGGATTCACACTACACAGTGTTAGTTAAACCATGGACTATAATTAATAGTACAATTATAAAAATTTGCTATCATCAGTTGTCACAAATGTCACCAGTTCATGTTGTTAATGATAAGATGGTATATGGATATCCTTTATTTTATACATGATTGTTCCATAAACCTACCTTCTCTAACAAAGAAAAGAATATCACTATAAATTTTAAAAATCCTATAGTTGATGATAAACATGCAAAGATATGGAAATTGACTGTGGAATGGGTAAACAGGCAATTCTGAGCCCATAAGAATTAAACTGGGTTTTTATGGATGGTATTTACTGTTAAAATCATATTAGTACCCCATATGCATGCAAACACACACTTTCAAGAGCAGATACAAACACACTTACATGGGCAGCATATATTGAATATTGCATGCTGTGCATTAAGTAAGAAGATTTTTAGAGATTTCCCAGCTATATTCTACTTTTGATTTCTAGTTTAATTTCATTATTGTTAGAATCAATAGTTTAATTTGATTACAATTCTTTTAAATTTTTTAGAATACACTTATAACTAAAGATGCAATTTATCTTCATGAATGTTAGATGATCCCATGAAAATAATGTGTATTACACTGTTGTTTGGTATGGTATTCTATTGATATCAAATAGATCCTGGTGGTTGATGTCATTGAGGTCTATGCCCTGTGAGTTTTATTAATTAATTATTTAAATAAGGTTGTTGAATTCCCTATCTGTGTATTAGTTACTGAGGATGGTGGTGCTCTGGGGAACTGGGCCTTTGATTTACAAGAGTAGGAGGAAATGGGCTGTCCAGGTCCTGATAAGACATGATCTGTAACACTGATGTGAGTCCACCTTGCATTCTTCCAATTTATCTTCCCTGTCCAGCCCAAGACTTCCTCAAGATTAGAGACGAATACTTTGTCTTTTCATGTGTGAATGCACACAACAATGTCATTCATAATGTGTCATCTCAATCTTTTAAAATAATGATTAGATCTCATTAATTGTTTGTTATTAAGCTTCTGGTTTGTTGATAATACCCACTAGGTAAAGGTGTGCTTTTATTTCTTTCTAGAAAGCCAGTAAGGGATGGTCTCAGACGTTTTAATTATGAAAGACAATTTTCTCATTTTGGGGGGATGAACATGCCAAATAAGACCCTGCATTAAAGACTCTCAGCAACCACTTTTCCTCTTTCTTCTTGTCTCATTCATCAAAATATATAAGAATGCCTAGATCTCAAATCAAGTAATTTTTGAGATTTAGTTTCAAATTGTGACTCCCTTCTGGGGCCTTGCTTGATGTTATAGGTGGTGACTGGGAGGATTCATGATTCCCATTGATGGACTCATAGTCACCCTTCTCTCTCTCTAGGAATCCAATTAACCTCATGGGGGTAAGGCTGATTTTCACCAGCATGATGGCAGTGAGGTCATCATGTATAGCCCACAGACCATAGGAGCAAAAACATCAGGACTTTGCTGTGCTCATAAACAACAATACAGAGTGGGGTTGATGCACATTGCATGAGAGTCATATTTATGAAAAAAATTAGAGACTTTGAGGTGTCTTAGGGATTTGTGGCACAATATGGTCATACACAACTCCCTATATTTATCCCCAATAGGGTCCTAGCCCTTCATGTCAGGGGTTCCATCTTTTATATACCACAGCATTGGGGCATTAAAAGCAAAAGCAATGAAGAAAACAGCAACACTAGGATTACAGACCTTAGAAGCACCCTGTACATGTGAGGTGTCATAAGGTCTTATGAAGGCAATGATGCACTGCATAGCTGGCATGGTGGTAAGGGGCCCTCTCCAAACTGTCTGCAGATGGGAGCTGTCTGGCTCCCGTCTGCAGGACCCTGCTGGCCACCAACCCTGTGTTAGTGTCACCCTTGGTCAGTCACCTGTCAGCACTCTGACACATCAGGTGTGCTCAGGGTGCTGCACCTTGCCAACCTGCATCCAGTCCAACTCTCTTGGGCCCCTTCCAGCATTCTGATCCCTGATGGCAGGTAGATCCCCATGGCTTTTCCCACCACACACACCCCAAGGACACACCACAGCCTGGGTGCAGCTTCACCCCACCACCAATCCAAAATGGCCAGAGTAAGATGCTTGTTTGTCCCCTGGGGTGGGGGCAGCACTCTTCCAAGCCAGGCTCCAACCTGGGAACTGGGAAGTGTCTCAGTAAGATATTTATCCCTGAAGTGGGAAGTTCCTGGCAGGGAGGACACCAGGCAGCACTTCACACAAAACCCCTCACTTTTGCCATGCGCCTCCAGTCTTCTCAGAAGTCAGGGAGACCTCAGGGCTTTGTTGCTCCCAGCTCTGGAAGAAAGCCCAGCCGGCGCCTCTGGCTTCGGCCAGATGCTTGTGCTCTGGGTGTTGGGCACTGGGCGGGATATCCGACCACATTTTTCCCTGGCAGCAGAAATCGATGCTTTCATGCTGGTCATGCCGATGGATTTCTGTCTGCCAGAAGCCCAGGCTTATTGGAGCGGTGGGTCACCAGACCCTCCATGGGGTTCCCTGAACTGCAGTTGCCACCATGGCAGCTACAGTCAGGTTCTGGGCAGTGGGTGGGGCCTCATGCACAGCTCCACCTCCTGCAGGCCTTCCCCTCAACTGACTGCCACAGACCATTGTGACGTAAGGGCTGTGGCCCATGTGTTCATTTTATTTTTTTATTTTTTAAATTTTATGTTTTTAGTACAAAAACACCAAATGCAAACACTTTAAACTTTTGATCATTCTGTTCTAAATATATAATCAGTAATTCACAATATCATCACACAGTTGCATACTCATCTAATCATTTCTTGGAACATTTCAATCTATTCAGAAAAAGAAATAGAAAGAAAACAGACAAAAATGTATACATTCCATACCCCTTACCCCTTCCTTTCATTGATCACTAGCAATGCCAGGTAAACTTTTTTTAACGTTTCTTCCCTCTGTTATTTTATTTTTATTCCATGTGTTCTATTCATCTGTTGACAAAGTAGATAAAAGAAGTACCAGACACTAGACTTTCACAATCACACAGTCACATTGTGAAAGCTATATCATTATACAGTCATCTTCAAGAAACACAGTTACTGGAATACAACTCATTTGCAAGCACTTTCCACCAGCATTTACAGTGCATCCTCCAAGTCATCCTGCTTTGTTGCTCAGCAGGGGCTCACCTCCTTTGACGAACATAGCAGGTGAACTCACTGCTCCCCTTCCACCATGTAGGACCTGCGCCAGGGGTGTAAATCTCCCAGGAAACATGGGACAGAACTCACAGAACAAGCCAGTTCCAGGCATCCAGGGAAAGAGAAAGCCTGCTTTACCCAGAGGGTAAGGGAGAAATGACACAAAAGAAGGCTTCAGTGGCCAAGAGATTTCAAGCAATCTTAGTGTTATCCTGCTGTTTATTCCTAGGCATTCTATGGCCATGCAATTTTCATTTATGGTGGAGTGGAGTGGAATAGCTGGAGCAAATTCCCTGAAACTGTTGAGCCCTGTTCCCCTAGCCTTGACTCTTAAAGATAATGATCCAAACATTCAACTTTCACAATTTGACTGTGGTCCTGGGAAATCCAGTTTTTTCTGTTGCACCTTACATCCAGGGTACAGATCAATGTGCAAAAACAGTGTGGGGAAAGAATCAATAGATAATAGAGAGCAGGAGGTGTAAAGCAAATTGTGTATTTCTATATACCTGTGGTGAATGAGAAGGAGGGAGAGATGTTATGGTTTATATGAGTTGTTTTCTTCTTCTGAGTTCTTCTCATATTCTACAAAAAGATCGCGGTCATAAATCCACACCGGTGTGATGATACTGGGAGCCATTGATGATCCACCTGGATGGAATGCACTGGTGTCAATGTTTATGGACAAAACTAATCGTCCAAAATCCTAGAGAGAGTGCACTTGATATAGACAGATTGGTTCCAAAGGCTCTGCTGTCCCCAGACTGACCTCCTTAGCACAGGTGTGCCCAGCTGGCAATCATTCAATTCCACATTCAGGCAATACTTGTTATGAGTTGTCCATCACTGTCAGTTGAATCAAGAAACATGAAAACCGATGCTATTGGGAAGCGGTCTTCCATTCAAGCCGGAACCGCGCCTGACCCTTCTTAGCTTCCCAGCTCAAACGTGAGCATGTGCACTGAAGCCAGTTAGGAACTTGGGGCCAATGTCCACCACCTGCAATCCCAAGAGATGAGGCTGGGTAGGGCTGCTCTGCCTAGCTGGTATGGTGCACGGGGCGCTCTCCAACCTACTGTCCCGTTCCTGACCGTGGGCCCCTGCTCTCGCCAACCCTATGCCCACGTTGCTCTCTGTCAGCCTCCCGCCTGCACCCCGCCACATCGGGCTCTCAGGGGGGCTAAACCTTGCCACCCTACATGCATCCTAACTCTCTTCAGTGCCTTCCAGCACCGTGCCCCCTCCTGCCAGGGCGTCCCCCACCTCTTTCTCAGCCCCACACCCCCTACAGACACACTGCTCCCTGGGTGCATCTACTCCCCACCACCGCTCCAAAACTGCCAATGTCCCCTGCCGCTGGCCCTCTGGACTGGGCGCAGCACCGTCCAGAGCCAGGCTCCAGCTGGGAGGTAGCTCAGCAGGAAACCTATCCCTGAAGCGCAAACGTCCCCCCACCCCCCCACACCCCCAGCAGGACACCAGGCAGCTTTTCACACCACAACCCTGACTTTGGCCGTGAGCATCCGGTCCTCTCAGGAGTAAGGGAAACCTCGCGGCTCTGCTCCCCTCAGCTCTGTCAGGAAAACCCATCCGGCTCCCCTGGCGTTAACCATCTTTTTGCACTCTCATTGTTGTGTCGGGCAAGGGGTCCGCTGGCATCCTTCCCTGGCACCATAGATCGATGCCTCGTGCTGGCCATTCCAATTGATCTCCACCTGCCAGAAGCCCTGTCACGTTGCAGCGGGGCACCAGACCCACCCTGGGATTCCCCAACCTGCAGTTGCTGCTACCAATGCTTTGGTCGGGACTGGGCAGTTGGTGGAGCCTCCTGCTCAGCTCCACCTCCTGCGGTACCTCCCCTGTACTGCCTGGGACAGATCTTTGTGAAGCAGAGTCAGTTCACAGACACAGTGGTTTTCTTCTCCTTCAGCATTCTCCCAAGTGCTGTGACCCAGGTTCTGAAGGTCTCTGTACATTTATCCCTGTCTCACTTATAAGCCATAAATCATAGAACATTTGGGTGTAGAATATGCCAATCTCCTCCTATGTAAGTTCCTGTTTTCATAACCATGATAAAACCTTCCTTATTTCGTCAACATCATTCAGTGTCAGTGCCACTTAATGTCTTATGTTTCTATTGAAGTGATACAGCAGGCGCATAGGATTTCCCAGCTTGCTGGACTAGAGCTGGCCATCAGTAGTTTCTAGAGAGCACTCAGGTCTACAGGACAGCCAGTTTGAGTGGAAATGTTTGGTACACCTAACAGAAGCAAAATGTTGCAGCACAAAGCAGATAGAATTAGTCATTTGAAAACTTCCTGGATAGATTTAGCCATCTGAGGAAGCCACATCATAAACCATGTGCAACCAACCTGATTTATGCCTCATTTCCCATGCTTGTGACCAAATCATGCTACTCACTGTACCACTTGTTCCAGATTAACTTAGATGGATTTAAATTTGGATTTGGGTGAAAGTCAAATGTGACCATTATGGGAAAAGGAAACCATAATGCATGTTACTTACAGGTCCCATAGTAATCAGTTGACCAGGTCAGCATACTAATATTTTGATGTGTGACAGCAATCTACTTTACTTCAATGTTGAAGCAACTAATCACAACACATGCAAAAACAAACAAAGGGAGAAGTCACAAATAATTCTTTCAAAAAAGGATATATGCATTAAAACATCCAAACCAACAGGTAAACTAATTTTGAAATTTAATTTTTATAATCTGAATTTGTATAAAAGTGCAAGTTTGAGCTTTGAATTATTTGTGATATAAAAGGTATAAATGGATTAAATAGGAAAATAGATAAACGTTAAATACATTATGAAATAATCTCAAAATGGGAGAATGCAATATGCATATAAAGAAAGAGGCAAAACTTAACTACATAAATTTTAAATTTCTGAAATAAGAGGAAGCATAAAAATGTTTTAAAAATCAGTCACTTATGGAAAACTATTCCCATAAGAAAAGTCTCACATAGACAAAATATTTAATAATGGCATATTTTACAAGATAATAAACATAACTTCAATAGAATAACTATCTGGCTCAGTGAATACTTTAAAATAACAGTAGATATGGAATAAAATAGTTTAACTTCACTTCTGATTAAGAAAAAAACTTGAACAAAAAATTATCAAAAAGACATGACATACCTCCTTTTTAATCTATGTGTAGTCAGACCAAGTTATCTAAAGTTCTTCTGACATGAGGGTGGAAATACTTTTCTGAAGACCCTGCAATGCCAGCACTCTCAGAAAGGAATGGAGCAAAAATTATTACAAGATAATTGGCAGGAACCTATGAGAAGGTGTGATGGATATTGTGCTCTTGTCTCTTCCCTCACCCTAGGAAAATGTTGTCAATAGTTCTAGTTCCTAAAGGTTTTGGAAAAGAATTTCCATATTCACCTCATTTCATTTATCCTGATCTCTTCATGGTTAAGGTACTTCTTTCCTTAATTATCCAAATACTCAGAGGTTGCTTTTTCCAAAAGAGATTGAACATTTTACTTTTATTATATATGAAGGAATAACTGAACTTATTTGAGGTTATTTAAGAGACACCTGTCTTAGATAAAAAACAAAATCAGCGTGAAATACAGCATTTAATTAATTACACTACTTCCAATACTTAAAGATATTGAATTTATTATTCATAGTCTATAAATTCTTCTATTAGAATTTCATCCTTCACTTTAAATTTTGAATCCACCTATTCTTCATCCCAGAGATTTTTGTTGCATTCTGAATTTAAAAAAATATTACTAGTGTTTCATTTATTGAAGTATTTTCCTAGTATCAATAATTTTCTGCTTATTTGGTAGTCAGGGAAAGTGGAACTCTGGATGCTGTGGCACTGAATGATTGGGAGGTATTTTTTGTCAAAGATTAATATCAGAGCTGGAGATCCCCTGAAAGCCATGGCCTTGTGAAGTCTGGTGTGATCAGGAGCCTAGAATCCAAATAAGAGTGAAAATACCAATACACATGATTTGAATCTATTTTTGCCTTTAGCCAGAATTTTAACTTAAATTAAAAACTATATGGATTGCATCAATTATTTGAATATTTTTTGAATGAGCATATTTTTAGTACACACAAATAAACCTGGAATTGTGCTAAAGGTTAGGTTTTCAAGGAATATATATCTGTGCCTTTTGGAGGTCACTGTATTTTTTGGCAAACCATTATTTAGACTAGGATGATTAGGTCAGTAAGTGTGTAGGGAGAAAAGGCAAGATATGTAAAATGGGAAACAATAATTTAATCTGATCAAATGCAATATACAAAAAATTTGTTGGTTTTTTACAATGGGGATGTAATAGCTTACAAATTTGTAGTTCTGAGGACATTAAAATGTCAAAAATAAGTCATCAACAGGATGGTACCTATTCCAAAGAAAGGCTGCTGACTGTCTAGACTCTGTTTTCACCTGGTCCAAAACATGGTGAGATCAGCTCCTCCCTCCCAAATTTGATTGCTTCCAGCTTCTAACTTTGGTGGATTCCTCTCACCTTCCCTGTGGCTTTTTCTGTGGGTTTCTCCTAATTTCATCACTTTTAGCTTCTCTGGGGCTTTTTTCTGTGCCTTCATTCTGTCTTTTGCCCTTTTATAAAGTACTCTAGTAAGAGGCTTAACAACCACTCTTTAGCAGCCCTCAACTGAAACAACATAATCAAAATTTCTTACTTATGCTGTCTTCACCCATTGGAAAAGTTTGAAAGAACATAATTCTTGGGGTAAGATGCTAGTATTGTGTGGTGTGGAATTAAGATGGTCCTCCAGAGCTGCTAGTAAATAGTCAGAGAATGGGTTTGGAAAAACTGTTTTGGAGACATTAGTGATTAGATACACAACGTAAACCAGTGGAGAACAGGTGGAATGGCTAAGATCCCACAGAGAAGTCTAACTCTCCCAAGCTATGGAGTCTGCTGACCCCACAGGAACAGCAGGCTGGTTCTCCAAGGGAAAAAAAAAAGATCACTAGTAGCAAGGACTTAACTCATCCAAGATACAATTGCAAAATTAATTAACAAATTTGATAAGACTATGTGTGGATTTCCCAGCAGAAATCATGGAAGCAAGAAAGTAGGAGTATGATATATTTAAGATTTTGAAAGAATATACTCTGACCCAAGAATTTTTATTTCAATAAAATTGTTCTTCACAAATGAGTGGAAGGTTAAAATACTTTCAGGCAAACAGTCACTCAGAGAATTTGTAATTATTTGGCTTGATCTACAAGAAATACTACAGAGAACAGCACAGGCAGAGAGGAAAACACAAGAGAGAGAGGTATGGAGGAGACTGTGGAAATGAAAACTATCATTAAAGGTATAAAGAGAAAAAAATAAGATATGATGTATAAATTCCAAAAGTCACAATAAAAGAAAGTACTGGCTTTGTACTAATAACATTAACTTTTAAAGAATTAAGCACTCAAACCAAAAAACATAGACTGGCAGAATGGATTTAAAAACAGGATGCCTCTACATTCTATACATAGGAGATACATTTTTAGATTCAAAAAAAAAAAACAGGTGGAACCTGAAAGGTTGGAAAAAGATATTTCATACAAACAACAAACAGAAAGAAGCAGGGGGTATCTATACTAATATCCAATAAATTAGACTTCAAAGCTAAAACAATTGGGGTGCGTGGGTAGTTCAGAGGTTAGAATGCCTGCCTTTCATTTGGGGATACCTGGGTTCAATTTCCAGACCATGCATCCAGAAAAAAGAAAAAAAAGTAAAACAATTAAAAGGCCAAAGAAGGACACAAGGTATTAATATAAGGATACATTCAACAAAAAGACACAATATTCATAAATTTTATGAACTGGACAGAGTGCTGCAAATACAAGATGCAGACATGATAACACTGAAATAAGAAGTAGACATCTCTAAATTAATAGCTGGAGAACTCAATTCCCAGCTGTCATCAATGGATAGAATATCTAGAGAGAGTATCAATAAGGAAATAAATTTTTAATAATACAATAAGTGAAGTGGATTTAACAGACATTGATAGAACACTATACCCCCAACAGCAGGATACACAGTTTTCTCAGGCACTCACATATTACAAATGATAGACTATATACTATTTGACAAAGCTAGTCTTGATAAATTTACAAGGATTCATAGCACAGACATCACTTGCTCGGATCATAACAGAATGAAGTTGGAAATCAAAATAACAGGCAGAGAACCAGAAAATTCACAAATATATGGAGGGTAAACAACACACTCAAACAACCTTTGGGTCAAGGAAGAAATTACAAGAGAAAAAGCTAAATATCTTAAGACAAATGAACATGAAAACAAAACTTACAAAAATTTATGTGATGCAACAAAGGCCACTCTGAGAGGGAAATGTACTGCCTTAAATACCAATATTAAGCAAGAGGAAAGAAAAAAAACAAAGAAAGAGCAAAACTCAAGGAATTAACTATTTACTTAGAAGAACTTGAACCAGAACAACAAATTAGCACCAAAGCAAACAAAAGGAAAGAAATAACAAATAGTGGAGCAGAAATGAATTAAATTGGGAATATGTAACCAATAGAGAAAGCCAACAAAATCTGAAGTTGTTTCCTTGAAAAAAAATAATAAAATTGATGGACACTTAGCTAGTCTGACAAAGAAAAAGTATACAAATAAATAAAAGAAGAAACAGATGAGGGAGCATGAACAATGACCCTACAGAAATAAAGTGGTAACAAGAAGATGCTACGAGCAACTCTATACTAATGAACTACACAATGTAGATGAAATGGGCAACTCTCTAGAAAGGCATGAACAACCGACATTGATTTAAGAAGAAATTCATGATGTCTGCAATCCAATCACAAGTAGAGATTGAATTAGTCATCAAGAAACTCCAGAAAAATAAAATCTAGGACCAAATGGCTTCATATGAATTCAATGAAACGTTCAAAAAAGAGTTGCACCAACCTGCTCAAAATCTTCTAAAAATTTGAGAGGAGGAATAGCTAACTAACTCATTCTATGAAGTGAACATCACCCTAAGACCAAAACTCAACAAAGAAAGTGCATGAAAAAGAAATTACAGACCAAGTTCTTTAATGACTATAGAAGCAAAAACCCTCAAAAAAATAGTTGCAAATTAAATCCATCAGCATATGAAAAGAGTTATGTACCATGACCAAGTGTGATTTATTTGAGATATACAAGGCTGTTGCACCACAAGAAATTCAATTAATGTAATAAACCACATCAACATGTCTAAATGGAAAAAACGTATGATCATCTTGATTGATACAAAAAAGGTATTTGACAAAATTCAATATCCTTTCTTGATGAAAACATTTCAGAGGGTGGGAAGAACAGGAATTATCCCCAGAATGATAAGCAGAATATTTGAAAAATCTGCAGCTAACATCTTTCTCAATGGGGAATGACTGAAAGCTTTCCCTCTAAATCAGGAAAATCAAGGATGCCCACCCTATGCATTGTAATTCCACACTTCGCTATAAGTTCCATCCAGAGCAATTACAAAAGAAAAAGAAATAAAAGGCATCCAAATTGGAAAGGAAGAAGTAAAACTTTCACTGTTTTCAGATGACAAGATATTATATTCAAAAAAATCAGAAAAATCTAGAGCAAAACTGGTAGAACTAATAAATGAGTATGGTAATGTGGCAGAGAACAACATCAACATGTAAAAATCAAGTGTTTCCATACACAACTAATGAGCTATCTGAGGAGTAATTGAAGAAAAAATTTCATTTACAAAATTAATCCAAAGAATCAAATATTTAGGAATCAATTTAAATAAGGCTACAAAAGACCTATACATAGAAAACTACAAAAAAGAAATAGATAAAATAAATCATGGAAGTCTCAAATAAATGGAAGGGCATTCTCTGTTCATGGATGGGAAGACTAGATATTGTTAAGATGCAAATTCTACCCAAACTGATTTACACATTTAATGCAATACAAATTAAAATCCCAACAACTTACTTTCCAGAAATAGAAAAACAATAACCAAATATATTTGGAAGGGCAGGATGCCCTGTAAAGCTAAAAATATCTTAAGAAAAATGAAGTGAGAGGTCTCACACTATCCACATTTAAAGCATATTTATGAATGTACAGTGGTCAAAACAGCACAATACTGGTATAAAGATAGATATACTGACCAATGGAATTGAATTGAATATTCATAATAGACCCTCTCATCCATGAACAACTGACCATTGATAAAATGGTCATGCCAACCCACATGGGACAGAGCAGCCTTTCCAATAAATACTGCTGGAGAATTGGATACCCATAAGAAAAAGAATGAAAGAGGATCCATATCTCATACACTATACAAAAATTATCTCAAAATTGATCAAAGACTTAAACATTAGAGTGAGGACCATAAACGTTTTAGAAGAAAATCTAGGGAAATACATATCTTGTGATAAAAGATGGTTTTTGTAAACATTACACTCAATGCATGAGTGATGTAAAAACAAATCTTAAATTAAACACTTTTGTGCAACAAAGAACTCAGTTCAAAAACCAAAATGACAGTCTCTGCAATGGGAAACAAAATTTGGAATCCAGATTAGGTTTCAATGAAAATTAGAAAAGATTCTACAGTTCAACTGCAAAAAGACAAATAACAAAATTTAAAAATGGGAAAACTACATGAAGAGACACTTTTCAAAAAGGGAAATACAAATGACTAAAGTGCACATTAAAAGATGCTCAATTTCACAATCAACTTCACAGACCACATCTGTCAGCTGAGAAGACACCTACTGCCATCTGCTGGTCCCTTACTCCTGGGCTTTGTTGCATTCAGCCTCTGTTCATGTGGTGGTTCCTCAGTTTGCTTTTCAGGAGCTGGACTTCATCTATTAGCTTCCCATGGTTCTCTCCATGTTCTGGTTTGCTTGACATCTCATGGTGACATCTACTGGCCTTCAAGCATCTCCAAACATATGTGCCTCTGTTTCCCAAATGTAAGCATCTGAGTCAGCTCTTTTTCTGTTAACTCTGTAATTCCTTCAGACTCTCTCCAAAATATTTCTTCTTTTCAAGGACTTCAATAAACGAAACAAAATCCACCTGGAATGTGTGGAGTCACATCTCGATCTAATCAAAAGGTCACTCCCACAATTGGGCACGCTGCATTGCTTGGGGATAATCTAATCAAATGTTTTTCCAACACAGGATGGGAAAAAGAACTGTGAAAATAAGGTATCAGCGGTTGAGGGTGTTCAAGTAGAGTTGAAATGCTGCTCGGAAGGTCACTCTTATGCAAATTATAGTTAGACTCTGTTTTCTATCATAACTTCTCAAACCCAAACCCAAACCATTCGATCCAATCCTATTGAACACTTATGGCAAAATATAAGATTCTGCAAATGTTCCATGCACTAGGTTAACGATCCAGGAAACTACAACATCCAGATTGGTTCCTGGACCAGATAGGTCCTGAAACCTAAATGGCCCAGCCTCTCTAGACCATCGGCTAGTTCTAGCTCCCTACTCCTTTTTATTGACAGCCCTTCTAATGTGAAAAAATTAGAATGGCCATAGCCCAAATGACTATAAAGAATAAGAGTAAGATCAAAGTCAATGGTTGAGTTATGCAGAGAAGATAGGGTTTAACAAACAAGTATGATTGCTCAATCATTATATTGATATTTCTTTTAGTCTCCAGTATCTTAGAGCAGCTATAGGTAAAAGCCTAAAATTGTGAAATTGTAACCCCTATCAAACTCTAATATCTGTTCTACAACTAATTGTTGCACTATGCTTTGAAATGTATTGCATTTCTTTTTTTTTTCTCATGTTAAAGGATGCTGCCAAATGGGATAACCTTCAAATGCCATAACGTTGTTTACCATTTACTTGGCAAGTTTAGAATACAACCGTGTACATTTTCCATTTCTTGTCTAATTAAACATTATCTCTAATTATGAGAAATCATTTAGGCTTTCATTTGTAGTTCATCAACAAGTTATTTTCACATAGAGAACTGGTTAAAATGGCATTTCTGTATATATGTTATTTTTCACAAAAAAGAAAAAAGTAATTGTGATATTATAAAAATATATATGTATTCCACCTACTGTCCAATATTCTGGAGCAGCTAGAAGGAAAAATCTAAGATGATGGTATGATAGCACCTGACAAACTCTGGGATATGCCTGGTATCTATGTATTGAAGAGTGCTTTGAAAACTATTGCTTTTTTTCTTTCTTTACTTTTTATATGTGTTACATTATACAATAAAAAAGTCAACTGAAAAATCACTTTGGGGAGATAGATCTGGGAAGGAAATTTCCTGTGGCATCCCAGTGTTGAAAACATACCTTTTTTGACTCCTCAGCCCTGTTTCATGTGATCTTTATTGCAGTACAGAATGAGGAATCCTGATTTGGGTATGCTGTATCTTCAGTTTGGCACATAACATGGAGCCCAATGTCTGAACAATGTGTTCCTTGATGGATTCTTGGACCCCCAAGGTAAGACATTCACAAGTTTTTGTGCTATGGCCTAGTAAGTTTTCTATGAGAGATGGACAAAAGACGTTCTTGCCCCAGGCATCTAGGGCCACAAGAATGGCAGGTGGCAGAGGAAGAGGTTTGATGGGTGTTCTAGTTTGCTAGCTGCTGGAATGCAAAATACCAGAAACAGAATGGCTTTTAAAAAGGGTAATTTAATAAGTTGCTAGTTTACAATTCTAAGGCTGAGAAAATGTCCCAATTAAAACAAGTCTATAGAAATGTCCAATCAAAGACATCCATCCAGGGAAAGATACTCTGGTTCAAGAAGGCCGGGTGAAGTTCAAGGTTTCTCTCTCAAGTGAGAAGGCACATGGCAAACACAGTCAGGGCTTCTCTCTCTCAGCCACAAGGGCACATGGTGAATACAGCATCATCTGCTAGCTTTCTCCCCTGGCTTCCAGTTTCATGAAGCTCCCTGGGAGGTATTTTCCTTCTTCATCTCCAAGGGTCATTGGCTTATGGACTCTCTGCTTCGTGGTTCTGCAGCATTCTCTACTCTCTCTGAATCTCTTATTCTCCAAAATGTTTCCTCTTTTATAGGAGTTCAGAAATTAATCAAGACATGGGTAGAGACAGGTCATCACCTAATCCAGTTTAACAACCACTCTCGATTACATCACATCTCCAAGGAGATGATCTAATTGCAGTTTCAAACATACAGTGCTGAATAGGGATTAGAAGAAATGGCTGCCTTTACAAAATGGGGTTAGGATTAAAACATGGCTTTTGTATGGGACATGCATCCTTTCAAACCGGCACAGTGGGTGTGCCAGTTTGAAACTATTATGTATGCCAGCAAAGTCCTGTTTTATTCTTGATCAAATGTTGTGGGGCCAGGGCCCATTGTTTAGAATTGGAAACTTTGGATTGTTTCCATGGAGATGTGACACACTCAATTGTGTTTGTGATCTTATGGTTAATTTACCCAGTGTGTGCCTGGTCTTTTGATTAGATAGAGATGTGAATCTCCATTCAAAATGGGTCTTGATTATATTACTACAGTCCTTTAAAAAGGGCAATACTTTTGAGAAACCTCAGACGCTGATACTTTGAGAACAGTTGCTTCAGAAGTAACAGAGACTCAGTTGTTTGGAGATGCCTTGAGTGAAAAAGGAAACAGCAGATGCCTAGACATGGAAACAGTTCAGCAAATGTCACCATATGCCTTCTGAAAGATGCTAAACAAACCAGAACCCATAGTTGTATCCCAAAAGAGTTAAACAAAGTCCCAGAGTTGCTTAGAGAGGGAAACATGGACATCAGAAGTTGGAAATGAATGGAAATGAGGTCAAGGACCAGCAGACACCATCTGTGTGCCTTCCCATGGGACAAACATTGAACATTGTTGAGTCAAGATATATTTTCTGGATGCTGAGTTTGTACATTTTTCTTGAATTAGAACTGTAAACCTGCATTCTCTTTATAAAAGCCATTCCATTTCTTGTACGTTGCATTTTGACAGCTTAGGAAAATGAAATTGAAATTGAGTGCAGATGTCTCATATATTTGTGTGGACCTAGTTTGATTTATTTAATGACACAAAATTTCTTCCAAAGCTGTAATCTCATGACTACACGTGGTTACTAAGTTGCTCAGTGGTAATAAATATTTTCGCTAAGGCATGTTTGGAAAGTGTGGACCCAGGATTAAAGGCAAAGCCATTGAGAATTGGTTTGAATGGGAGCAGCTCCTGGCATAAAGTAAACGAGATTGAATTTGGTACTTAGGTTTGGGTTTCATTATTTGTGTGCTCAGTGGCACATAAAACCCACTGAGACTTGGTCATCTAGGTTTTGCCTATGTTCTTTAGTCTTGCTACTTTTTTGTTTGAGTTGTCTCTTGTCCTGTTTTGTCTCAAAAGTTGTCTAAAAGTATTTAAAATAATAGAGAATGGGGAACAATATGAGTGAGAAATCTAATGAAGATAAGAATAACCCTTTAAATTGCATTCTTAAGCATTGGGAAAAATTGAGGCATAAGCCCATGACAAAGAAAAGCATTCAACCTTTATGTGAAGTAATTTGACCTCAGTCTGAATTTTAGGGTGACCACAAGAGCCTGGGCCATGGATAAATAAAATATAATGTTATTTTGCATCCAGATTATTTTGTGAAAGAATGATCAAATGTGATGAAATTCGTATATCCAGTGTTTTACAGTTCTAGCTCAGAAACAAAAGTTGCATAAAAACAGTTTCAGGCATGATATTTTACCCACCAGCATTGCCCCTTGTCTCTCCTTTAAAGTTCCAGGGTTTAGTGCTTTGGAGAAAATAAAAAAGGCCCTTCCAATCATATTGTGATTAAAGTAATTCAGAACACAGGGGTAAGGAAGACAATATCTATATTTTAGAACCACACATACTCTTTGAGACCGAAGGAGGAAAGATTTGTTTGGTAAAGAACTGAAATTTTCTGTAGTACATAATCTACCTCAAGCTATCTGTGTAGCTCCTTTGAACAATCGAAACACTGAGAGCCCATAATAAGAAAGAGGTCCTTTAATCTTTTATAGCCTAATATAGTGATAGAATCATCCTAGAGTATACTAAGCAGCTAATCAAAAGTATTGGCAAAGTCCCTTGAGGGATGGGAGAAGAAATATGGAACTATTAAATTTTACCATCAGGAAACCCCTGATATTGTGTCAAATTCTGGTGACACCCAAGTCAATAGTCCATGCACTTGGCTTTGAGATTTACTCTTCGGAACTTTATGTAGGTAGCACAGAAACTTAGCCTACCTGTAGGTATACCTAAGAGTTACCTCTGGAGGGCCTCTTTTGTTGCTCAGATGTGGCCTCACTCCCTCTAAGCTCAACTCTGTAAGTGAAATTATTGCCCTCCTCCATATGTGGAACATGACATACAAGAGTGAAAGTCTCCTTGGCAACATAGGAGATGATTCCTAGGGGTGAATATGGCCTTGGAACCATGGAATCTACAATTCCATTCTATCCAAAAGGAGGAAAGTATCAGTGGCAATGAGAGTTCTATACAATTGAGAAGGTACTTTGGAGGTTAATCTTATGAAAGCCTCAGTTGGACATTACTACTTATCACAACCTGCCAAACCCCAACCAGGAATATTTCATCCACTCCTATTGAACACTTAAGGCAATGTCTGAGATCCCACAAGGGTTCCATGAACTAGGTTAACTTTCCAGAAACCTGAACCTCCAGATGGGTCTCTGGACAAGATAAGTCCTGAGACTTCAAGAGTCCAGACTCTCCAAAACATCAGATAGTTCCACCTACCTACCCTATAATAGTGACAGACCTTTCCAACCTGAAAAGGTTACAATGGACATAGTCCAAACACCCCTAAAGAGAGGGATAGAAAGACCAAAAGTGCTGGTGGAGTTGTACTGAGAAGATAGGATTTAACAAATAAATATGATTGCTGAATCATTAAATTGATATCTATTTTAACCTCCAACATCTTAGAGAAGCTAGAAGTAAAAACCTAAAATTGTGGAATTGTTACCCATGTCAAACTCTGAAATATGTTCCATAACTAATTGTGGTTCTATGTTTTGAAATTTATTGCTTTTTTGTATATGTTATTTTAAAAGAAAGAAAGACAGTCAATTGTAGTGATAAATTAAGCCTTCTAGTTTCCTGTATTCTGGAGCAGCTATAAGGAAAAATCTAAGAGGATCATATGGTAGCCCATGACAAATTTTGGGATCTGTACTGTAACTACTTGTTGGAGAATGCTTTTAAAACTACTGCTTTTTTTTATTTCTTTGCTTTGTATATATGTTATACTATACAATAAAAAGTAAAAAAAAATAAAAATAAAAAGGGGCCCTTGCCACCAGGGTATCAAAGAGCTGGGTGAGATTCCCAGGCTCTGAGTGGTTGAGTCTTTTAAACTCCAACTGGAAAAACTTATTGTTGAGATTCTAAGCCAAAGCTTGAGGATCCTATGTTCCCTTCCTCCTCCTTCAGGGTGTCTCTGCTTCTGGAGTGCAAAGTAAGAGACAGTTCCCTTTCCAACAAGTGTCAGCTGGAAAATATAATCAGAGTCAACTTAGTGGATATATGTATGTGCAGACTCCTTTCTTTACATCAAATATATACAATCAGAAAAGCTAGGTTCCCAGTTATCAAAAGGATATCAGAAAAGTGGAAAATATATTTAAATTAATTTTTACAACACATAATCTTATTTAGACTGATATAAAACATTGTTAAACATGTTATTTACCTCAAAATAAAGGAGAATTGTAGTTGACAAGGTCCAGAGTAATGTTGATTATGTAATAACAAACAAAAATATCCAGTATGCATCTCTGGAAATCAGGCTATTCCAGAAGAAAACCTATATTAGAACACATGAACAAGTGAACAATACAAAATCAAGTCCCTACAAATCGTGGATAAGTATGGCACTAAGAAATAGGGTGTCTAAATAAAATAACAATTGACATCAAAGAAGTTGTCTAAGAGCTAGATGAAAATCTATCAAGGTTTTTAAACTGATTATATGGACCTTACTGTATGTTTATTGATATAAGCCCAGAAGAACCAATAAGCTGACACAGGGTAAATCAGTCCCTTATTTTCCAGAGTGCCCTGATATTCATCAGAAATTGCAAAACTAGAATTAGGATTGGTAATCCAATATTGGAACTTGTTAAAATCACGTTTAAATTTTCTCATGATTTTGAATATGTTCCTGAAAACAGCAAAATCAACTTGTCACTTAACTATCAACCCTCCCACTTAACACAGTGGAAAGGATGATCTCTTGTCTAAAGGCAATCACAGCCACTGTGGAGTCCATCAAGAAAAAGAACTGTTTACTTTAGACTTCCCATTATGTCCTTACTCTATTAGAACAAAAACAGGATAGCTCATAATAAAAATGGTATACCACCATTAGGCAATGTTGCTCGTGTGGGAGTGCCTCACTTTAGTTCTCAGGGCTGGTTTTCATCTATTGGCTTCCCGTGGCTCTCTCCAGGTTCTGGCTTGCCTAACATCTCCTGGTGAAGTCTTCTGGGCTCCAGGGTTCTCCAAATATCCATGTCTCTGTTCTCTATGTGTCTGCATCTGTGTCAGCTCTGCTTTGAGGTTTTTTTTTGGCACTGAGGTTTCTCCAAAATGTTTCCCATTTTGAAGGATTCCAGTAAATTAATAAAGACCTACACTCAATGGGCAGAGTATTATTTCCATATGAAGAAAAGTTCACACCCAAAATTGAGTGTAGCATCTCCTTGGAGATAAGCTAATCAAAAGTTTCCAACCTAAATCACTAAATTAGGATTAAAAGAAATGTCTGCTCCCAAAAGATTAAATAGAATAAAATATGGTTTTCTAGAGTATATAATACTTTCACTGACACAGCAGGTAACATGTATCACAGTTCATAATTAGCCCCAATTTGATATATAAAAGTCTTTGATTGCTATTTTAAATTAAATTAATAAATATGCTTCTAATTATCTTAAGTTTTCTGCAGTTACACTTTATTCCATTACCAGCCTAAATATTAAATCTGGCTCTGCACTTTGAAAAATCAGCATGCCAAAACTCAATTAAATCTTACATGAATTAGCCTTATTTAATGTTTGCTCATTGTTCATTCTTCTCATAAGTAGAAGGGAATATGGCCCTGGAATTCACCACACCAGAGTGAAGCTGCAACTGTTCCAGAATGGCAATATCCTCCAGTTAACTGGAGAGCCACAGTAACAATAAATCACCCTGATATTCCAGTACACATATATACTTGTGGACATCAGGACAGCATAAAATATTTGTTTTTAAAAGAAATCTTCCAACTGAATGGGATTTTGGCAGAAAAGGATAGTTCAAGCTCATCCCCGCTCCTAAGAGCAGCTGCATACGTGACAGAAAAATGATCGAAGCAGTGATTCCAGGGTGTAAGTCATCACATAAGGACTCCCTGATTGTAAAAGCTGAAGAATTGAATCACAGACAACCAAAGACCACCCAGCTAGTGCAAATAGCCTAGAGTGTCCATTTCCAAATAGAGGATGAAAGCCCTCAGTAGCATATCGATAGGGAGACAGAGAATAGGAAGTAAACCAAGCCATGTTCCTTGTATGCACAATGCCCATGTGTGCCACCACTGCTCCGTGACCCATGACTTCTCTCCTACCCCATGCACCTAAACCCTTCACCCACTACCTGCTATGCTCCAAGCACCCCTGCCCAATCTCCCAACTCATGCATCATTGCCCCACCTTACTGCCACTGTGTGTTCATCCCCTGTCCCAGCCTGAACCTCATCTTCCACACAAGCACAGAATCTCACCTGTCCTTCCTGAGACCCACACATCTGTGCCCAGACCCTTGAGTCCTAACTCTCCAACCCTGCCCCTTGCAGGCACTCACCTCTTCATCTAGGTTGCAGGCACTTACCTGCTTACAAGGGCCACACCTGCCCCGAGCCCACAACATTTCTCAACCAAACCCCAATCCCACTGAGTTCTATGCACACATACATAAACATTGGGTTCCCAGACCCAGGTATACACATGTAGACACCAATGTCCTTCCTGTCCTAGAACCCATGTATCTATATCTCACCCCTCAAACTCTACACCTCTCAACTCTGGCCATGTGCACATAGGAATTTCCACCCCACCGCCCCAGCTCTGGGCAAGCTCTGACCTGCACATCTGAGCCACACCAGTCCCCAGCCCACACAGACACTACCATGTCTTGCTGCCCCTGAGAATTTCATATGCACACACCAGGGCCCAACACTCCAGACCCATGCATAATATAGCTCTGTCTGCAAACTCATATAAGTGCACAGCTACATTCTCTCCCCAAGGCACTCATCCATCCATACACAATGTCTCATCCCTTGTACCTTGTCTCCACTACCCCATGCAGGTGCACATCCTTGCCCCACTCTGGACATAAGCACCCTGCTGCTGCAACTGGCAGTTGTTCACATGCACATCTGTGTTACATAACCTCCAACCTGCACATGAGTTCACCCCTGCCTCACCCCAAAACTGTGCACCTGCACCAGGGCCCCATCTGCCCCATAACAGCCACCCCTGACTCATGGCCCATAAGTCTCACAACTTGTGCCTGATCCCTGCACATTCACACATCTACATCCTTGGCCCCCAGACATATCCCCCTATAAAAGGACACACCCATACCATGACCTCTCTATACCTGATCTTTGTGTCCCATAGCACAAACCCTGATACCTGTGACCACAATGCTTCACATGCTGACCCACTTCCTGCCTGTGTACCAGTTCCCATACATCCACACAGGCCCCCTATCCACTTCCTGCCATACCATAACTGTGTGTCCTCAATGCTGCACCCTGATCCTGTGCTCCAAGGTCTGCCTAAGCTTCACCCCACCACCAAAGAATCAAACATCACCTCTGGGACCATGCATTTTGCACCCTACACTCACTGACGCCAGAATAGCATTCCCTACCCATGTCCATAACTGCACCACAACCTGTCACCACACTGTTGTGCCTCACCCCATGCCCCACATTCTTTTCCACATCTGTCCTGCAAATAAAAGGCTTTAGTCTATGAAGGAAATCAACTTCAAAATAATCCAATTAAGATATGTACATGCCTTGAAGGCAAAAGAATATCAGAAAGCATATGAGGATGCAAAAAGATATAGCCTAAACTGACAAAATTAATATGCCATGAGAGAGACAGGCTTTGGAAAAAGTAATCAAAGATACATATATAACTCTACTAAATAAAATAAATGGGTTGTCTAATGACATGAAGGAGATCAAGAAGACATTAGAAGAACATAAAAAGGAATTTGAAAAAATAAATTAAAAATAGTAGATATCACAGAATTTAAATATGCTATAGGTCAAATGAAATTATACTAGAGACAAGCTACAGCAGATTTGAAGAAGCACAGGAAAGGATAAGTGACCTAAAGGACAGGAAAAGCGATTTCAAACACACAGAGAAAGATGAAAAATTTTGTATTAGATCTCAGGGAAACGAGGGACAAAACAATGTACACAAATATAACTATCATCACTGTCTCAGAAGAAGACAAGAAAAGTAAAGGGCTGAAAAGATTAACTGAGGATATAAAGGGGGAAAACTTCTCAACCCTTATAAATGACATAAATATGCAAATCAAAGAAGCCCAATGAATTTCAAATAGAATAAATCAAAATAGGCCTACCACAAGATACATACTAATCAGTCTGTCAAATGTTGGAGAGAAGCATAAAATCCTGACAACAGCAAGAGAAAACTGATGTACTGCATACAAGGGGAAAGCCTTGTAGGTCTGAGTGCAGAATGGCACTAAGAAGATGAGAAGGCAGTGGTGTGATATATTTAAGATCTTGAAAGAGAAAGTCATCCAGCCAAGAATCCTGTACCTAACCAAATTGTCCTTCAAAACTGAGGGGGATGAACCAGACAAGTCTTGAAACCTAGAGGGCTCAGCCTCTCTAGAACATCAACTAGCTCAATCACCCTATCCGCATACTATTGATAGCCCCTTCCAACATGAAAAATGTTAGAATGGACATAGCTCAAAAACCCTAAAGTGTAGGACAGAAACACCAAGGGTGATGGTGGAGTTATAAAGAAAGATAGGGTTTAATAAATGAATATGATTGCTGAATCATTAAGTTATTATTTCTTTTAGTCTCTGGAATCTTTGAGCAGCTAGAGGTAAAAACCTAAAATTGTGGCATTGTAACCTATACTAGATTCTGAAGTCGGTTCTATAACTAATTGTTGTGCATGATTGGAATTTATTGGGTTTTGTTGTATATATGGTATTTTTTGCAAAAGAGAAAAAGTTGATTGTGATGATAAAAATTATCTAATCCCTCTAGCCTCCTATATTCTGGAGCAGATAGAAAGAAAAATCTGAGATCATGGTATTATAACATATGACAAACTCTGGGATCTGTCTTATAACTACAGGTTGAAGAGTGCTTTGAAAAATATTGCTTTTTTTTCTCTCTTTGCTTTGTATATATGATATTTTTATTTTGAATTTCTTTACATGAACAGGCACCAAGATCAAACACAGGTCTCTGGCATAGCAGGTGAGAACTCTGCCACTGAGCCACCATTGCCTGCCCTGTTTTGTGTATATGTTATATTATACAATTAAAAATGTTAAAAAGAAATGATAGAGAGAATACAATTTTCACACACAAACAAATGCTGAGAGAATTTATCAAGAAGAGACTGAACCTACAAAAAATACTAAAGGGAGTTCTGCCATCTGAAAAAAAATGACAGGAGGAGTTCTGGAGGAAGACACAGAATTGAACATTACTAGTAAGGGTAATTTAAAGGATAAAAAGAGAAAGATGGAAAATAATATATAGATTTCACAAATGAAATCTAAAGGATAAAATGGTAGATTCAAGAAATACCTTTACAGTAATAACTGTGAATGTTAATGGGCCAAATTTAAAAATTAAAAACTAGATTGGAAGAATGAATTAAGAAGTATAATCCAAGGGACTAATCTTAGACTCAAGGACACAAATAAATTGAAAGTGAAAAGATGGAGAAAGATGCTCCATCCAAGCTGTAACCCAGAGAAAGCAGGAGTAGCAATACTATTATTAGACAAAATGGCCTTTAAATGTAAAGATAATATAGGAGATGAAGAAGGATGTTATATATCAATAAAAGGGATAATTCAACATGAAGAAATAATCATAATTGTTTATGTAGTCAATCAAGAAACTCCATAGTACATGAGACAAACTGGCAAAACTGAAGGAGTGATAGATATGTCAAAAATTATACTAGCAGACTTCAATGCACCACTCTCCTCTATTGATAGAACAACCAAGAAGAGGATCAATGAGGAAATAGACTCCTCAATTTGTAAGTGAATTAGACCAAATAGTCATAGTAAGGTCATTACACCTCAAACACTTGGACATACATTTTTCTCTTGTACTCAAGGAACATTCTCCAAGATAGATCATATACTGTGCACAAAACAGGTCTTTATAAATTTAAAAACAGTGAAATTATTCAAAGATCTTTCCTAATTTCAATGGAATGAAGCTGCAAATCAGCAACCACAAAAGAATGAGAACTTTCATAAATATATGGAGATTAAACAACCAGTGGGTCAAGAAGATATTGCTAGAGAAATCGTTAGTTATCTGGTGATGAATAGAAATGAGAACACAAAATATCTGAACCTCTGGGATGCAACAAAGGCAGTGATGAGAGGGCTTTTATTGCCCTAAATGTGTATATTAAAAATCAAGAAAGAGCAAAAATTGAGAACTTAACTGCTCACCAGGAGGAACTAGTGAAAGAACTGTAAACTAATCCAAAAACAAATAGATGAGAAATAGCAAAGATTAAAGCACAGTTAAATGAATGTCAGAAAAATAAACAGGATCAATAAAACTCAAAGTTGGTTCTTTGAGAAAATAAAAAAATCAATGGACCACTAGCAGGGTTGATGAAGAAAAAGAGAGAGGATGCAAATAAACATAATTAGAAATGAAAGGTGGGTCATTACCATAGACCCTGAAGTAATAAAAAATATATGAGGATACTATGAACAGTTATTCACCAACAAACTGGACAACATAAATGAAAAGGGCAAATTCCTCAAAACACACAAACAAGCTATACTGGCTTAAGAAGAAATAGAAGATCTCAAGAAACCAATCACAATTAAAAAGATTCAATCAGTCATTAAAAATCTTCCTAAAAAGTATAGCCCAGGGCCAGATGACTTCACAGGGGTATTTTATCAAACATTCCAAAAAGAATCAATGCTAATCCTGCTCAAACCTTTCTAAAGAATTGAGGACAAGGAAGCACTACCTAATGCATTGTGTGAAGAAAACACTTTTATACCAAAACCAATAAAAGATGCTATAAAAAAGGAAACTTAGAGGCTAGTTTCCCTAGTGAATTTAGATACAAAAATTCTCAACAAAATACAAACAAATTGAATCCAGTGGCACATGAAAACAACTATACACCATGCCTATGTGGGGTTTAAACCAGGAATGCAAAGATGGTTCAACCCAAGAAAATCAATTAATATAATACAGCACATTAACTAATCAAAATGGAAAGATTGCCTGATCCTCTTCATTGATGCTGATAATGCATTGAAAAAAACCTCAGCATCCTTTTCTGATGAAAACACTTCAAAAGTTTGGAATCAAAACTAACTTCCTCAGAACGATAAATAGCATATATGGAAAACCCATCGTCAGTATTATCCTCAATGCTAAGGGACTGAAAGCTTTCCCCCTTAAGATTGAGAATGAGACAAAGATGCCCTCTGTCACCCTCTTATTCAACATTGTACTAGAAGTTCTAGATAGAGCAATTAGACAGGAAAAAGAAATAAAATGCATCCAAATTAGAAAGGAAGAAGTAAAACTTTCATTATTTGCAGATGACAGATTACTATACTTGGAAAATCATGAAATACCTACAAAAAGTTGCTTCACATAATGAACAAATTCAGCAATGTGGTAGTATATAAAATTAATATGCAAAAAATCAGTAACTTTAAGTTCGTTTCCCAGTGCCTGCCCATGCTAAAAAAATAATCAGTAACTTTTCTATGCATAAGCAATGATCTAACTGAGATGACAATTAAGGAAAAAATTCCATTCAAAATAGCAACTAAAAGAATCAAGTACCTAGGAATGAACTAAACTAGGGCTGTAAAGGGTCTGTACACATAAAACTATATAACTTAGTCAAAATAATTCAAAGAAGATCTAAATATGTAGAAAAACATCCCTGCTCATGCATAAGAAGGTTAAACGTAGACGAGATGTCAAATTGACCCAAATTGAACTACAGATTCAATGGAGTACCAACAAAAATCCCAACAACCTATTTTAAGATTTGCAAAAGCTAGTTAACAAATTCATCTGCAAGGGAAAGAACCCAAAAAGCAAAAGTCATCCTAAGAAAGGAGAACAAAATGTGAGGATTAATGCTTCCCAATTTTAATTATTATAAAGTCACCTTGGTGAAACGTCATGGTGCAGGCACAAGAATAGAAGTATACGCTAATGTAATCGAATTGAGACTGCAGAAATAGACCACCAACTCTATGGTCAACTGATCTCCTACAAGGACATCAAATCCACTGAACTGAATAAAATAGTCTTGTCAATAAGTACACATATGAGAAAAGGATATCAATAGTCAAAAGAATGAAAAAGGAACCTTACCTTACACCCTACACAAAAATTTGCTCAAAGTAAATCACCTCAACATAAGAACCAGTACCATAAAACTCATAGAAGTACATGTAGGGAAACATCTTCAAGACCTAGCAATAAGATATGGATTCTGAAACTTTACATCCAAAGCACAGGAAAGAAAATAAAAGATAGAAAGATGGATACTCCTCAAAATCAAATGCTTTTGAGCTTCAAAAGACTTTGTCATAAACATGAAGATGCAGCCAACTCAATGGGAGAAAATATTTGGAAATAAGACATAGGATAAACGTTTGATATCCTGTATGCATAAAGAAATCATTCAACTCAACAAAAGAGCAAACAAACCAAGTATAAAATGGGCTAAAGATATGAATAGACATTTTTTTCTGAAAAGCAAGTACAGGTGGATTAAAAGCACTGAAAGTGATTCTCAGTCTCATTAGCTATAAGGGAAATGCAGATCGAGACTACAATGAGATGCCACTTCACACCAAAAAAGAATGGTTTCTAATAAACAGACAGGAAACTACAAATGTTGGAGGGGCTGTATATAAATCAGGACACTTATGCACTGCTGGAGGGAATGTATAATGCTATAGCTGCTATGGAAGGCAGTATGGTGGTTACTTACTGTGCCGGTTTGAAAAGATTATGTACCTTAGTGTTCTAGTTTGCTAGCAGTTGGAATGCAATACACCATTCATCCTCTCTTCCACTAAGCCCCACTCTGCAAGTGAAGTGTTTGCCCTCCCCCTTATATGGGGTATCATATTTAGGGATGAAAATCTCCCTGGTGGCATGGAACATGATGGCCCTCCATCATGGGATTGGCAATGTCATCCTGACCAAAAGGGGAGGAAGAAGTGTAACAAACATGATATCGATGGCTGAGAGAGTTCAAACAGAGCCAAGAGGCTACTCTAGAATGCTTATGCAGGTTTCAATTAAGCATTGCTACCTATCATAGTTTGCCAAACAGCAAACAAACCAACCCTGTCCATCCAAAAGAACACCTGGGGCATTATATAAGATTCTACAAAGGTTCCATGCACTAGGGTAACTTTCCAGAAACCTACAACTTCCAGAGGGTCCCTGGACAAGATAAGTCCTGAAACCTAGAGGGGCCAGCTTCTCCAAAATATCAGCTAGTTCCATCCCTGTATCCCATATTATTGAGAGCTACTTTGAACATGAAAATTTTAGAATGGGCAAGCCCAATTACCTCTAATAAGTGGGATAAAGATCAAACATGATGGTAGAGTTATACAGGAAAAGTAAGATTTAACAAATGATTATGATTCCTGAATATTGAATATATTGATATATTTTATAGCCTTCAGTGTCTCAGAACACCTAATAGTAAAAACCCAAAAATGTGAATTTTTAACCCATACCAAGTTCTGAAATCTGTTCTACAGCTAATCGTTGTGGTGTGCCTTTTAATGTATTGCTTTTTTTGTATATATGTTATTTTTCACAAACAGAAAAAAATGAATGTGATGATAAATGCACAGCTGTATGATGATATTGTGAATGATTGTGTGTACACTGGATTATTGTACAGTATGTGAATATATAATATATATCAATAAAAAGTTTTTATTGCATAAAAAATTAACTTTTCTCATCAGAGTGGTTATGATGTTCCTTGTTTTCTGTTTTTCCATAATCATAATGTGCATTTTAGTAGCAACCCAAGAATCAAATCTCTATTTTCAAAGAGTCTATTCATTTGCTGCTTCTATTAACCAGTCTCTCTGTTGGATTTATGTCAGCTGTCCATCTGTGGTGTTTGCCATGGTGGATATCCCTCTTAAACAGGAAGAGTGTGTAGCTCTGGAGTCATTAATAATTATGATGCAAGAAAAATGCAGTGTGCTAAGCACCAAAAATTTCACCAGAGATAATCATGTTCCTGGCTAGTAAATGTAAAAAAGCCAGGATATTTTCTTATCTTCTCTGCCAAAATCATGAGTAAAAAGTTACTATGTTATTATTATCAGTTAGATAGAAAAGGAGATAACAGTAATGAAAGAATTGTAAGGGGACATGTTCAACTCAACTCTAGGATAGAATACTTAGTTCACTCAAGGATATGGGAGACTGAATCAGAAACCTCCACTTTGTTGGGGATGAAAAAATTATTTCCTGTTGCCCATCTCTTATTTGGTATGCAAAATGAGACATTTATCCCCCCAAAATTGTAAACAAGTCACCACTTTATTAGCAGGCGAGGGTATAAAACTGACTGGAAACTCAGACCTGAAATATATTGTCACCCTAATGTTATCCAATAACTCTAATGAGAGTGTAGCTTCATTTTATTTCTTTTAGAGGAGTTGAAATTGTAAGTGTCAAGGTAGAGGCATTAAACACCTCTGTAGCCTGAGCATTAAATGACAGCGATCACAGTATAATCTAGTAAATGCAGAAATGGCTTTAATGTGAAAAGTAGTACTTCAAAATGAAATGGCCTTAGATACTCCTCACCACCTCCTAAGTGGGAACACATGCTCTAAATTAGCATGTGTACCTATACTCCTGATGAATTTGCTAACATCTCATCTCCCCTAGGCCACCTAATGATCAAGTTCAGTCTATTTATACTCCAGTTGTTAACTTTAATTTCTCCAATATATTCAGTTGGGTACATTCAGTTACAGGGTCATATTTATGGACTTTTTTTCAATTTGTGCTTGTAATCTTCCTTATCAACATATCTATTCGTATTATAATTAGATGCCTTTAATTTCTATGTGTTCAAATTATAGCTCTAAAAGGTATAGAACTGTTTTCATATTCCAGAACTATTGCCAAATCTGATCCATTCTACTTCAAAGGAAATCAATATCTGCGAGTTATGATTTGGAAATTTCACCACATGACCCCCACACGATGTTGCCCCAGTCCACCAAGAAGGAGTCAGAATTAATGTTCACAGAGTTTCCAAGATTGAAAATATATACTATTTTAAGGGGAAAATTGGAACAGTAACTTTTTCTATTTTTCTTTTGTTGAATCATTAATTTTTAAAATGTAATCTTAAAATTGTAAACAATTTGAAAAATTTGAAACTGGTGTGCAATTTTGAAAATATTATGTACCCTTGAAAAGCCATGTTTTAATCCTGAGTCAATCTTGTAAAAGTAGACATTTCTTTTAATCCTGATTCAGTACTGTAGGTTGGGATCTTTTCATTAAATTATCTCCATGAAGATGTGACAGACTCAATTGCAGATGTGACCTCTGATTATATGAAGTGACTCTACCCATTCTAGAAATCCTTTAAAAGAGGAAATATTTGGGAGATAAAAGACAGAATTGACAGAACCTACAGAAATGGGGAACAGAGACATGGATTACTGGAGATGCTTGGACCCTAGCAGATATTGTTATGAGATGTTACATAAGCCAGAATATTCAAAGGAAGCCAAGAGATGAAGACCAGCCCCAGAGAAGCAAAGTGAGGAACTTTGAGAAGCATGTAAGCTGAAAGCAATGGGCCCCAGGAGAAAGAGATCATCAGATGCCAACCACATGACTACCCAGCTGACAGAAGTGATCCTGACACATTGGCCTTCCTTGGATTGAGATATCTTTCCAAAGATGCCTTAGTTTAGACAATTCTATATGCTTAGAACTTTTTAATTATTAAATTCCCCCTTTGAGAAGCCATTCCAGTTCTGGTTTATAGCCTTCTCGCAGCTTGCAAAACAATAGAAGTAGCCTTTAAATATAATTTTAAAATTATAAGCAAGCTGTGAATATTGGTTCTTAATCTCAGAGGAGCAATGTGTAAATATAAAATCTGTACCCTTAGATGAATAAACTTTCATGTATTTCTCCAGTCCTCTCAGATATGAATAAGCTTTTATCTATTATACTAGACTTGGAGGCACAGAATGACCCCAGGTGACACAGAGGATATAAATCCTTAAGGAAGTAGGATATAACTGAGGTAAAAAAAAAAAGTACTGAAGTTCTCCAGTAGACAGAGGGAAATATCTGAAATTTCTGAATTGTAATCCAGCTGCCCTGATCCCTGATAATTATTGCATAGCCTTTTCTTGTGCCCCTGTGATTATGAAACCTTCTCACTAATTTTCACTGGTAATCATTTGTCTTAAAAGTCTTCTGATCACTAAAGACAGCACCTAATGTTTATTAAGGAAGTGTCTTGGATCTGCCTAGAACTAACCCATACTAAGTCCAAAGTTATCTTGATAACAAAAACTGGATATAAACAAACTGGGACAGTCTTGCATCTGCAGTAGCTTAGACTTTAATGTACAAGTTGCTAATACCTCATGATAATATTAAAAATTACACTGATCATTATATTAATGCTGACATTTCTTACATACATTCTATGAGTAAGTATGTAATCTTTCTGTTCATGCTCAATAATTAGGTCCCCTCCAGTTACATCTGCTAGGCCCACTGTATGTATTATCCTAAAATCTCTCCATCTTTCAGTTCTATAAAACCATGAGAATTACTGCATCTTGGTGGGACAGATTATGAGCTTATAGGCCATCTGATCTCCTGCTATATACCTGGTAATGAACTTTTTTTCTCTCTTTGAAACATTGGTGTCTCAGGAATTGCTCATTTGAGCAAATCAGTCAAAATAATTCATGGCCAGTTCTGGTAATAGATCTGCAATGTCATTACTTCACAGTTCCAATACTTACATAGAACCAGACATAAAGCATTCCTTGTATTATCCTCTCAGGGATGACGAAAATGGAGATCAATTTTGCAGTTGAGTCAGCTTATCTGGGGAAAGGGAATCATGGAGGATTAAATTCCTCCATGAAAAGTTGAGACAGGCAATACATCCTCTGAAATAGCATTCATAATGCAGGTTACTATTGAAGGAAGAAGGGAAAATGAACTTTGGCTTGAGTTAAACAGAAATGTAGTCACTTGTCCTGCCTCCAGAGTGAGACATATAAAGGAGTAAAAGAGTAGTAACTTTCTGAAATACATGAGTGAAGTTTTTGTAAATCTACAAGTTCTCTAATGGAAAAAAGAAAGGCACATGTGCTTTCTTAACCCTCCTCCATCCCCACTAGTGTTCTAACTGTGGGACCCTAGCCCTGTTCCAGAAAGAGCAATGTAATCTCTTTCCGGGTGCGGAGGTGCAGCTATATCAGTGCCATATTATTGGTTGGCAGCATGAAGGACTGACCAGAATACTCCTTGCTGCCTCTGCTTCCAAGAACTTGCCTTTCATGCAGGAACAGCTTGTGAACAATGATTTAGGAGCAATCTGGGTGGTTTGAAAATCTTATGTACCCCAGGGTAGCCATGTTTAAATCCTGATTCATTCTTGTGGAGCCAGCCATTCTATTTTTAATCCTAATTCAATAATATATGTTGGATTCATTTGATTAGATTATCTCCCTGGAGGGGTGACACTGCCAATTGTGGGTCTTGATTAGATAACTGGAAACTTTTCAAAGAGGAAAAATTTTTGAGAGTCAGAAAAGACAGAAATGGGAGAAATGACAGAAGCCTCAGAGCCAACAGAAACTTCACAGGAGAGCTGACACAGATTTAAACATGTAGAGAACAGAGACATGGATATTTGGAGATGTGTGGAGACCAGAAAATGTTGCCATGAGATATTAAGAAAGCCGGAGCCTGGAGAGAGCCAAGGGAAGCCAAGAGATGAAAACCAGCCCTGAAGAAATAAAGAGAGGAATCTCCAAAGAAACAGAGGCTGAAGCAATGGAGCCCAGGAACCAGGGACCAGTAGGTGATCACCACCTGACTGCCCAGCTGACAGAGGTGTTACTTATCCATTGACCTTTCTTGAGTGAAGGAAACCTCTTGTGTGTGTCTTAATTTGGACACTTTCACTTCCTTAGAACAGTAAACTTGTAACTTATTAAATTCCCCTATACAAAAGCAATTCTATTGCTGGTATACTACATTCTGACAGCTAACAAAGTAACAAGGAGTCAAATTTAAGCAGCCTAAGACAAAGTATTACTGACTTAATGACATCAAATAAAGCAAACAAAAATATGGGGAAAGTTTATTGCACTGAGAGTAGAGGAAGAATTTGAGTCCCTTTAAGTGGGCAAATTCCTAAGTCACAGTCATGGTGACTGTAACAACAACACACAATCTCAGAAGAGACAGAGAAGAATACTCATTTTCACCTCAGGCTGACATTTTTATTGGGGATGATAAACTTTGAACAAGAGATCCAGTCAATTTGCCAAGAATGTGACATTGTTTTATTTATTTTATTTTATTGGCTTTTTTATCCACTGGCACTGATGGAAACTTCTGTCATATCAGTCACTGAATAAAAACATGAGGAACAGAAGCTCAGGAACTAAATTTTAGAGTTATCATATGTTAACATATGATAACATTAAAAACAAATATAATACAAGACAGTAACATTGCAAACAAATATAAAAAGACAAGAATAGGAAATGATGGTCTTTATGAAAAACAAAGTGAGACTTCAGAAACCATCAACAAAAGCATGCAGGACTTTGGGCATGTCATACAAAGATGTAAAGAAAAAAGGATCTTCAGTATGATCAAAGAAATAAAGTAAACACAGAGAGTGAATTAAATTATATCATGAATATAATAGCTAAACAGAATAAGAACTAAGATAAAGAGAGAAACTGTAATAAGAAACTCAACAGATATTGGAGTTAAAGACAAAAATAACTGAAATAAAAATTCCTTAGAGAATTTCAACAGCTGATTGGCACTGGCAGAATAAAATGTAGGTGGGCTTTAATATGTCTGTAGTGGTTTGAAAGTGTATGTACTCCAGAAAAACAGTTCTTACATCAACCCAGTCCTGTGGGTGTGGATCTATTGTACGTAGGATCTTGCGATGAGGTTACATCAGTATGGTGTCACCCACTTCAATGAGGATGAGTTTAATCTGCCCCAGATTTCTGAGGGGTTGGAGCATATTGCAAGGGAATGACAAAGAGTCAGGCTACCACCTACTCTTCTGAGAGTGCTGAGAATGTGCCTTGGAGATTTCAGAAACTCTAGCCAGCACCCCAGTTTCTCTAGAGGGTAGAGACTACTCCCAGAGGAATAATTCTCAGAGATTGGAGCCTTCACTCCAGTATTTGGGCAGGTTATGGCTGCTGCATAGGCATGTGGAAAGCATAGGGCTGTGAATCCATCAGGTGCAGAAGACAAAACATCATTCCATAGATGACTTCTAGACCCTGATAGTTAATGGAGTATGTCTCACAGTGTTTTGTAGCTGTTTGGGAGCTGTGATCCATGTTTTCCTTCTAATTTTTCCCTTAGGGAATAGAAATGTTTATCCTATGCCTGCCACTCCTCTTTATATTGGGAACAGAAAACATATTGTCTATGTTTAATAGGTCCACAGACTGAAAGGAATTGTGCTCCAGGGAAGAAAACAATTTTGACAGGATTTTTTACTTATTGCTTGTGAAATGACATTGGGCTTATTTTGTATTTTTCATATGGAAATAATAAGTAATTTGAGGTCCAGAGGGTAGAGTGGTGAGTTGAAGCTATATGTACCACAGCAAAACATATTCTTAAATAATAAAATCCATTCCTGTGAGTGTTCTTAAATTGTAACTAGGTTCTTGTGATGAGACTACTCCAGTTTAGGCATCACCCACCTCATTCAGGATGGATCATAATACTCTTATTGCAGTCTTTTACAAAAGGAGTAAATACATATATAGGGAGAGTGAAAGTTGAAGAAGCAAGAAGCTGAAGTCACAGAACAAGGAAAAGAAAGGAGAGACCAGTAGATGCCACTATGTGCCTTGCAATGTGGCAGAGAACCCCAAGAACTCTAGCAGCCAGACCTCGGTAGAAATAATTTCCTAGATGATGTCCTGATTTGGACATTATCCTGGACTGTAACTGTAAGATAATAAATTCCCATTGTTTAATGTCAACTCATTTTATGCTATCTGTTTGAGCAGCCTAGCAAACTAAAATAATGACAAATGAAATTAGTTTGAGCATCAGAAAGAAACAATAATGAAAAAAGTTAGAAAATCTAGGAGACCTGTGGGCATCACCAAGCTTAGCAATATAGACATTATAAGAGTCTATGAAGGAAGTAAATAAAGAGAGGGGCAGATGGAATATTCAAGGAAATAGTGGCTGAAAACTTTGTAACTTTACCAAAATGGACATACAAATTCAAGAACCCCAACAAATATCACATGTGGTAAAGCTTGAAGAGAACCATGCCCAGACACACTACAAACAAACTGTTGAATACCAAAGAAAAAGTGAAAATTCTGAAAACAGAAAGAGAAAAGCCAAATGTATTTTATAAGAAAATTCCTATACATTCTTCTAGAAGTTTTATGTATTATTAGGTTTTACATTTAGGTCTATAATCCATTTTGACCTAATTTTTGTACATAGTGAAAAGTGCTTCATCACATTGCTGTTGTTCTTCCATGATAATCATTCTTTAATTCATCAAAGTAAAGTAATTTTTAATGCATAAGTGTCCTATCATTTAAAGCAACACGTGTTAAAAAGATTGTCTTTTCTCTATTGAATAAATTGTCAGTGCACTTTTATTGAAAAGCAATTGACTGAATATGTATTCAAATCAATATATTTCTGAGTTTATGAATTAGTCTCTGTGTTGGCTTTTTCTACTTGACTCATGTCCAGGATGTTCAAAGCTAATATTGATAATAGCACATAAAATACCACATGGCAGAAATCTGAGGGACTTTCATTTCTTTATGTATATATGGACTCACATTTCCTTATATGATACCATATGCCAGAGAACTTTTACCTCCTAAATATGTTTAGAAAGCATTTTTATGCATTTCCATTTTTTAACTGTCTCAGTTCTTGAGATTGAGTTTCTATTATGAGAAGTTTAAAATAAGTGCCAATCATTCTTCCTGTGCTACTTCTGAACACCTTATATATATCCTCTGTATTTCCTTTTTATTTACAAGCCTTTGTCAATATTTTATATCCTACATAATGAGGATGAAACTCCTGGACATGACAAATCAGTTCTTATAATCTGATTCCCAAATACCCCTTTAGTTATCTTCACTATTAGGAAAGAATTTATTCTCTAATAGTTAACATTAAAATTACTGTAATTTCTCATGCAAAATGAAGTGGTCAAATACCTTCGTACCATTCATCTCCATGATGACTGGGAGAATCGGTTGTTATTTTTTAACTCAAGTTTCAATACCAAGGCTGAGAATAAAAGTGTATTGGACTGACATCTAAAAGAAAGAGGAAAGTGAAACCTGAACCCCATGTTGTAGAAAAGATCATGTTTGGAACTGGTCTGTGGTATCCACAAAAAATTGCTATTCAATTTCTGATGAAAGGAAAATCAAGGGATATACATGATACTGATCATGGTATCATCTATGTTGGAATGGAACCTTTCCTTCCTTAAGTCAAGGATATTTAGCAGCTCCAGAGATTCCCTGGATGCAATCCATGATTCGTTTAAACTTTGTCCCCTTTATGAACCAGAAAACTATAGGTTCTGGCAACTGGACAGAAGAGCTTACCATAGGAGAATGTGGAGCTGGTCTTCACAGATGTTGGGTGAATTCAAACTGAAGTCTGTGTATTGTATAAGGACACAGCTGGATCCTGGCCATAGACTTTAAAGCCCAAAGGGCATTGTTGCCTATTTCTTAGGCAGACATACCTGGAAAGATAAATAAAAACTGAAGCATACAGAACCAGAAAGAAAGAAAATGAAATGTCTGTTCAAATGTAAAAGACAGATACTAGGGTTTAAGACATTCAGAGTATTATGAGACATCTTTGAACTCAATGGCTAGAAGATCATTGATAAGGAAGGGAGATGATGCGGGCTCTCTTTACACTATTCTGTGCAATGCATTTTCCTCTTCATTCATCTTGTTATCTGTTAATAATTCTTCAGGACTCAACTCAGATATCATTTCTTCTAGGTCTTAACTCTGTCCTAATTTATGAGAAGGCACAGAATAATTTTACAGAATTGAATACAAATGTGCCATACTTTATTAGTTTTTAAAATAGTAATAATCCAGTATCTTTTACAAGCACACACACAATACTTTAATATATATTAATGTATATAACATACAGAATTCTTATATAATATTTATGAATTGCATTAGTTAACATAAAATGGTAGTGGCATGGATATGGCTATGGCTCTGCCCGGACCTCTTTTGCAGTGGTGGCATCAGTGGCACTCCTGCAAGCTAGGTGGTAATTTGCTGACAGCACCTATGGTATACATGATGGATTTAAGCAAAGACCCTAGTGGATCCACCTATTCTTCAATTCTATTTTTGCAGGAGGACGGCAGCTCCATATCCTTGTATGTGCAGCCCAGCCCAGTGAAGTGCTAGTGTAGACTCTCATCCTTCATGGCAGCTGCAATGGTGTCAGGTGGAGGATCTTAGGCCAGGCTGCTGGTCGAGCCCAGGAAGGTGCTGGCTGAGACCTTGGGCAAGTTCATCTCCATGCAATACATCCTGGACTGCATGAGGCACACAAGTAGCTGGAGTTGGAGGCCTATTTTCTGGGCCCAGCTGGGGACAACAAGACTCCTGAGACAAACCCCAGGGCCTTGGCCAAAGGTGCTGCTGCCAGGGAGTCAGTGCTGCTCATGGGGTGGATAGCTTTTACACATGCAAATGAAGTAGCCAACCTGAAGGAAAATGCTTGCTTGCTCTATGGAAAGTGATGGAGAAATGTTCACTCACCCTGCACTCATGACAGGCCTGGAAGGACTGCAACCTGAAGCACCTGCAGGGTCAAAAGCAAAATACCTTCTGGGGGATGTCCCTGTTATCCCTCCTCCCAGAAGCTCAAGCACAAGATGGAGCAGGATCCAGAGGCTGCTGGCAGCAGGGGACCACAGAATAAGGGAACTCCAGTCTTGCCTGAAGAGGAAGAAAAGAGATCCAAGAGAATGAAGAGACAGTCAAAAAAAGTGCTTATAGAAACTACTCAGGAGTTTGAACAGGTGGTGGTGGATGAAAGTCTTGATGTTGAGGCACATATAACAATGTGATGATAATCCATCCATGACTGAGGAGGACTCAGAAACAGAACCTGATAAAGAAGAAGAAGAAGGAGGATGAGGAGGAGGAGGAGAAGAAAAACTTTCTCCACCAGAGGTGGGAGCCTCCATTAAAATCATCATGTAGTTAATGGACAAGTTTAACCTCAATCTCTCAACAGTTACACAGGCCTTCCTGAAAAATAGTGCTGAGTTGGAGGCTGCTTCCTTCTTTTTAGCATCTGGTCAGACAGCTGATGGATACCCCATTTGGTTCCAACAAGAGGACATAGATTTGCAAAAAGATTATGAGCATTCCTGGCATGCATTTGTTTAAAAATTTGTGCTCAGAATATAGTTAGTAGGATCAAATTCAGAAAAAGTAATTGACAAGATGATGAGAAAAGAGATGTGCAGCAGATGAGGTAGGAGAAAAGATTTGTGACTTTTAAACTTTGAGGATCTCTCACATTAAAACTGACACCTGCATTTTGACCCACGTAACTATTGCTCTGCAAGTCACAGATTTTGTAGACAAGCAGAGTTGTTTATAAGGATAGAAATCTAAGGAATTGCATATATTTAAAGCTATCCCTGGCAAATTTCAGTTGGTTTATGAAAGGAAAACCCACACCAGAAGTAGATTGGTCTACTTCGAAGTAATCCTTTGTTGGAATGGAGCCCCTGCTGTATTGGTGGTGGAAACTAGTGACAAAATCAAAGGAGGGAAATTTGGCATAGGATTTTTCTGGCAACATGAATAAGAACTTTGTGTCCTTTGGCAGAAGCTCATACAGATTGTGATGAATTCAAAGTCAAGAATCCAAAACTACAAAAAGATTTATCTACAAGGCACTGAACTTGGGTTGTCTCAAACCCTTGAAACCCTTGCATCTCCTAACACATTTCCCACTGAGCTCTGATTTCTGGACTGCTTTGAAAGTCCAATAATCCCTTTCTAACTTAATACTTAAAATATATGCTGTTCTTTTCTCCAAGTCCTTTTCCTGTTAGTCAAATATCTAGCATGTGTTACTTTACCTACTGTTCTACTTTGCTAGCTGCCAGAATGAAACACACCAGAGATGGATTGGCTTTTAATAAAAGGGGATTTATCTTGTTAGTTCTTCAGAGGAAAGGCAGCTAAGTTTCCACTGAGGTTCTTTCTTATGTGGAAGGCACAGGATGGTCTCTGCTGGTCTTCTCTCCAGGCCCCTGGGTTCCAACAACTTTCCCTGGGGTGACTTCTTTCTGCACCTCCAAAGGCCTGGGCTGAGCTGCAAGTGCTGAGATGAGGAATGTGAAGCTGCTTAGCTGTGCTACATTGTGATCTCTCATCTAAGCACCAGCCAACTAAGACAAACATCACTCATTGCAGCAGAAACCCCTCCTAGCTGACTGCAGATGTAATTAGCAACAGATAAGGTTCACGTACCATTGGCTTATATCCACAGCAACAAGACTAGGTATGCTCACCTGGCCAAGTTGACAACTGAATCTAACTAACACACCTACTGCCTGATTTTATTTAAAAACCCCCAAAATCCTAGAAAGTCTCAAGAACAATCTTAACTCTGTAAGTAATAACTCTGTTATTTAGTGAGGATGATTCTTTACTAAGGATTATGTTAAAGATTTAAAAATAAGTTAGTACATTGATTCTATTTGTCCTGTTGCTTTCATTGTTAAAAATAAAATAGGGCCAGTCACAGTGGCTCAGCAGACAGAGCTCCTGCCTGCCATGCCAGAGACCCTAGTTCAGTTCCCAGTGCCTGCCCATGCAAAAAAAAAAAAAGAAAGAAAGAAAAGAAAAAGAGAAAATAACTTTGCATTTTTTTAAGAAGCCAATAAATAAATAAATAAGTAGATAAACTAGTAACAGACAGATGGAGCACAGGGCATTTTTAGGGCAGTGAGACTATTCTGTATGAAATGATAATGATGTTTTTAAGTTTGTTAAAGGATGGTAGAATGCTCTATACCAGAAATGGGATGGCTTTTACAAAGTGTATTTATTACACTGCAAATTCACTGTTCTAAGGCCATAAAATTGCCTAGCCTAGGACATCCAGGGAAAGATACCTTGACTCAAGAATGACTAATCAGTCCTTTCTATTTAGAATGATCATTGGCAATGTATGCTAGCTTTCTTTCCTGGCTTCTTATTTCAAATGGCTCCCCCAGGGCTATTTTCTTTCTGCATCACCAAAGGTCTCTTGGTGTATTGGCTTTGATAATTTTTCCAAAATGGTTCCCTCTTAAAGGACTCAAGTAAGCAACCCTAAATTGAATGCATGGAGACAGATATCCATGGAAACCATCTAATCAATAGGTCCCACCCAAAATTAAGTTGATCACAACTCCATGGAAACAACTTAATGAAAATGATTCCACCCAAGTATTGAATGAGGAATAAAGACCATGATTTTTCCGGGCTATGCAACAGTTTCAAATTAGCACATTCCACCTTCTGGACCCCAAAAGTCATGTTCTTTTCATATACAAAACATACTCATTCCATTATAATATCAGAATATCCTAAGCCATTTTAATAGCAATATTAATAATATGCAAAGTTGGAAACTAAAAAATCATAGCAAAGTCAGCTATCAGCATGATCTATCCTATGGCAAAATTCTCATCTGGCCCTGGACCAGTAAAATTAACAAGTTACCTGTTGCTAATATACAAAGGAGGTAGAGGCATAGGATAGATGTTCCCATTTTAAAAGGGAGAAATCAAAATGGACACAGTGATTGCTGGTTCCAAACTGTCCTGTAAACCTGAAATGAAAACTCCATTAGATTTCAAAGTCTGAGAGTGGTTTACTTTTGGGGCATTATAAAGAGGCAGTCCCACCCTTCCAAGAGCCTATACAGTGGCCCAACTCTCTCCAAATGCAACCTTGGAGAACACATAGGAGACCATCTTTTTTCTGGGCCTGACTGTCTCCAAACATCGGAGCAACATCTGAGCTCTCTGTCATCTCCAGGGCACACACTCAATCCCCTGAGAATAATGTGATGATAGCAAGGGTCTCCATAATCCCAAAGAATGTGCTCCACCCTATTCAAGGCCTGACATGTCACAACCTCTCCAGTGGATGGCGGTAGAAGGCCTAATATTTGCCTTATGGTCAAATTCACCCTCTACAAGTGCTTGTGTGGCCTGAAATTTCTTGGCTTCAGACCTTAACTGCCAATTTTCCTTCAATTTGTCCCTTTTCTCTCTTTTTTAGCCAAGACTGGAAGTTATTCTCTTTATACAGATTCCAAAATACCCTTGTTGGCTTTCTATGTAGCGTGTAGGTTTATAACCATCTGACAATAGGACGTTCCACAAATCCTTCCTGGATATCTCCATCTCAGATCCTGGCTTGTCCTATAATGGTTGACTGGTTCATGTTTGGATAAATCTTCATGTGGGCTAATATTCTCTTGTGTCTCCCTTTCTGGAAGCACAGAATTTTCTAGATCATGCTTGTCAGGTTTGTTTGTACCTAAGAATTCAGTTCTCAACTTATCTCTTTCCTCTCAAATTTCACTCTAAGCTATGAGGAGAAAACAGGCCACACTTTCCACATTTAATCTGGAAATCTCTCCTGTTGAATATTTAAGTTCAGGGCTTTTAAAGATGGCCTTCCATTCAAAATCAATAGTCTATTTTGCTAAATTTTTGCCACTTTAAAAAAAGGATTGCCTTCCTTCTTGTTTGAAATAACATGCATCATTTCTGTCTAAGGTTTTACCAGAAGTGTCCTTAGAGTCCACATTTCTACCAACAGTCTCTTCAGAGCATTCTAGGCCTTCTCTATCAAGTTCCTCCCACCTCATCCTGAATCTTCCCCTTATCCATTTAAACAACTGTACCAGCATGTTTGATATTTGCAAACTGCAGCAGCACCCCACTTCACTGGTACCAAAAGGCAGATTTTAAAAGCTATGAACTTGGATATTTAGCAGAAGAGATTTCCAAAAGTCTCTGGCCATATGGGCTCTGTAACTTTCTCCAAAATTGTTCCCTCTTAAAGGACTCCAGTAAGCAACCCTACCTTGAATGGGTGGAGACACACCTGCATGGAAACCACCTAATCAAAAGTTCCTAACCAGGCAGGCCGCGGTGGCTCAGCGGGCAAGAGTGCTTGCCTGCCATGCCGGAGGACCTCGGTTCGATTCCCGGCCCCAGCCCATGTAAAAAACAAACAAACAAAATATAATAAAACAAGAAAATGTTTAAAGATGTTTCCCTTTCTTCCTCCCTTCCTTCCATCCTTCCTTCCTTCTCTCTGTCTTTCCTTCCCTTCCTCCCTCTCTCTTTAAAAAAAAAAAAAAAAAAAAAAAAAAAAGTTCCTAACCAATTGTGGGTCTCATTTGACCATGGTAAAATTAAAAAAAGATCCCACTTAGCCATTTTAAATGAGGATTAAAGAACATGGTTTTCTGGTATACACAGCAGTTACAAATAGGTACAATTATAAATGAGGGGATTTTCTCTTATACAGATACCACTTTAATTTCACCATTGTGCTTCTGTAGTTATCTGAGTAAGACAAATTGCTTAGTATCTCTAAGTGTCACTATACTTAGATATTAATTAATCATGATTAAATTATTAATTTATGAGTAGATTTAAGTGTTAGAATGTCAAGTTCCTGATATAGTGACTGTCACACAGTGTATATCAAAGATTCCAAGTACCTTTCTCTTGGCATAGTTTAATGAAATTAAAGATGAAAATTAGTGGGTGTATGAATGTCACAGAGAATGATGTTTACCCTGGCTTTTGGACCACAATTGTATATATATAACTGGTATTCATTGAGTGTTTGAAACACTGATTGAATTGCATATATATATATATATATATATATATATATATATATATATATATACTCACCATTTTAAAATAAAAATTTTGTTTTATATAATTTTAGATTTACATAAAAGTTGCAAATATATTATAAGGTTCCCGTATGCTTTATCCTCAATTTCCCTTTATTACCTATAATTTTCTCTTACTTTAATATAGTTTATATGTCACAACTAATTAATCAATGGTGATATATTATCATAAACTAACTTGAATGCTTTATTCAGATTTCCTTAGTTTTTACCTGGCATATGTTTGTTATTCCAGAATTCCACATAAATACCACATCACACTTAACCATCATGTCCCCTTAGGCATCTCCAGACAGTGACGGTTTCTAAGTCATGTCTTGTTTTGGGGCATAACTAATTTGAGTTTTCTGATGGTTTTGTCATAATTATGCTGGGTTTATGGATTTTGGGGAGGATGACCACAGAGAGTCCTATTCATCACAACATATCAAGTGTATAGTCTATCAAGATGACTCAGCATTATTGATTTTAACTTTGATCACTCAATTGAAGTGGTGTTTGCCAGGTTTCTCCACTATAAACTTACTGCTTTATCCCCTCCCACTTTCCATACCATATTGTTTGAAAAGAAGTCATTATGTGCATCCACATCATAAATGAAAATGTTATATTCTAACTCCTTGAAAGTGTAATATCTACATAAATTGTTTGGAATTATTTTAATTGTTCTATACAGGAGATTTGTTTGTTCTCCCCCATTTATTTATGTTTTCTTGAATCATTCATTTATATCAGTATGTACTCAATAGATACTCATTGTATAGTCTGGATTAAAATCCAAAACTGTGCTATTTATTTCATTTCTCAAATTTTTCCAGCTTAGATCATTGAGATTTCTTTCAGTTGGCCTGTATGTCCCATCATTGTGCATGTGTGTGTGTATGTGTTTTGTTCATTATTGTTTTGCTTCGTATGCGTATGTGTGTTTGGTTTTTTACCTTTCTTCCTTGCTTTTTGGTCCTAAAATATGCTCCAATTCATCATTTATATTCCTGGTCACAGCCCTAGAATCAAGCAAGTCTCCCAGTATCCTCTTTTCCTTACTGGACAATGTTTTTGGAAACCATGATTTGTGCACTTGGTTAACATGGATTTTTTGTTCTAGTCATAAAATGTCTTTAGATCCCAATTGACAGCTTTAATTGCAGAAAGAAATAAGACACCTATCTTCCCATAATCTAAGAAAAGAAATTTAAGATTAATTGCTTTCTCATGTCTGGCTAATATTTCTTAATTACGAGGGACAAGACACATTAGGGAATGATCTTCCCCAGACTCTGATATTTTGCATCATTCATGTTAAATACTCCTCAAAGGAAGGCAAAAAGAAGCATTTCTCCATGAAAGTCTTGTGTGATGGTGCATTTCACAAGCTGTGGACTGATACTGGGAACAATTTTCTTATTCAGGCAATTGAGATTTTTGCCTCTCTGTGAGATCAAAGATATACTGTTTCCAGAATATCAGACATCCCATTAAAAGCTTTTTTCTTCTTATTTGAGTAAGTGGCTTGCAAATTACCTTGGGAATAAAAGAGCATAACTGAACATTTTAACATCTGCTCAAAAGCTGGTAAGAATTTTATTGTAGAATAACAAATTTGAATTTATTAATACTCAGGGAAAGTGCAATCTCATCAATTCCATGGTAAGTGTCTAATACATACAAGGGCCTGCGGAAGGAAAAAATGCAAGAAGTTTTCTAGAAGTCATTTAAAATGTAAAGTGAGAAATTGGAAATAAAAGGTTTGCACATCAGGGTGCATAGATGGTTCAGTGATAGAATGTGCACCTTTCATGCAAGAGACCCGGGTTCCACTACCGGACCATGCGCTCACCTTAAAATAAAAAAGATTTGATGGGAATGGCATACATGGTAGGGACCATTGGTAGTTAGTAGTGAGAAGACAGAAAATAGAAATAATATCAGTTTAGTTGTTCCAGGAAATGCTTTATGGAAGCAATAACTTTGTCATCCATGTAGTAGATGCATGTTTCCAATATCTCAATGGAAAGTAAGTATAAAATAGTGTGGGGAATTACAGAATTTTACATAAGGAAATCCCCCTCAATCCTTTCATTCTTTCAACTAACATTAATTAAGTCCTTACTTTTATTTCAGATGCTTAATTTCACCTTTGAACAGACAGTGATCCATATCCTTCTATTGATTCATTCTAATATGTATCATTCTTATAGCACATGCTTCTACTGTGTATCAATTATGTGAATTAAACGTATGTTTCTATTTATCTAACTACCTATATATTTAGTAGATAGAAACTGCGAACAATTTTTCTTTTCCTTTTCTGAAGATCTTTGCAAAAATATATTAGATGAACTTCCAATAATGAAATTGAGCCTATAGTTAATGACAGTGTATTGGTGTTTGATGTAAAGAGTCCTGAATTCCAGAACTACTTCTATACTTGACTGACCACCTTACCTAAGCTTCTGAATGTCAATATTGCCTAATAATGTGGTAGTTCCTCATGTTTAAGTCAGAAGAGTGTTTTGAGGCCTCAATGATATGCAAAAGAAAATATGCAATCAAATAATTTCCTAAGAAAAGATCTAAAAAATATTTACCATTAATTCAATGCATGAATACAATAATTTTCATATTTCACCAAAGGGCACATCTTAAAAAGCAGGCTTTCCTCCCATCTCTGATGCCTAGAAAGTAATTTTTCTTTCCAAGATGCTATAGTTATTATTCCTTTCTTTTGCACTCCTCTAAACACAGTCTAAAGTGCATGTGTAATATATTTAATCAATGGTTCATAAAAGTATCAGCTCAGATATAACCAGTCCCTTTCTGATAGATATTTAAGTTGTTTCTCACCTTTTTTTCCCTGGAAATTGCCTCAGTTTTTGTTTCTATATATGTAAGTAAATGTATACGTAGGAAATGGAAGCACAGGGCCAATTTCTATGGATAATTTTAATATTATACATGTTGAATATCATTCCCTAAGTGACTGCACCCATTTAAATTCCTATTAAAATATATGTGATTGAGAGTTTCCCACACATTTTCCAGCACTACATGTATAAACATTCATCAAAAGATCATTTTATTAACATGACTGATGAAAAATATACCTAATTGGGATTTCTATTTCAATGTATTTAATTATGAATGAGATTGAGTATATGTTAGTATGTTTAATTCTTTTGATAAAGATAAGGGTCTTATAAAAATTATTTTACCTATTGCACATTTATGTTTTCATTCTTTTAAATACTGAATTGTGAAATCTATGTTTGAAGAAATTAGCCTTTGGTATTGTAAATACATTTTACTATTCTTACACTTACTTTGCTTTTGATTATGCTATTATACAAGTAATAAACATAATACATTACATAAATGTGCACATAAATGTACATAAATGTGATAATGTACATAAAACACTTTTCCAGTAGTTAACATATAGCTAGAGATAAATAAATACCCTTTTTCTTTTTGTTTCTATCTTCTCTTATTTGATGTCAGAGTATTGGTACTCAAGTATATAGATGACAAAAATTTTATTATGAAGTGTCAGCTATCATTTGGGGCTTACTAAGCTCATTTTATAAATCTTTGGTAATTAAACTGTTATCAGGAATTTTGAAAGAATATTCTGATTTAGGGAAAATTTACCCCCTTTCCTTTTTCATAAATATAGATACACACCATGTCTCAATGTAACTTAAGATATTGATGGGAGAGTCAGAAAAAGAATGAATAAGGGGAAAATTTAACTGTGGACAATGTGGCAGGATCTAAACCTACAGAACTGAATGAGAGGTTGAATTTAGAACTAGAAATAACTAGAAAGATTTGAGAAGTAAAATAAAAGCAAATATTCTCATACTTAGACAAGGAATAGATAATCATATGCCTATGCTTGAAGAGGTCAACAGACTTTCTGGGCTGTTGTTTATTGCAACATTCTTATCTCAGTATCTCACAATTTTTTGAAAAGCTAAAATCTTAGATTTGTTTTCTCTCTGTGTGTGTGTGTGTGTATGCACATGTATGTAGGTTTTATTAAGGAAGATCTCAACTGTTTAAATAATCATTCATTGAACATTCAGAATTTTGCTAGAAGAATTTTCAAAGAATGGATTATCTGATTCAAGAAATGTGAAAATTCACTGATGTAAGTTATGGGTGGATATTCTCTGTATTTGTAATACATCTTCCCTAATATTGCTAGAAACATTTGGAAAACCAAGGAGAAACACTCAGGTCAGGAATGTATGTACTTGTGCCAAATTCACAAAATTAAGGTTTACTTACATCAGAAGAATCATTTGTTTTTTCATTATTTTCCTATTGTATCCTCCTATGCAATCAGGTAAATAATTTGTATAAGTATTATTAATTGCATTTCATTCAGAAAATATCAATACAGTTAAATGATTACACATTTTCAAGGGGGTAAGGTCAATGATCAAGTTTGTTCCAAATGTGCTCATTTCATGAAATTATTTCTTTACTCCTTGCAGGTTATTTCTAACCTGCACTTTCTCCAAGTTGATTGATACAATGCAGCAAAATAACAGTGTAACTGAATTCATACTGTTAGGATTGACACAAGATCCTTTGAAACAGAAAATAGTCTTTTTAATTTTCTTAATTTTCTATGTGGGAACCATGGTGGGGAATTGGCTCATTATTACGACCATCAAGTTCAGCCCGACACTTGGAAGCCCCATGTACTTCTTCCTATTTTTTTTGTCCTTTGCCGATGTCTGTTTTTCAACTTCTACAGTCCCTAGACTACTTGTGGATGTTCTGTCTGCAAAGAAAATAATATCTTATGATGAGTGTATAACACAAGTCTTTGTACTCCATTTATTTGGCTGCATGGAGATCTTTGTCCTCATTCTCATGGCTGTTGATCGATATGTGGCCATCTGTAAGCCCTTACGTTACACAACTATCATGAGCTGGCAAGTCTGCATCATCTTGATTATTCTTGCTTGGATAGGGTCTTTCATACATTCTATAGCTCAGATTATCCTGACCTTGAGATTGCCTTTCTGTGGACCCAATCAGATTGATCATTATTGCTGTGATATACAGCCCTTATTGAAACTTGCCTGCATGGACACTTACAAGATAAACCTTCTGTTTGTTTCCAATAGTGGGGCCATTTGCTCAACCAGTTTTTTGCTTCTGATAATCTCATACATTGTCATATTGCATTCTCTGCGAAACCATAGTGCAGAAGGGAGAAGAAAAGCCTTATCAACTTGTACCTCCCACATCATTGTAGTCATCTTATTCTTTGGTCCATGTGCATTCATGTATACACGTCCCCCAACCACGTATCCCATGGACAAAATGGTGGCAGTATTTTATACTATTGGCACACCTTTTCTCAACCCACTCATCTACACACTAAGAAATGCAGAGGTGAAGAATGCCATGAAAAAGTTATGGAGTATTAAAATTACTTCAGATGTCAACGGATGATTTAAGGTTCCAATTGCTTACTCAATCCTGGTTTGACAAAATCAGTACACATATCAAATATGATAGTATCTTATTATTGTGGGAAGAACATGCAATTGTATATAAAGTTGTGAGTTGCTATTTATTTCTATGTCACAGACAAATTGAATATCAAGGTTGCATTTTTTGTATCAGAGAAATATGAATGTCAGATTAATTCAGATAGTTATGAACCAAGAGACTTTCCTCTATAAAGACTCTCTGTCTCTCAACACATACCACATCTAGAGTGTAAGCCTGACTTGCCTATGCACTATAATATCAAATGTACTTGATTTGCTTTCATTATTCTATGCTCTGGCCTTATATTGGTAGGTTTCCTGACATCATCTTGACTTGTTCTTTTCCTGGGAACTCCTTTCTGACATTGCCACCTGTGAACTCCATTTCCCAACTCTGAATCTGCACTCTGCTTTATTAAGAAGAAAGATATTTACCTAATAACAGTCGTTCAAACTTATGAGCATCCATTGATGAATTAAATAAATTCTTAATTCATCTATAACACATTACCAATTAGGTATCCAGTTTCCTCTTTAATGTTCCCATACTAAAAAAACACAGTGTACAAAGTCATTTCATTTTATGACCACTTTGTCTTTAAAAATTTCCATATTTTTTAATGAAAGAGTTTTAATGTACTTATCTAATAAACTATGTTTTCTCATTATTACTTTAGTTAAGGTAACCAAAAGATTATTTATGGGATATGTTCAATATAGCATTACAAAGGACCTTGAGACATTCATTATGATGGATGTATAAGAAATGAAGAACCTGTTTTGAAGCCAATTTTTGGTATGATATCATATTTAAAGATGTATTATGTCAATGAAGTGTATGAAATGAAGACAGGCATTTAGAGAAAGCCCATGACATTCATCTCCATTCACAACAGGAAGCTGTTCTCTCCATTCGTGCTGTGCTAATAGAGGGATAGTGCAGATTCCTAAGTTGGAATTACTAATGTTATTTTAATATTATGAAAGGAAAGAGAAGATTAGGAACAACAACTTGACTGTATCTTTCAAAAGTTATATTGTGAACTTTTAGTACACTGAACTGGTTTCAATGTACTAAATAATACACATCTTAAGTGGTCATTACAACTTTTGATTTAATTTCTTATACTGCCTCTAATTCTTTCATTGCACAAAATTTAACAATAATGACATGTTTTCATGTGAAAATGTTTTAAAACTAAACTCAGTTAAGTGCCACTACTTTCCTGTGTTCTTACATTTTTTGGCTTCCTGTGACATTAATAAGTGCTGTATATAAACTGTAGGCACACGTGAAGAGTGCCATATATTTAACAGAAAATTAAAATACCACAAATCATTCACAAACTTGTCTAATCTATTCTTCCATAGCAACACCATAGTAGATGCCTGTTACGCAGCTTTTCATGGACATTTGTATTTCAGACAAATAAGTGAAGGTAGGGAATAAGAGGAGAAGTATGTTACCATACTTTTGTATAGAGATGAGAGGATCTGAATATCTGAACTTCAAATTCTTTGAGGGTTTGTGCCAAGCAGCATTAAGTACATATTTTCCATTATAAACTGCTTTAAATACATCTATGTTTTCTGCATGATAAATAATGCTGTTGGTCCTTTTTATGTTCTTTTATTTTTGATAATTTAATTGTTCTTGGAAATTTGCCATACTGGTTTAATTCCATGGAAAAATAAACAATGTAACTAAATTCATTTTCTGGGGCCTTTCCCAGAGCCCAGAGGTAACAAAAATTTGTTCCATGGTGTTTTCTTTCTTATACACAGTCATTCTTCTGGGAAACCTCCTTATCTTGCTGACAGTTTGCACTGGCAGTATTCTCAAGTATCCCATATATATATTTTCTCACCTCTTTGTTTTTTTTGAAATATATGTTACTCCTTGGTGACAGCTCCCAAGATGATTGTTGAACTATTAGCCAACAATAAAACTGTTTCCTGTGTGGGGTGCATGCTGTAACTCTTTGGGGTACATTTCTTTGGTTGTACTGAGAGTCTCATTCTTACCATAATTGTCTGATCATATTATATAACCAGCTGTAAATCCTACATGATATGATCATCATGGGCCAGAAGAGATGGAATAACATGTTGCAAGAAAACTGGATAAGTGATTTCTTACACTCCATTATCCAGGTATCTGTGGAGTACAGCTACCATTTAGTGGACCCAATAAGATAGATCAATACTTTTGGGATGTCTATCCTGTGTTGAAACTTGCCTCTATAGACACATATGTTGTTGGTGTTGTCACAACAGCCAACAAGAGAGCAATCACTCTGGAGAGCTTTTATATCTTGTTAATCTCCTACATTCTTATCCTGACATCAGTGAGAAAGCAGCCAACAGAGGCTAGGTACAAAACACTGTCTAACTGCGGATCCCACATTGCTGTGATCACCATCTTTTTCAGTCCCTGTATTTTCATGTACATGAACCTAATACTACCTTTTCAGAGGATAAAATGGTTTTTGTCTTTTACACCATTATCATCCCATGTCAAATTCCTGATTTAAACACTGAAAAATTCAGAAGTAAAGAATGCAATGAGGAAACTGTGGAGCAGGAAGGCTTTTATGATAGGCTAATATCTATTAGTTAGATGTAATAATACTTCAAGTTAGATCATCTTAAAGTTCCCTAGCCTTGATTAACTCATCTGCACAAAGAAGAAAATAACAAAAACTCACAGAGTTTTGGGAAGGAAAGAAATAAAAGTACATTTTACAAGAATAAGTTATGGATTCTGCTAACTGGACTCTAACCTTGACCCACATTGTGTAGCCAGCAGTTCCTATTAATATAAAGTGACCATTCTAGCTTGTTAGGGTGCCATAAACAGAGACCATAAAATGGGTTGCTTGACTGTGAGAATTTATTAGCTTTCAAGCTTATATTTTCAAGGCTGAGAAAACTGTCCAAATCAAGGCATCATCAAATGATGTTTTCTTGCCAAATTACAGCTGCTGGCCTTCCTGGACTCTTCTGCCATGTGACAGTGTTTGCTGGTCTTTCCCTTCTCTTCTGAGCTTAAGCTTCTTAGGGTTTATTTCTCTTTGTCTGAATTGCATTCTCTTATAAAATACTCATTTAATATGATTAAGACCCACTCTGGATGAAGTGTGTCATATATTAATATCTTGCTCAACAAAATATCTTGTTTAACATCAATCTGTACCAAAGGGAATGGATTAACTTTAAGAACATACCTTTCTCGGGTATATACATGTTCAAACCATAATAGTGACAAGCAGGAAAAATTGAAGATACCAAATAAAACCAACATGCTGTGAAGAATTGGTGACTGTGTCTACATCAACAGGCTATGTACAATTTACTGTAATTTATGGTTGAGAAATCATATTTATTCCAGTATTTGAACCAATAAGCTTTAATAAATTCAGTAAGTTATATCTTACTACTTTATTGCTCAACTTAGCTAGCCAGAACTTTCAGCTGTGGATTGCAGAGAGACTCATTCTGAAGAAACAAACATATATGTTTCTCATGTCAACTGATACTTGCCTCAGTGATATGTTTTTCTTTGATGAGAACATGCAGATTGAGTTTATTTTCCTGTAGCAGGTGAACATATCACTCATTAATCATCCACCATTTTTCCTATTGCCTTTTCCACCAATCAGATTATCTGTTTACTGTATACATGTTTATGGTTGTAGTGGATGTGTGTGTGTGTGTGTGTGTGTGTACATGTATGTGTAAAAACTATACTCAAATTGAGAGCTACCCATAGTTAAGACTTAAAAAATGCTTCATGATGGTGCTACAAAAACAGAAATAAGATAGGAAAACTCAAGGATAGCTACAAATCTGGGTTATTAAGTACAATCAAGACATCAATATCTTTTACCCTGAGATCACATAAAACCATGTTTTTTGTCTCAGCATGCACATATACTCACTGGTGTCTATAGGCCTCCACTTTTTTAATTTTCAAAGACTAGATTAGTGCTTCTCAAGCTTGACCAATAATTGGAATGGATTTGAGAGATTATTGAACAGATAACAGAACTCAGTTCAATGGATTCTGATTTAGAAGTCCAAATTCGAAAAAGCCATAAGAATTTGCATTTTTTAAACCCCTGTGTTAGTTAGATTCAGTTGTCAACTTGGCCAGATGAAGGCATCTAGAGCTGTTGCTGTGGACACGAGCCAATAGTATGTGAATCTCATCTGTTGCTGATTACATTTGCAGTCAGCTAGGAGGCATGCCTGCTGCAATGAATGATGCTTGACTTAATTGGCTGGTGCTTAAATGAAAGGGCACAACATAGCACAGCACAAGCAGCTCAGCATACCTCATCACTGCACTCACAGCTCAGCCCAGGCCTTTGGATATGGAGAAAGAAATCAACCTAAGGAAAGTTGTTGGAACCCAGAGGCCTGGAGAGAAGGCCAGCAGAGATCACTCTGTGTCTTCTCACATAAGAAAGAACCTCAGTTGAAAGTTAGCTGCCTTTACTCTGAAGAGCTAGTGAAATAAACCCTCTTTTATTAAAAGCCAGTTCATCTCTGGTGTGTTGTATTCTGGAAGCTAGCAAACTAGAACAGATTTTGGTACTGGACAGTGGGGTGCTGCTACATTTTGCAAATACCAAATATGTTAGAATGGTTTTTTGGTTGGCTCAGGAGAAGATTTTGGAGGAACTGTGAAAAGAATGATGGAGAACTCCTGGAGTAAACAGAACCACTGCCAATCTGGACAAAGCGGCACACAAAGGAACAGATTGGAGTTTGCAGAGTGAGAACCATGGAAGCTCAGGTATCAAGCCAAGAAACCTTGGCCAGGAGAGTGGACCCACTCATATACATGGAGAGGATGAGTTTACCCTGAAGGGTGAGGATGAGTTCCCCATCTCGTTGCAGTGGAAGAGTCGTGCAGCCTCAGACCTTGGAGAAGATACAACCTGCTCTTTGGTGGACTGGGGAGAGCCTGGCTGCCATTACATGGAGGGGTTGAGTGTGGGCCCTGGGAATGGCAGAGAGCCCAGGGGTGTCCCAGATGCCTGGAGAGAGTGGATCCGAGAAAATGGTGGTGTCCTCAATGTTCCTGAGGTTGATTTGGAAAGAGGTGGGCCACTGCATAGGCTCGTTGAAAGGGTGGGACTGTCACTTTCTAAAACCAAAGGATAAATGACTTTCAAACCTTGAAATTCAATGGTGTTTGCTCTTCAGGTTTTCCTTCCAATTTCTCCATATGGATCCTGTGACTGTACCTATTTTGTATATTGGCACCAGACAACTTGTTTGGGGATTCATAGGTCCACAGTCAGAAGAGAATTTTTTGCACCTTAATATTGTTTAAGGTGATGCATGTGACATGTCATCTCACATTTCAGGATTTCCAGATATTTTCTATTTTTGTAGTAAATGAGTGGGTATGCTTTATTTTGTCATCATCTTATGTCTCAAGTTTTTGCTTGATGACTTGTGTGTTCAATAAGATGAGCAAAGAGTAAGAAGAATCATCTCTTTGATGCACAAGAATAATGAGAGTTGCATGGAATATACCAACCTGAAGTCTGGAATTTAGCCCAGCCAAATCCAGCCTAGTTGAGTTGAAACCCCACTAATCCACAGACATATGAGCAAGAATTAAAAGCTGGTTGAATAATTCACAAGTTTTGGAATGTTTTGTGAAACAGCACTATTTACCCAAATGGTCCAATTTTGGTATGGTTAAATTGTGGAAGTGAGGATTTTGCAATGTAGCTTTGAATTTGTAAAGACTCCCATTTATTTAGAGTGAGGTAGTTTGCAAGGAACAGTGAAAAAAAGTTAAGCTAGGGTGAATGGAAATGAGAGAGAGCACATGACATTTATTATACACATAAAGACCAAATTCTAAATATTTAAGCATACAGTCAGATTTCCTTCCACTATTTCTTCCATGGACACCATATAGAGAGAAAAGACATAACATTAAACATGTCTGGGTAGATCTTTTCACCCCTCCTTTTTTGATAAATTACAGGAGGAAGGTTAAAAAACATAGACACTAAACTATGTTCAAACAGACTCCTGAAAGGACTGTCTCCTTTTCAGAGAAAACAAATAGGGAATTTTTCACAAACATCTCATTTAATTAATTACTGACATATTTGGTCTGGAGATTCACCAATACCTTAAAATAAAAACCAAAATTAAACACTTGTACATCCAGCTCTAAACATAGTTACTTATTTTTACCTCTGTGATTTAGACAATCCCATCAAGAGTTGATTGCCACGAGACCAATATCAAATCTAGTCTCTAACTTGATCTGCTATCATCTTTCTGAACTCATTTGCAATATAATTCGTCATTTATATTCCTTCTCTCAGAGTTCTAAGTTCTTTAGTTTCTCAAACAGTACACATGTGGAATCTTAGGAAGGGAAGAACTGTTGATGAAATCTTGATCACTTACAGCTAATTCCTGCAAATGAACTCCTCAACTTAAAATTTATCTTCCTGTTGCACTTGGAATAATAATGCATTAAATGTATAAAATTCATTTGTTTAATGGATGCTGTGGTGTAGAGGAAAGATAACCAAAATTTTTCACTTTTGGTTCTTTTGCATTTGCCAAGAGAATGGTGAACATGGCAAGTTGTTGAACTTGTACCAATTTTCTGGGCCTTGGTTATGTTCCCCCTGTGTGTTGTGGGAGTGGATGACAGTGGAAGAACTTGGATGCCTCCTTCACATCTGAGGATACCTGTACAGATGAAAAAATATCACATCATAGAGAGGAAGTGATCTTGGCCTATGACCCAGTTTTAGTCAGTTCATATAGTTTCTTAGTCCAAACTTATTTCTCCCTGATGTCAAAGCTTGCTTGAGTGGAAGAGCAACAGTTTACATAGTTTGAATGAAGAAATTGTCAAAAGCAGCAACTTGTGGGGACAAAGATGGCGGCTTAGCAATGTGCGTGTTTTAGTTCGTCCTCCAAAACAACTGGTAAATAACAAGAAACAGTACAGAACAGCTGCCGGAGCCACATCAGTGACCAGACACACAGCATACCCCAGTCTGGACCAGCTGCCACCCTCCCCAGAACTGTGAGTCCCCAAGCCATGGTGGCCACTGCCGCTCCCCCACAGTCTGCTTCCCAGACTGGAAAGGAAAGAGACTTTAACAGCAGCAGGGGCTTAGTCCAACCAAACACCAATTGTGGCATTAATTAACAAATTCTGACTACTAAAAATCGGCTCCCAGCTGAGGTGAACCTGATCAAGGCAGAGGTCATTCATTGGGCTAATGGAAAAAGAGGAAAGGGGAGGAAATGGAGGTTTTTGTGGCTGTGTTTCTATGGAGGCTTTGCTGCCTCTGGGTTCAGTGGAGGGAATCTTGGGCTGCAACTGTCCCAGGCATAAGCAGAAACAGGATGCTTTCAGGGCTAGTCTCCCACCAGTGCCTTCCCCAGGAGAGGGGTGTAGCCAAATTCAGGTGGAATCCCTCCTTCAAAGAATTCAGACCCCAGGCCTTGGTAATTTGAAGCCATTAAAGCCAGCCAACAAACTCTACTCTGTCTCCACCATGCCTGCAGCAGGGAGAGTCTTCCAAAGTTAAAGGTGCTACATTATCTTATGCTAGTGGGACCCGCAGGCAGACAAGCTCCACATACTGGGCAGGATAAGAAAAACAGAGCCCAGAGACTTCACAGGAAAGTCTTTTAAACTGCTGAGTCTCACCCTCAGGGAAAACTGATGCAGGTGACTCCTTCCCTCTGATAGGGGGCCAGTTTAGTCCAGGAAAACCCGGCTGGAGTCTATAATACCTACATAGACCTTCCTAAGGTTGGGGGGAAAAAGGCACCATACAAGCAGGGCAAGCAACAAGAAAACAAGAACTGAAAAATTATCCTCTGTTAAACAAAACCAAAGCTAGAGGTCTAGAAAAAACTGAACTGAATGTCAGAGAACAGATAGACAACAAATTCATCCAGCAAGAAAACCCTAGGTAAGAGAAGTGAAGGCAATCTCCAGAATAAAGTAATTAAGATAATTAAATGTTGAGACATCAGCAAAAAATAACAAACCACACCAGGAAAATTGAAATATGGCCCAGTCAAAGGAACAAACCAATAGTTCAAATGAGATACAAGAGCTGAAACAATTAATTCAGAATATATGAACAGACATGGAAAACCTCATCAAAACCAAATCAGTGAATTGAGAGAGGATATGAAGAAGACAAGGAATGAACAAAAAGAAGAAACAGAAAATCTGAAAAAACAAATCATAGAACTTATGGGAATGAAAGGCACAGTAGAAGGGATGAAAAAAAATGAAATCCTACAATGGTAGATTTCTAGAGGCAGGATACAGGATTAGTGAACTGGAGGGCGGAACATCTGAAATCCAACAAGAAACAGAAACTATAGGGAAAAAATGGAAAAATATGAGCAAGGACTCAGGGAATTGAATGATAATATGAAGCGTACAAATATACATGTTGTAGGTGTCCCAGAAGGAGAAGAGAAGGGAAAAGGAGGAGAAAAGCTAATGGAGGAAATTATCACTGAAAATTTCTCAACTCTTATGAAAGACCTAAAATTACAGATCCAAGAAGTGCAGTGGACCCCAAAGAGAATAGATCCAAATAGACATTCTTCAAGACACTTACTAATCAGAATGCCAGAGGTCAAAGAGAAAGAGAGGATCTTGAAAGAAGCAAGAGAAAAACAATTGATCACATACAAGGGAAACCCAATAAGACCATGTGTAGATTTCTCAGCAGAAACCATGGAGGTGAGAAGACAGTGGGATGATGTATTTAAATTACTAAAAGGGAAAACTGGAACAAGAATTCTATATCCAGCAAAATTGTCCTTCAAAACTGAGGGAGAAATTAAAACATTTTCAGACGAAAAAAATCACTGAGAGAATTTGTGACCAAGAGACCAGCTCTGCAAGAAATACTAAAGGAAGCACTAGAGACAGATATGAAAACACAAAAGGAAGAGGTGTTGAGAAGAGTGTAAAAAGATGGAAATTAGATATGACATATAAAATCCAAAAGGCAAAATGGTAGAAGAAAGTACTATACCTGTACAGTAATAATATGAAATGTTAATGAGTTGAACTCCCCAATCAAAAGACGTAGACTGGCAGAATGTATTAAAAAATAGGATCCTTGTATATGCTGTCTACAGGAAACACATCTTAAACCCAAAGATAAACATAGGTTGAAAATGAAAGGTTGCAAAAAGGTATTTCATGCAAATAACAACCAGAAAAGAGCAGGAGTAGCTATACTAATATGCAACAAATTAGACTTCAAATGTAAAACAGTTAAAAGAGACAAAGAAGGATACTATGTACTAATAAAAGGAATAATTCAGCATGAAGACATAACAATCATAAATATTTATGCACTGAACCTGAATGCTCCAAAATATATGAAGCAAACACTGAAAAGGGAAATAGACACATCTACCCTAGTAGTTGGAAACTTCAATTCCCCACTCTCATCAATGGACAGAACATCTAGACAGAGGATCAGTAAAGAAACAGAGAATTTGGATATTACAATAAATGAGTTAGACTTAACAGACATATATAGGACATTACCCCCCACAACAGCAGGATACATCTTTTTCTCCAGTGCTTATGGATCATTCTCAAAGATAGTCCATACGCTGGGCCACAAAGCAAGTCTCAACAAATTTTAAAAAGATTGAAATCATGCAAAACACTTTCTCAGACCATAAAGGAATGAAGTTGGAAATCAATAATAGACAGAGCACCAGAAAATTCACTAATATGTGGAAGCTCAAAAACACACTCTTAAACAACCAGTGGGTCAAGGAAGAAATTACAAGAGAAATCAGTAGGCCTCTCGAGGCAAATGAAAATGAAAACACAACATATCAAAATTTATTGGATGCAGCAAAGGCAAGGCTAAGAGGGAAATTTATTGCCCTAAATGCCTATATCTAAAAAGAAGAAAGGGCAAAATTTCAGGAAATAACTATCCACTTGGAAGAACTAGAGAAAGAACAGCAAACTAATCCCAAAGCAAGCAAAAGGAAAGAAATAACAAAGATTAGAACAGAAATAAATGAAATTGAAAACATGAAAACAATAGAGAAAATCAATAAGACCAGAAGTTGGTTCTATGAGAAAATCAATAAGATTGTTGGGCCCTTAGCAAGATTGACAAAAAGAAGAAGAGAGAGGATGCAAATAAATAAGATCAGAAATGGAAGAGGAGACATAACTACTGACCTCACAGAAATAAAGGAGGTAATAACAGGATACTATGAACAACTTTATGCTAATAAATACAACAATTTAGACGAAATGGACAAGTTCCTAGAAAGGCATGAACAACCAACTTTGACTCAAGAATAAATAGATGACCTCAACAAACCAATCACAGGTAAAGAAATTGAATTAGTCATTCAAAAGCTTCCTAAAAATAAAATTCCAGGACCAGAGGGCTTCACATGTGAATTCTACCAAACATTCCAGAAAGATTTAGTATCAATCCTGCTCAAACTCTTCAAAAAAATTAAAGAGGAGGGAAAGCTACCCCATTCATTCTATGAAAACAACATCACCCTCATACCAAAACCAGACAAAGATATTACAAAAAATAAAACTACAGAACAATCTCTCTAATGAATATAGATGCAAAAATCCTCAACAAAATGCTAGCAAATTGAATCCAGCAACACATCAAAAGAATTATACATCATGACCAAGTAGGATTCATCCCAGGTATGCAAGGATGTTTCAAAATAAGAAAATCAATTAATGTAATACACCATATCAACAAATCAAAGCAGAAAAATCACATGAGATGATCATCTCATTGATGCAGAGAAAGCATTTGACAAAGTTCAATATCCTTTCCTGTTGAAAATACTTCAAAGGATAGGAATACAAGGGAACTTCCTTAAAATGATAAAGGGAATATATGAAAAACCCACAGCTAATATCATCCTCAATGGGGAAAAAATGAAAACTTTCCCACTAAGATCAGGAAGAAGACAAGGATGTCCACTATCACCACTGTTATTGAACATTATGTTGGGAGTTCTAGCCAGAGCAATTAGAGAAGAAAAAGAAATACAAGGCATCAAAATTGGAAAAGAAGAAGTAAAACTATCACTGTTTGCAGATGATATGATACTATATGTCAAAAACCCTGAATAATCCACAGCAAAACTACTAGAGATAATAAACAAGTACAGGAAAGTGGCAGATTACAAGATCAACACTCAAACATCTGTAGTTTTTCTATACACTAGCAAAGAACAATATGAGGGGGAAATCAAGAAAGGAATTCCATTTACAATTGCAACTAAAAGAATAAAATACTTAGGAATAAATTTAACTAAAGAGACAATAGACGTACACAAAGAAAACTACAAGAAATTGTTAAAAGAAATCACAGAAGACTTAAATAAATGGAAGGGCATACCATGTTCATGCATTGGAAGACTAAATATAGTTAAGATGTCAAGTCTACCTAAATTGATATACGGATTCAACGCAATACCAATCAAAATCCGAACTTACTTTTCAGAAATAGAAAAAACAATAAACAACTTATCTGGAAGGACAGGGTGCCCCAAATTGCTAAAAGTATCTTGAGGAAAGAAAAAAAAACGAAGCTGGAGGTCTCACACTGCCTAACTTTAAGGCATATTATGAAGCCACATTGGTCAAAACAGCATGGTACTGGCATAAAGGTAGACATATTGACCAATGGAATTAAATAGAGTGTTCAGGTATAGACCCTCTGATCTATGGACATTTGATCTTTGATAAGAGAGTCTAGCCAACTCACTGGGGACAGAACATTCTCTTCAATAAATGGTGCCTAGAGGATTGGATATCCATAAGCAAAAGAATGAAAGAGGACCTGTATCTCACACCCTATACAAAAAATAACCCAAAATGGATCAAAGATCTAAACATTAGGTCTAAGACCATAAAACAGAGGAAAATGTAGGAAAATATCTTATAAATCTTACAATTAGAGGCACTTTTATAGACTTTACACCCAAAGCAAGAGCACTGAAGAAAGAAATAGATAAATGGGAACTCCTCAAAATTAAACACTTTTGCAATCAAAGAACTTCATCAAGAAAGTAAAAAGACATTCTACACAATGGGAGACAATGTTTGGAAATGAGATATCAGATAAAGGTCTAGTATCCAGAATTTATAAAGAGATTGTTCAACTCAATAACAAAAAGACAGCCAATCCAATTACAAAATGGGAAAAAGACTTGAACAGACACTTTTCAGAAGAGGAAATACAAATGGCCAAAAAGCACATGAAGAGATGTTCAATGTCCCTGGCCATTAGAGAAATGCAAATCAAAACCACAATGAGATATCATCTCACACCCATGAGAATGGTAATTATCAACAAAACAGAAAATGACAAGTGCTGGAGAGGATGTGGAGAAAGATGCACACTTATTCGCTGTTGGTGGGAATGTCAAATGGTGCAACCACTGTGGAAGGCAGTTTGGCGGTTCCTCAAAAAGCTGAATATAGAATTGCCTTATGACCCAGCAATACCATTGCTAGGTATCTGCTGAGAGGACATAAGGGCAAAGACACAAACAGATATTTGCACACCAATGTTTATAGCAGCGTTATTTACAATTGCAAAGAGATGGAAACAGCCAAAATATTTATCAACATACAAGTGGCTAAACAAACTGGTATATACACACGATGGAATATTATGCACCTTTAAGACAGAATGAAGTTGTGATGTATGTAACAACATGGATGGACGTTGAGAACATTATGCTGAGTGAGACCAGCCAAAAACAAAAGCACAAATACTGTATGGTCTCATTGATATGAACTGACATTAGTGAATAAATTTGGAATATTTTGTTGGTAACAGAGACCACCAAGAGATAGAAATAGGGTAAGATATTGGGTAATTGGAGCTTAAGGGATAGAGACTGTGCATCAAGACTGAATATAAAAACTCAGAAATGGACAGCACAATATTACCTAACTGTAACACAATTATGCAAAAAAACCCTGAATGAAGCTGCATGTGACAATGATAGAGGGAGGAGGGATGGGGGCATAAATGAAATCACAAAGAAAGATAGATGATAAAGCTTGAGATGGTATAATTTAGGAATGCCTAGAGTGTATAATGATAGTGACTAAAGGTACAAATTTAAAAAATATTTTTGCATGAGGAATAACAAAAGAATGTCATTACTGCAGTGTGTTGAAAGCAGATGGTAGTTAATATTTTAAAATGCCAACTTATGTGTGAGACTAAAGCTAAAAATGATTATTTGGTACAAATTTATATTTTGACTAGTGCATCTCCTAATATAACTTATGTAGATAGTTGGTTGACCACCTTAAGCACATGGAACTTTGGGTAGGATATTAGATTTTGTTGGTTTGTCCAGGTGATGCCCTGATGAATCCCAGAGTGATTTGATCAGTGAGTGGCAAAGTATTTGCAAAGTCCCCTTTAAGGAATGGTGATAACGGGGGAAAACTCAATTTCCCCAAGTTGAATTCTTGATATTCTCACAACCAGTGTGGACAACCAAAGCTATAGGCTGAGCCCCCAGTCTTGGGGTTTGTTCATATGAAACTTAACCCCACAAGGGATAGGCCAAGTCTACTTAAAATTAGGCCTAAGAGTCACCCCCATGAGAACCTCTTTTGTTGCTCAGATGTGGACTGTTTCTCCAGCCAACACAGCATACAAACTCACCACCTTCCCCCTGTCTACATGGGACATGACTCCCAGGTGTGTGGATCTTCCTGGCAACGTGGGACAGAAATCCCAGAATGAGCTGAGATACAGCATCAAAGGATTGAGACAAACCCAAGAATGAGCTGAGACCCAGCATCAAGGGATTGAGAAAACCTTCTCGATCAAAAGGGGGAAGAGTGAAATGAGACAAAGTGTCAATGTCTGAGAGATTCCAAACAGAGTCAAGTGGTTATCCTGGAGGTTATTCTTATGCATTAAATAGATATCACCTTGTTAGTCAAGATGTAGTGGAGAGGCTGGAGGGAACTGCCTCAAAATGGGGAGCTGTGTTCCAGTAGTCATGTTTCTTGATGATGATTGTATAATGATATAGCTTTCACAATGTGTCTGTGTGATTGTGAAAACTTTGTGTCTGATGCTTCTTATATCTACCTTGTCGACAGATGAATAGAACATATTGAATAAAAATAAATAATAAGGGGAACAAATGTTAAAACAAATTTAGTTTGAAATGCTAGTGACCAATGAAAGGGAGGGGTAAGGAGTATGGTATGTAAAATTTGGGTTTTTCTCTGTTTTCATTTTATTTTTCTGTCTTTTTATTTCTTTTTCCGAATTGATACAAATGTTCTAGGAAATGATCGTGATGATAAACATGCAATTAGTGATGATATTGTGAATTGCTGAGTGTATGTGTAGAGCAGAATGAGCATGTGTTGGGAATGTTTGTGTTTCTTTCTTGTAATTTTTTTAATTAGTAAAATTTTTTTTAAAAGTCTGAAGCAAATAATGCTATATAACATGTTTAATTTAGGTCATAAAAATGTCAATTCTTCCCAATTTAATCCAAGCATTCAAAATTAAAAATCTAATATCTGAGAATAATTTCATGAAATTTGAAAAGCTGATTTCAGAATTCTGAAATAGTTAATGTCTAGAGTAGTTACTTCAACTTTTTTAAAGAACACAGGTGGACATACTTTTTCAGATTATTATTAAGCTATGGCATTAAAGCAATGCGGGAATAGGCAGATTGACAGACTCCACAGCAGTCAATAAATGCACACCTAAATTATTAGAATTTATTTACTTTTAATTTGATATCATTAATCTATGTGAAATATTGGTTAATTCAGGAACCACCATGGGATTTTCAATCTCCATACGGAAATGTAGAAAGCATAAAATTTTATTTCACTAATCATAAAAAAATATGTTCTCCATGGCTGAAAGACACAAATGTAACAGACAAATCTAGAAAAAATTATTAGGGAAACAATTAGCAGGATATATCTTTACCTTAGGGGAGAGAAAATTTTAAAGTGTATGAAACAAATTCATTAAAAGAATGTAATATACTTAATAGTTCTCTTTGACAAAATTCCATGTGAATAAAATATTGTAAAAAGTTGCAGAGTGGGAATAAGTATGTTTAACCTCTACAAATAAAAAACATAAAGATAACCTAATTTTGTTAGTGTATAAAACATTTCAATATGCAATATGCAGAAAAAAAATTAAAATTGGCAATAAGTATATACAAAATTATTCAGTGTCATGGTCAAGGGAATTAAATTTAAGCCAAGTTATATATTATCATTCTCCAGCTTCATGAAAATACAATTAAAAAGGCTATCCATAGCAAATATTGATGATGGCTTTGGGAATCAGCATGCTATCTAATGAAACTATCTTATAGCGCATTCAAATGGATAATCATTGCAGGCTTGTTCAAATTCGAAAAAACAGAAATGATAAAAATATCCAACAATAATAGAATATAAATAATATGAATAGGTTTCTATTACAGAAAATGGAGCAGAAATTTAAATGTAAGAATAATCTGATACATCTAACATAGATAAATTTCTAAAATATTTTGTTGAGACCAAACCATAAGGTACCTGAAGATAATCACAGCACACACATAGCTATTATCAAATAAGTTCTCATTCTTACATTAACTTTATTTGCAAGTTTGGAGCCAGAGGTGAATTGTTAAGGAAAACAGAGAACTTACTGCCTCTAATATAGAAAAGAGAATTTCCTCGTTGCCTTTTATAAAGATGAAATTATATTGACCTATCCATTGCAATTCACTACTCTGCCATCCTGCTTGGAAGCAGAAACTCTCAATTTATATTAAAAGCTGAGGAAATAAAATTATTTGGAATGTCTAAATGTATGAGAATAATCTGTACGTTGAGGGGCTTAACTTGTGGGTGATCAGGCAGTATAATACCAGGCATATATTGTCTCCTGGAAATAAAAGGAGAAACAACCTTCCACCCTCTTAAATGGGATGCATCACAGTAAGGGGAGATTGGTGATTTGTATTCTGGTGACTAACATCTTAGAAGCAACTTGAGGTAAGGGCTCATAATTCACTATGTAGATTATCATTTAGCTCTTGCAATTACAGCTGCAAATTTCATCACTGACTGTCCCCAACAATTATACCAGCAATTTTCTTACACAATTTCTCAAAACAACAGTCACAAATGCAAGTCCAGTCTTCTGCAGGATAGTGTGGAAAAGTTTTGTTTCCCAGCACTTTGGAAAATTAGGAAAATAAAATAATCTCTTGCAATTCAATGTTTGTTTCACTTCTGCAGTCTGTAAAAGTGGTGCTCCAAATTTCTAGCATCTCAGGTACTTTGCAGTTGTATCAGCATGTTACTCTCTCTATCCCTCCTCAGCTGGTTGTAACTTTCTTCAGCCTGCAAGTAAGAAACCTAACACTGCTCTGTATATTTTGAAAAATGAGTGGAAATTATTTACCATCTAGAATTTCTTGTCCATCTGATTCTTTATGTTGCTGTAGATTAACATAATTTTTATTTATATTTATCTTCATGAATATTTTGAGAGAGAAAAATTATAAGTACTTCACCATGATTAACTGAAAACCAAGTTTAAAAATAATTTTATTTGCTTTCTATTTAATAATAGAATGATTAAATAGAAGGAAACAAAAATGGTATATATTATGGGTTGAACTATGTCCCCTGAAAAAACATAAATATGACCCATGTGAAAAAATCTTTGAAGATTTTTTAAAATGAAGCCAAACCAGTTTAACATTGGCCCTAATCCAAGATTACTGGCATCCTCATAAATAGAAGAGAATTAGCTGCAAGCAAACAGGTACAGAAGGGAAAACCATATGGCAACTGAGACAGAGATCAAATCCCAAGGATTGCCAGCAAACCATAAGAAGCTAGAAAGAAGTGGGGAATGATTGTCCCCTACAGATTCCAGATTTATTGCCTCCAGATCTGTTAAACAATTTCTGTTGCTTTAAGCCATGCAGTTTGTGATACTTTGTAACCACAGGGCTAGAAAATTTACACTCTACAAGCAAATATTGTAAATATTGCACTTCCAGTTTCAGAAAACTGCAATAAACTGAATATTGTAATAAAATTAGTCATGAATTTTTGAGGTTTTCTAGCACATACAAAAGTTGTATTTATACTGCACTGTAGTCTACTAAGTGTGAAATAGCATTATGTGCAAAAATAATGTGCAAATCTTAGCGGATTAGCTAAAAAATGCAACCACTTTCTGACTCTTCAGAAATCATAATCTTTGTGCAAGTGGAGCGTCTTGCCTAGATGTTAATGGCTGCTGACTGAGCAAGATGGTGTTTGCTGAAGGTTAGGGTGACTGTGGCAATTTCAATAAATTAGGTGACAATGAATTTTGCCATACTGATTGGCTTTTCCTTTCATAGAAGACTTTTCAGTGGCATGAGATGCTACATTTTACCCACAGTTGAATATTTGAAACTGGAGTCAATCCTTTAAAGTAAATTTAAATAATATTCTATATCATTTGCTGTCATTTGAATAGTGTTCATAGTCTACATGAAGAGTAGACTCTAACTCAAGGATCCACTTTCTTTGCTCATCCTAAAGAAGAAAATCATCCCCTGTTAAAATTTTTATCATGAGATTACTGTCATTCAGTGACATCTTCAGACTCCCCATCCAATCCTCAACTTAAAGTCATAGCTGAATTAACCCCTAATAATAGGATCAGCCTGTCCTTTGAAGCTTTGTGGCTAGGCACCTTTTTCTCCTCCCTAGCTGTGAAAATTTTACATGCCATCTTCTTCCAATATAAGCCTGTTTTGTCTACATTGAAACTACATAGTTTAGTGTAGCCACATCCGTCAATTTTCTTAGTTTGATCTTCTGGTTAACTTGCTGCACCTTCTACATCAGTGTTTGTTGCTTTACCTTGTACTTCTATATTTATGGAGAGGGTTTCTTTCATTAAGTCTTATTAACAAATATCTTCTAGTTTTCAAAGTTTTCTGATCATCCTTAATTCACTCAGCATTCATAGAATTGAAGAGAGTTGGGGCCTTTTTGTGGAACTTTGTTTTGCTTAAGAGAATGCTATGGCTGGCTTGTTTAATATCCAGACGACAAAAGCTTTCTCCAGCAGTAAGTCTGTTGTGCTTTCTTATCATCCAAGTGTTCAGGGAGTAGCACTTTTAATCCCTTCAAGATACCTTCCTTACACAGTTTGGCTAACATTTTGGTTAAAGAGGTCTAGTTTTCAATCTATCTTGACTTTTGACCTGCTTTCTTCAATAAATTTAATTATTTAAGTCTTTGATTTAGTGAGAGATGTGCAACTCTTCCTTTCACTTGACCAGTTAGAGGTCATTGTAGAGTGATTAATTAACCTTATTTCATTATTGCTATGTCTCAAGGAATAGGGAAGACTGAGGTAATGGAGAGAGATGAGGAATGGCTAGTCAGTGAAGTTGTCAGAGTACATTCAGTTATTATCAATGTGTTCCCATTCTTATTAGGATGTAATTCATGACACCCCAAAATGATTACAATAGTAACATCAAACATCACTGAACACTGAACAATGAAAGACAGAATAATACTGAAAAAGCTTGAAATAATAAAAGCATTACTGAAATGTGAAATGTTACATAGAGATAAAAAGTGAGCACATGGGGTTGCAAAGATAGCACCATCAGACTTACTCAAAGCAGGCTGGGCACAAACTTTCAATCTGTAAAAATTTCTGTGGCTGTGAAGCATAATAAAGCAAGGCACAGTAAAATGAGATATGCTGGTACATAACAACACCACCCAGATAACTTTATCTAGGCACGTGAAAATTCAAATTTCTCAAAAACATACAAGATGAAAAAATATCTTCTCTTTTTCATCCCATCCTAAATGCATAACCACTATTAATGATTTTGTATGATACCTTTCATTGAAAATAATGTTGCCCTTATATTTACACTTCCTTTTTGCATTGTGATTTTATTCACAGAAAATAATATTACCATTACATAATTTGTTCTTTTAATGTACTATGACTATCTCTCAATAGCAGAACTAACAAATGAATCTACATGGATCTAATCAACTCAAACATGGGTGTTCTCACCATGATGGGCACAGTAGAGAACCTGCCAGAAAATAGCCCTCTCCTAGAGATGGTCAAAGCAACTGACAGTGTGAACAAATGAGATGATTGTAGTAACATACAATGTTTGTGAGTCAAATGTTTGTGAGGCAGATTAGAACAAAATAATTTATGGAGCTACCTTAATTTTGACCAATTCAATCCATCAGTTTAATTATTAAGACTTATTAAAACCTTTTTAGGTATCTTGTGTCTCCAAAATGTCATGTGGTCTTAAGGATCTTTTTTTAATTTTTAAATTTTTGTTTCTTTTTGAAAACAAGAGGTCTTCATTTCTTCACTGTAGGAAGTTGCAAGTCAAATCACTTCCAGAATCATCTCCAGGAAGGTGGCCAGCCATATTATCCATACTCTCCAGACCTAAAGGAATATATGATGCAAAATTACATTCCTTATTGCAATAATAATATCCAGAGCCATAATTGATATAGATGATCTTTAGCCTCAACCACCCATTCTCTCACTCTTGACCAGCACTTCAGTTTGTTTGTACTTTTGCCTGGTGGGATGACTGTAAACATGATTTCCAAGATTCTTGGCTGATAATTATCTAGTTCTTTTTGGACTGTGATTGCTGCAGTTGTCATTTATAATTATCATTGTTTGTGCAAGTGTTTTGGTGAATCCTCTTTGTCCTGGGTATAGTTCTTCCTGTTCCACCTCTACAGTAACATCCTTAGCTATGCATGATGATCTGAATCAAGTATCCCAGCCCAGAAAGTAACCCTTCATTCTTGCTAATATGTTGGTATGAAGAGTGCAAAATGTTGGTTCCATTTCAATGGAAACTCTGTGATGCCCCATCAATTATATCATTTTATCCAGAAGCCAGAATATTTACCCTGGTGAAACTGAAGATTCTGAAAGTAGGGTCTTAGGAATATCAGCAAGAGGGGCCCCTTCTTCTTCCACCCATTATATCCCATGCTGATATATAACGGGATAATGGGCACACAGCACTACATATCAAGCAATGAATCATTGCATATACAGAATCCCAAGGACAGCACTTCAACTATTCAAAAGTTGAATTCAGCTAATTTCACAATTGAGCCCTTAACAGGCCTATCTTCTCTTCTAGCACCTAACTCTCTATGGGTGATAAGGTACATGGTAAGATAAGTTAATCAGGAGGCATTGAGAAAAATTTCACCCATGTGCCAGACACTGAGACTTCATGAGATTTTTCTCACACTATATGGCATGAATTTATCTTACTGTGGCAACTTACATACTTACCAATTCCTAGACAAAGATCCAGGTAGTGTGATGCCACTCATAGACTCTGGAAAATGTGCATAACAAACTTTTCTGAAGATAAAATTTTAAAAAAAGCATTGCCCTGGAAAAAGAAATCATTTTGTACCTTTGTATTTTCAACATAAAGCTGAACTCATTCTGTTCCTCCTCTATTCAGGGCATCCAGAAGATTACAATCACCAAGTATCATTATTTCTCAAATGACACCAAATGCTAAAGGCTTAGGAAAATTGGAGCCCCACTGTCATCCACCACAATGTATTTGGTTTTTGCAAAGACCAAAGATATTAATGAGAAAGAAATATGATGGAAAATAATGCCTCTGCATGCTTTACTCCTTCAAAAGTGTCACTATTTTTTTCAGTGTCTCTAAAGACAAAGTATTGATTTTGATTTACTGTCTTTTCTGGGGGTAGGAAAAGAAATGTTTCATAAACTTTCTTTTGACCATTTCTACCAAACAGGTACTTATTTCACAGATTGGGAGCCACTAACAACATGTCACCTACGAAATGCATTCAGAGATTGAGAAACTAACCTAAATTGAATCCATTGACTCATTATCCCCACTGTGGTATGAACTTGGACTGAACTCTATTACCTGAGCTTTGTAATGTCTTACTCAAACCTACAGAAACAGTGATAGCATGTTGGGTCCCTTCCTATCATTGTTAGCTCTGAATCATATCTGTGAATTTTTGAAAATTCTGGCCTTTACTTACTTCAGAGTTACACAGGCACCATAGTTCATTTGGGTAAGGATGAAATGGATATATATATGTGTGTGTGTGTGTGTGTGTGTGTGTATGTGTTTGTGTGTGTGTGTGTGTGTGTGTGTGTGTGTGTGTGTATTACTTTGTTGGTATTTCCACAAGGGAAACCAATATCCCATTGAGTCCTGGGTCTGAAAAATTATTTACTTCTGTACTTGGGTAAGGGATTACAGTTCCCAATTGCTGTAACTGACATTAGTCAGGTCTTTTTATGATTATTTAATAAGACATACAATATCTTAGATGGTTGTCCATCCATCTTGTTCCTAGAAACACCATGATCCATTTTCATTTTCACAGAACCAGGCAGGAAAAGGTACCTGATTTCACTTTGCCCTTGCTCTTATTGTGGTAATTATATTCACCTTGCTTCTAATAGTTATTATCTGCTGCTATCTACCCCTCTAAAATCCCATAATTCCCACTGACACCAGGGAGCAAACTCCTATGGAAGCATCCTCATTTGTCATTCCCACAAAGATCTTGAAAATATTTGTGCCCTTCTCACTAGCAGTTCCTTATTGTTTTAAATGAGGGGAGTGTCTCCTGAATTATCTTGGGAAACATAGTCAGTTCATGGGTTCTCTGACTTTAGTTTATATGTTATCAACACTCTGGCCTTCTACTCCCCTCTTCAATATTACATCAAGGAATGTCCTCTGTACTCATTTCATTTATTGAGGGTCATTGTAGTAGGCAGAAAAATTGCCCCAAATATGCCCATATTCTAACCCTTGGAACCCTTGAATATATTGGATTACATGGCTCAAGAAATTAAGATTGCAGATTAAGTGACTGTATAAAGGTTATGAAATTTGCATCATCTTTCATATACAAGGAACTTTAAAATTGAGAAAATGACTATTTCTCCATGTCAGCATAGAAAACGTTGAATTCCATAGTAACCATAGTAACCAACAGCAACATATATTTATCATTTTTTTTTTCAAATTCTGTAAGTGTCAATGAGAAATCCATACAAGCAATTCATCATTGGCCATAGCAATTACAGTTAAAGTTTGATATTGCAAGGTTTGTTTTCTTTATTCCAGGTGAGTGGGTAGCACCTTTTATTAGGTTCTCAGAGGAAACTGTGTTACAAAAATACATTATTATGTTTGAAGACAAATCAACACCAGTAAAATAACACACCTTCTAATAACTACTATACTTACCACAACTCTTCTAACAAGACTGGTCAATTATAGAGTGGTTAAATTTGTCAAAACAACAAATATATACAGGGAATATCTTGGTGTACAGGTAAGAAAGAATAGTTGAAAACTAAGCAGCAGGAGAAGGGAGAGGATAGATAATGGTGTAATACAGACTGGGAGGTTGTCCCTGTTGTACTCAAACATCTGTTTGATTGTGGACACTACAGTGAGAAGCATGGTTGTTCTTTAAAGACTTTCTTAAACTGACCTTCCCAAATTCTTTTACATTAGTCTTTTATTTGGGGGATAATCCTTATACTCACTTTATTTCAATGTTGATGTGCATTCTGTTTGGAAAGGTTAATAGGATTTTCCAGTGTCTTTAACTTTCAAAATCCCAGTTTAATGAGTGACATAACATCCATCTTTAAGTTCTTCACACTATGTAATGTAATCCATTGACTCCTGCTCTATGCTCAAAAGATGCCCTATTCACATTGAGTAGATATCACCTTTTTATTCAAAATGTAAGGGAAAGGCTGGAGGGAACTGCCTCAACATGTAGAGCTGTGTTCCAGTAGCCATGTTTATTGAAGATGATTATATAATGATATAGCTTTCACATTGTGACTGTGTGATTGTGAAAACCTTGTGTTTGATGCTTCTTTTATCTACCTTGTCAACAGATGAGTAGAATATATGGAAAAAAAGAAATAATAGGGAGAATAAATGTTAAAATAAATTTAGTTTGAAATGCTAGTGAAAGCGAGGGGTAAGAGGTATGGTAGGTATAATCTTTTTTTCTGTTTTCATTATATTTCTTTTTCTATTGCCTTTTTATTTCTTTTTCTGAATGGAAGCAAATGTTCTAAGAAATGATGAATATGCAACTAAGTGATGATACTGTGAATTACTGATTATGTATGTAAATTTTTATTTCATTTGTTAATTTTTTAATTAATAAATAAATTAAAAAGAAATGATTTTATAGAAAAAAAGAGATGCCCTAGAAAATGGCCTGGCCCAAGAACCAAAATGATGTCATAAAAGTCAGTATTCATTACCTGTGCTTCCTATATCTAATTGCTCCAAATGCTATGAAATTAGCAATTAAGTGTTCTTTTTCCCCAAATCTTAGAAGCTATAGAAGCAGAAATCATTGTGGAGGAACACTAGTGAACAAGGTGACAAGTTGAAGGATGCTGGCCAAAGACAAAAAAGGAAATAGACTTCAGGATCTCCTCACCAACATATAAGGCATATTATCACTGATCTCCATTATATGATTTTTATTCTCCATCATTGTGTGTGCTCTGAACTTTCCCTGAAAAATACTCATTTTTTCTATCAAATTCTGAGAATCATGTGCCAACTGAAATTCTATTCTTTAGATATCGTATTTGGAAACATGAGAAAAGTAATAATTTTATACCGTGCCATAAAATATTCTTTTCAATGCTGTCACTCAGATATGGAACAACCAGCATTATCCAGAAATATCAAAAGCACCCAGAAATGCAATTGTTAGGTTGCTGGGATACAATTATTCAACTTTATAAAATAATATAAAAATTTTCACAAGGAATACAGGAAATGTGATATAACCATGTGCCAAAATGTGAAGCCTGAAATGTTTATGTACAGATGAAATAATCTCCATAGTAAGAAGGAAGGATTAAGCAGATTGTTCTTTTTGTTTGTTTGTTTCAATCAAGAGCACAAATAAATTGGTAATCCACAAAATAGCCTGTGTTCATATTTTTAATGTCAAGTTTTTAAATGTCAATTCCTATCCACTTGTTCTGTGCCACATTTGAAATTCCTTTTCTGGAGCACTAAATTGGACTAGTTTCCTGTGAAGGAGAGAAAGAAAGTTCCTCTTATGGAAGAAAGGCTTTCACTTCCTTGTTAAATACTACTTAAAAATGACCTAGAAAGTTAGCCTAGAGGTTAGAAGAGGTATGAGAATGAAGAATCTTAAAGTTTTTTCCTGAAATCAGATGGTTCATTGTTTCCTAGATTATAGCCTGGACTCCAATGCTTGACCAAGTAGAAAAACATCTCTTTTTGAAAATTAAAATGAGAAGCATCACCTTTATTTTCTTTGCTACTTGTTATAAGATAGATGGAATTGATGAAACTCTAGGACCTTGAGTCCAAGGTGAACCTGATACTCTCTAATGTCAGATGCTTCAACCTATAAAAAATCCCTGAAAGTATAACACTCAGAAAGAATTCATAATCAAATACATATTTATTTGCATTCTGTTTCATGCTTTATAAATAAATGACATGATTTATTAATGACTGTATAGAGGTGTATATATATCAAGTGTTTCTCTAGGGTGAAATGTGTTGTCATTATGAGACACTGAAGTAATGAGAAGAACGTGTTTTTAAAACATCCCCATTTATAGATTCCCTGGGAATCTAGCCCCTGCATCTAAAAAGTGAATACCATGAGGTATGTAGCAAACTGTGGGCAAAGTCTGCTTTCCACATAGTCTCTTTATCTCCAAAGCTGATTCAATGACTAAATTTTTCTGAAAGCTTCTTTCCAAAAATCACTTCCACACTAACAGGCAGTGTTCTTTATCAATTCCCCAATGACAAGTTCTATTAGTCAATAATTTTTTAACAAGAAAATTTGGAGCTGAATCTTCTTGTTGAGCTACTGAAAACAGGTCCTGCTAGCACACTTCAATTTCCCCCAAATAGTAAAATCTTCTCTGAAGATACTATATCAGCCACCTTGAGTGGTTCATCTGTCTCGCATGTGCTGAGGTCAAGAACTGTGATTCAGGCCCCCTTCCTTTCTCCCCACCCACGAGTTTATGCCAAATCTCAGCTTTTAAACAGTATATTCCTGGGACAAGTCTCCTCACCTTCCTTTCTTTACTTGTTCATTTGTTTTATCACTTTGGTTTTCTTTAGAATGTCAAACATTAACCAGATTGACATCCTTGTAATATAAATAATTAAAATACAATCCTGTTCCCAAAAATCTGATCACAGAAATGGAAGCTACAGCTACAACTTACAGAAAATCACTTCAGGAATAAGTATGATTAGAGTGACAAAAAAATTAAATCACACAGTTCTTTCATTCTTTTCTTCATTTTTTTTTGCCTAGCAACTTATTGTTGAAGAATAGAGTCATTTATTTTTTATTCTTTCTGCCTAAAACTAATGAAATTATATAAGATTAACATTGTTCTGTAATACTTAATTGTGCACATACTATTGCTCGTTAGTATTGCTAAGTGCATACTAACTCAAGAAATAACTTGATATGTGAAATTCATCATTTAAAATATCATTAATTTTTGTTTTGTTTGGATGATTGAAGAGGATGGTGATAAATGGATGGGTTCTGGATGGATTCTTCCAATGAGTTTTTAATAAATTTCCAGGATAAGAATGGAAAGAGGAAAAGGATGAAGAAAAATTAAGGAGTAGTATATTGGGTCCAGTTATAACTTCTCAGTCTTTGGAGGGAAGGAAAATAAGCTCTTCAAGGGGTCACCTTGGAATGGTGGATGTTTTAAATAATAGTTATAAACTCACCAATCTTTCAAAATCAACTGGTTATAAACCCACCAATCTTTGGAAACCAACTGAGATTTCCAAAATTATCTCCTGGATTTTTTCCCAGCAGAGCATTCTGCAACAGAAATTGATGTAGTGTTTCTAGATATCCCAATGAGACTGAAGAACTGAATACTATTCCTGCTCTGTGGTATGAGAGAGAGAATGCTGCCATGCCTGAGTATGTTGGTGAGGGGTCTGCTGTAATATCAGTAGTGTATGGCTAAGTGAAAAAATTATAGGCCGTATCTTGAATCAGCTCTGTGTGGTACATGGTATAGGGACCTAGGCTTCTTGGGGTATGGAGATCAGAGTTTCCCCCATTAAGTCACAGAAAACTATCAAGAAACATGCTTCTAAATTTGAACGGACTTGGTGGAATTTGAAATGGTCACTAATTTGTTATTTGTCATCTTGTTATTGGCTTTGGCAAACTCTAGCCTCAGTTTCTGTGGGTTCTTGGAATAGAAGCAAATGCTATTCACAATATTTCTGGTTACTTCTGTACCTGTCCAAGCTGTCAGATAAAACAAAACCAATAGATAATCTAAGCTCAATCATTAACACTAGTTACCTTATATTTTCTAACATTTCTCCTTTTACTCTGTATTATGTTTGAACTTTAAAAAAGTTTGATTTACCATGTATGTTGTTACATATATTTTTTGAAATTTGTCTCCTGATATTTTGAAATGGCAAAGGAGGAATTCTGTTTTTAATACGTCACCACCTGATATAAAGAATGTCCAGAGTGATTTTTCTTCAACCAACCCTGACCTAAAGTAATTAACTATTTAAAAAGAAACCAAAATCTTTAAAGGTTAGTTTTTATTAATATTATAAATACTAAAAATAAAATATTGCATAAAGATTTGAATTTTGCCATACACCTTCTTCACTGCAATATTTCTCTGTTTCCTGAACCCAGTAAATTTTTTGGAAACTCAGCTCAGGTCACCAATATCTATACATGCCTCTTTTGGCATTGCCACCTCATCCTATACTCCTGGGGATCTGATAAACCTGAGGAATGAAGAAATGTCTGTGAACAATTCAATTCACAAACACATCATCATAAGAATCTAAACTCCTTTGTGAGTAAGATGTTGGACATTCTTGAGCTGTCATCTATCCACAAAGACTGAGAAGACATTCTCAAAATATAAAGCACAGGACATTCTCCTCACAAAAAATTTCAAGAAAGTCAACACTTTTCACACTTTGTCTTCTCATTTATCTTCAGTCTTAAACTTTTTGTCTTCATAATCTTGTTTGGAACTGCTCTCAATCTCACCTGCCCTTGTGTCTTTATTGTAAGATTGTTCTCCACTAAAATACTGTAAAATGATTTTGGTTTACTTTAATCTGCTGAATGTATTGATATTTTTCCATTTACATTTTTATCTATTTGGTATTTACCAAGGTATGAGAAAAATTTTTTTCATATAGCTGCACACTGTCCCTGAAAATTTTTGAATAATTAATTTTTCCCAGTAATTTGAGATGCCAAATTAACATTTTTCTAAAAGCTTAGATTTATTCTCTATTTTGAGAGTTTGTGTTTAGTTTCAATAATGTATCTATTATTTTTCTAATACTGTAGTTTTTAATTATTGCAGCTTTTTGCTGTGTTTTAATATCTGGCCAGTCTTTCCTCATACAATTTTACTTAAACTTACCTGATCATATGTAACATGTTTTCATTTTTTTGGTATAACTAAACCTGTCTCATTAAAAAAGTGTATTGTTAATGATTTAATTGGATGAATTGTTTAATATTTCAGTTGCCTGTGGAGAGTTAGGAACTTCAGGATGTTGACATGTTTAGGATTTTTACGTTCTTAAGCACAACATGCAACAGCAGTCTCTGTTCAAATTTTTGTGTAAATTAGGCACTTTTTGCAGTATTTTTATACAACTTTCCTATTTTTTGTAAATTTAATTCCTCTATATTTTTACTGCCTTTAGAAAATAATCTTCTCTTTCCTCACTCTTTTTCAGCTCTTTATTTTTAGAGATGAAAAAAACTATTGGTTTCTGTAATTCTGTACCTAGGTAACTTATTAAATTATCTAGTTGAGTTTAATAGCGCTTCAGTTTCTTCTCTTGGGCATTCCATGGGTAAAATCATACGTTTAAATAATAATGATCGAATCTCTGCTATTTTCAGTACATTCATATTCCTTCATTTATTTAATTACATTGACTTATTCTGCAGAAAACAAATAATAGCATGATTGGGGACTTACTTTTGTTGTTCTGGACGTTAATAGGAAATATACATATAAAACAAAAGTTTAGCTGACACAGGGAAGAGGGTCAGGTTGATGAGAAAACCCTATCTACAACAGTGAGCATTTCCAGCTTATAGAGGCCACTTTAATTTCTTGTCTCCTGTTCCCTTCTTCCATCTTCAAAACCCAACTTATGGAAACCATAAATATTTACTTAATAGCATTTTTTCAAAAGTTGGTATTGAACATCTTATTAAATCTTTATACTCCTCACACCATTCATTATTATGAATTGAATTTATGGAAATGTTTAAAATTGAGCCATTCTTGCATTGTTGAATTAAAAAATTAAATCTAGATTGCTCATTTTATTTTATCTTCTTTTTCTCTTTCATTTTTCTCTCTATACATTTTACACAATCAAGTCCTACAGCCATCAGATGAAATCTAGCAAAGTAAGTGTGCATGCCATACTTGGAATGGGAATTGGATGGCCCAGGAATGGGGTGTTAATATCCAGGTCAGATGAGGAGGTTATCCTTGAAGTATCAAAGATCTGAGGTGATAGTTGTTTCATGTGGGATTTCATAGGCTGAACAAGGTGAAGAGGCATTCAGATATGGGGTGGTTCATAACTTGGTTGTAAGCTAAGCAGATGTAGACAGTCAAGATTGAGAAAGTAGGATTCATGTCTGCAAATGGGCATGTAACTTCTAATAGATGGTTATTGTGGGAAGGTGAATCAATTTAGTCAGCAATTGAGTTGGGTTTATTTTATCATCATATTTATTGTTATCACTGTTGCTGTTGATACTCTGGTAACAGTATCATAAACATCGAGTTTCCTTTGTGCTATCTGTGCTTTTAACTTGGTATGGATTGTTGTAGAGATTTTCTCGATATGCCTGTTTCATGCTCAACCTTAGTTTTTTCACTGTGAACCTTCATCACAGAGAGGATGTCTTCATATGTGATGATTGACATTACAGTTTGTGCAGAAATGGGCATGGGGAAGAGGGTTGTCCCTATTTAGCCTCCTATTTTGGCTACTCCTTGTCCTTGGATATTAAGGATAGAGCTTTTCCTATGATCCCGACATTCCTCCTTGTGGCAACCAAACTCTATCTTGTATCATTGGCAAGTCTTTTGTGCAAAAGATTTTTGTGCTTATTCCAGTTCTGGAGGGTCTTTAATGATCCCTGGCCCAGGATGTGATCCTGCCTGGTCCCCATGAATAGAAGGGGTTTTCTTCTTTTTGTGTTTTAAGTATTCCCCAGAGCCATAATAGGTTCTCACCTGTTCTCTGGGTAGCAGAGATTGCTTCTCTTCTCCCAGATCTTTAAGAATTTTGTTCCAGTACTAGAGATGGAGCAGAAGCATCAAGGTGAGGTTCCATCCACTTCTACAGAAGAGACTGCTTTGATCTTTCTCCTATACTCTGACTTCTTCAAATCTTTTTTGAGAGTGTCTGGTAAAGAACAGTATGCAAAGTGGATGAACGCTTCCCATGTCTATGCAGTCCATAGTGATTCTTATACTCTTCTGCTAGTTCTCATTGGCCTGTAGTAATTTCCTTAAATTTTTACTTAAACATGCCTTACTTGGTTATATGGCAGTCCCACATTCCTTCTATACACTGGTCCATGTAAGTCAGCAACATTATTCTTAGTTCTCTTTGGAGACACCCATATTTTTTTAGACTTCAGGTTACTTGATTTCTTTGTTTTCTAATAGCTTCAGATATTTGTGGTTTTGTAGATTAACAAATTACCAGAATTTGGTAGTTTAAAGCTAAATAAACTAAAATAAACTAAAATTCCCATGTATTTCTGGAAGCTTAAAGTCTGTAGTAGCTCTTCCTGTGGTGAAAATCAGGGTGTCTGGATGGCATTGCTTCCAGAGGTTGTAAGGGAAAATCTGTGTCCTTGCTTTCTTTATCTTCAAAGGCACACCAGCTTTATTTGCCTCCTAGCCTCTTTTCCTATCTTCAAAGCCAGTTGCATGGCATCTTCCAATCTCTCTGACTGTTTCCATCATCACATTTTTCTTCTGACTATTTTAAATACTGTGCACTTGCATTGGGCTTATGCAATAATTCAGGACAATCTCCCTATCTGAAGTTTCTGAAATTAAAAATTAAACCTAGATTTCTTGCTTTAATTTATAATTATGTATTCATACGTTTGGGATGAAATTGATACCATTTCTAACTCCTAAACAGAATCAAGAAAACTATTCATATAACTCATTTGAAACCCATTATCAAGCTAAGAATTTAGACACTCTGTAATTTGTATTATCAAACATTCATGGAAAACTGAGGGATGAAGGGAAAGCAGAAAATAACAGTTTCCTACTATGTTCTTCAAATCAAAGACAGATTGCAATATAGATTAGGATTAACTTGAATTTGATTCCTGGCCACATATTTTCTCCACTCCGAGTATATCCCAGGCAAAATGGTTTATATAGGCAGAGAAACTTTCTTAGACATTCAGATTTAGAACTCCTCAGATTGGTCATTGGTAGTTCATCTGTATACCAGAATAAAGGTTATTCACATCTGGATAATATAAAAGGTATAACTCTGAAAGGCCAAGTAGTTCATGATTTGACTTATTTCAGGAAACTAATAATTGCATCTGTATGTCTGTGTGTATTGTGTTTTGAATATAAAGTCTCCCAGAAGAATTTTTTAAAACTGACAGAGATTAATATTAAGTGCTTAAAAATTTCAAAGCTGAATCCTACATCAGTTATAGGTAACCCCGAATGAAAAGTAAAAGCTAATTACAAAAAAATGAAGAAGTAAAAGAACATCTCATTAATCTCTATTTCACCAATTCAAAAAATAATAAGATATATGGAAATTTTCCTTCAGGCCAAGGTGGAACTGAAGGGACTAGATACATCTTCCTACTGAAAAAAATAAAAACTGAAAACTGGAAAAATAGGAGATGATTTTAAGACTTTGGCTATCAAGCAGAGTATAGCAGTGATTCCTGAGAGAAGAAAAAGTGAGTAAGGTGAATCCAATATTACCACAGTACATTGCATGATATCATAGCTTACTGGTTATGCCATAACAGAATGCCACAAACTAGATGGCTTACAATGGCAATTTATTGCTTACAGTTTTTGAGGCCAGAGGTCCAAAGTCAAGGTTTTGGCAAGGCTTTGCTTCTTCTGAAGTCTGCAGGATTCTGGTGGAGTTTAGGCAGTAATCCAAGGCATCAATTAATCTCCAACTCAGATATATTGCCATCCTCACTCTGTCTGTCTCCTACTAACTGTGTCCGAATTGCCTCTCCTTATAAGAATATCAATGAACTTGGATTAGGACACAGTTTAGTCCAGTTTGGCTTCATCTTAACTAACAACTTTGTCAAAACCTTATTTCCTAATAAAATCATGTTCATGTGATAAAAAGTTACAACTTGAACATTTTTTTTTTGGTGGGGACTAGGGTGTGGGGAGGGACAATTCAATCCATAACACCTGAAAAGTGTTTACAAGTTTCAAAGCAGAGGAACATCAAGGTGGAAATTGGTAAACACTCCAGTAAAGAAATGGAGTTGTGAATTCAGGGAAACCAAAGCAGATTGAACTCATAGAACAGAGTAATAGAGAGAAGAGCTCCGGAGAGAACTCCCAACACAGCTGCAGAGAGAGAGAAAGAGAGAAACTACAGAGTCCACCTTGAGTTTTCAGCTGACAATTGATCATCATATGCATATGAGGAAACTACCTGAGACCAAAGAGAGATCCATTCCAAAGGATTAGATGGAATGATCTGTGAAGTTCTCACAGAACAAGGAATAACTGCTTTTCTCAACAGTAGAGTAGAAGATGTCATGATTCCCAGGTCATCAGACAGAGTATTCAGAAATTCATTGATACCATGGTGAGAAATATTAGTCATAGACTGAGCATCTCTGTAGTCCCAATTAATAAAGCTCAAGAATAACAAATACACAAAAATATACAGCATCCAATGATGTAAAATTAATAATGTCTAGCTTAGTAAAAATGAATAAGTATGAAAAAAAGCAGGAATATATTATCCAAAATAAGGAAAACTGACTAGAAGTTTAAAAAGATAACTATTATAATATTAGTAAGGAGTGACATTAGAAGAGTTTTTATAACTACAGTCCATAATTTTCAAGAAAGTAAAGATTAAGCACTTTAAGGATAGACATAGAAGATTCTTGAAAGGTACCAAATTGGAGTTATAATGATGAAAATGCAATTAGAAAGATGAAAATTGCACCTGATTAATAGCAGATTAGACACTGAAGAAATTGGACACTGCAGAATAAAAAATTAGTAAATTTGTATATAGAGCAATAGAAACGACCTAAAATGTGGAGCAAAGAGAAAAAAAATACCAAAACAAAATAAACAGAGTATTAGCAAGCTGTGGGAAAATATCAAGCAGCTCTAACATATGAGTACTTGGAGTCCCCACAGAAAAGGATGGGGGAATGGTCAGAAAATAAATAAATAAATAGTCCCAAACTTTTCTTATTTGATAAAAATTATAAATTCACAGATCTAAGAATCCAAATCCAGCAAACTCAAAAATAATAATCATTTCGAAAGCTGCAGTATAGCATGTTATAATAAACTGCTCTTAAGCAGGGATAAAGAGAAAAAATTGAAATAATCTAGAGAGAAAAGACATATTATGTGTAGAATAATGAAGACTAGGACAACAGCTCACTTATCATAAGAAAAAATAGACACAGAAACAGGAGAGCAGCATCTTTAATATAATCAAGGGGAAAAAATAGTGTGCCAACGGAGAATTTAGTACTCAGAAAAAAAAAATCAAACACCAAGATGAAATAGACATTGAGGTTTACAAAGGTGAAATAATTCATCAGCAGAAGACAAGCACTATAATAAATGTTAAAGTTCTTTAGTTCTAAGGAAATCACAGTCTATTAAAAGGAATGTAGGCACTCAGAACTTGTAAACATAAGTGAAATTCAAATAGTATGATTTCTTTGCTAGCAAAACCCATTGATTCATTTCTTTGCATTGAAAAGTGTGTTTTGTCATATGTATTGGTTTTCTAAAGTTGGTGGATTGCAATATAACAGAAATTAAATGGCTTTTCTGAAGGGAACTTATTGCATTATGAGTTTACACTTCTCAGATGATAAAAATATCTAAACTAAGGAATCCAGCAAAAGATACTTGGGATTAAGAAAAGCTGATATTAGTCACATGGGAAGGCATGTGGCTAGTGTCTGCTGGTCCTTTTTCTGGTTCCATTGTTTCTATCTTATGATACTAGTGGATTCTTCTCTAAGCATCTATAAGCTTTTGCTTAGTTGCGTTGGGATGCAACTCTGAGTTCTGGCATGCTCAGCATCTCATGGGAAGGCACATAGCAACGTATTTTTGGCTCTGCCCATGTGTAGACATCTGCTCTGTCGGTACTCCAAGCATCTCCAAATATCTTGGTCTCTGTCAACTCTGAAACAACTTTTCTCCAAGAGTTGGCAAGTGAGGTTTCTCCAAAATGTTCATCCTTTCAAAAGCTCCTAGTAAACTGATCAACACCCACCTTGAATGGATGGAGTCACATCTCCATCTAATCAAATGGCCATGACCACAATTGTGTGTCACATATCCACAGAAATAATTGAATCTAAATGTCACATCCACAACTATGAGTGCTTCATCTCTGTGGAGATAATCTACTCAGGTTTTTTCACCCTGCAATATTGAATCAGGATTAGAGGACATGGCTCTTCTGAGACACACACTTTGAAATTGGTATATCATACAAAAATTAAATTTTTGATCCTGCCCAGACTCTTTTTTATTTAGATTTGCTACCCAATTTAAAATATTTTGAAATCCATGTGGATAGCATGACATTGACACAACTTATAGCTGAAGCACAACACTGCTCAGATCTCTCAGAGAAAAATAGAGTCAGAGATTCTAAACCCAAAGGTAAAAGGAAAGCATGTACTACTAAGGATTTGACAATACATTATAGTAGATAAATTAAATAGATAGATGGATAGATAGATAGATAGATAGAGATAGTGATTGGGAAATTGGTCACACCTGTGGACAAATAATATTGGCTACTTGAAAGATAAAAGCTCAAATAAGTATCAGTTCTCAAGATCATTTCCTAATACAAAAGAAAACAAACTACACACCCTAATTCCAATTCAGTTTTAGACAATTAGTTAATGGAAATTTCTATAACTCTATAACCCTTAGATTAATTTGGTCTTAATATCATTTTCTCACAAGCTGGGAATCAAGTAAAAACATAAGTTAAGTGGTTGAATTTTGCATATTTACCTGTCTTCTGAAAAGATTAATAAGCTACCAAGTGCTCTCATTTTAATTACTGACTGTGAATCTCACGTGGGTAATCTAACAAATACATTCAGTCTATTTGTTCTACTTTTTTAAAGAATTATTTCACACCATTTCATCATTTTTCAAATCCCCAATAATACCTGTCCTTTCTCAGTCTCAAATGATGTCCTTATTTTCTATTTCTCAGTGCACACTTGAAACAATCAGAAAGTATTTCTTAAGACTCATACCACCCTTCCTTCTGACCTTCCAGAACCCATATCTACATTCAGCCTCCATACTAGTTCCATAGAACCCTATTTCTTCCAAACTATCCATGCTGACATCAAAATCCAATATCTCCACTTGTACAGCAGACTGTATATCATCTTGTTTGCTCAAGAGCAATGGCCTAATACTTCTGCTCGTTATCAGCAATTTTTGCTTTCTACCAGATTATTCCTATCATCATAGAAATTCCTGCTATTTCTCCCATCTTAAATTTCCTTCTCTTAACCAACTTCCCTCCCATTTATTTATTCCTCTTCACTGTAAAATATGTTGACAGTGTTTTCTTGCTACTTTCTCCAAATTTTTTCTGTTTAGTCCCTCATGCCAACTTCAGGAAGTCTTCTCTCACACTCAATCTTAACAAACTATTATTCTTGATATTGAGAATGACCTCCTTTCTACAAAATCCAATGGTCATTTCTCAACCATTATTTTAATAGACATTTCAATTGCACTGGAATTGAACACACTTACCTCCTTGATAAGCTTCACTTAGTTTCCAATTAACCACCAATTCTTGGTTTGGCTCTTAAGTAACTGGTCACTTGTTTTCATTCTCCTTTGTTAAGTCTACCATGTATCCTTAGCCTCTTAAGGTGTGTAACCCAGACTCAATCCTTGGTCCCCTCATTTTCTCTGTCAATATATACTGCTTTGGTAAATACATACTATCCCATATTTTTAAATTTCATTTAAATTCTGAGCAATCAAAACTTTATGTCTGTATCCAAGACCATGATCCTTAACTCCATACAAGTCTGAATCTCCACTTCTCAAATCAGCATTCCCAAATTGAAAGCCTGATTCCTGATCCCTTGCCATGTTCTTCACACAGCCTTTCTCTTCTCAGTGGTTGATAATTCTATCTTATAAGTGTCTTAACCAAAAAGTCTCTAAATTTCTCTTCACTTCTCTCTCCTGTATCTCACATTCAACCTGGCATTAATTTCTGCTGGTCCTTCCTTCAAAATATATCCGTAATCTAACACTTCTCAGTACTTCAATAACCCTACCTTGATTTGTGTCATGATCTTTCTCATACAGCCTACTCAGTTTCATTCTTTAACTTTTTATTTTCTTCTACATTTACTGCATGCTCCACCTGTATCTACTTTCTCAAATCTTACTATATTAGTCAGACTGAGCCTGTCATGGTTGGTCAGGTTCCCTCTGATCAAAGCTCTTTCATATCTCTCCATTTCACACTCATTAAAAATGAAGTCCTGACTTCCTGGAAGATGGCGGCTTAGTAAGACGCGCGGATCTTAGTTTCTTCTCCAGGACACCTACTAGGGGAGTAGAAACGATACAGAAAGCGCCCAAAGCCACAACAGAGATAAAAAAGACAGCGTACCCCATCCTGGAACGGCTGGCTGGCTGAGAGAAGCAGCTCGGGTGAGATCGCCGAGGCGCGCGGGCCTTACCGGGCGGGGTGGCAAGCGGCCGGAGTTACTCCCTTCCCCCTTCCCGGGCCGGCTGGGAGAATTGGAGAGGTGGTCCCCTGAAACCGCCGCGGCTGGCGCCCACACCACGCGCAGCCCCCGGACCAACTGAGAGAATTGGATCGGAAACCCCCAGGCTGCGGAGAACGGTGACCCCGTGACTCCCGGGGAACGTGCACTCTCTCAGGCGGGCCGCTGCCGCTGGCGCCCTCCCGCCACGCTTGTTGCCCAGGGCCGACTAGGAAATTCGGACGGGCTCTTTCCCTGGCTGCGGCGACCAGCAACCCTCCCTGCGTTCGGACACCCTCCCTGCGTTCGGACCCCAGGCCGGCTCAAGCCGCTTCGGCTAGCGAACCCCCAGGACGGCGAGAGTTTTCCAAAGTTTAAGGTCCCACAGCACCTTTTACTGGTGGGACCCGCAGACAAACGTGTGCCACGAGCGCCACCTACTGGGCAGGATAAGAAAAACAGAACACAGAGATTTCACAGAAAAATATTACAACCTTGCTGGGTCCAACACCAAGAGAAATCTGAATAAATGCCCAGACGCCAGCAGCAGAAGATAACTGTCCACGCTCAAAAGATTGAGAATATGGCTCAGTCAAAGGAACAAACCAATAGCTCAAATGAGACACAAGAGCTGAGACAACTAATGTTGAATATACGAACAGAAATGGAAAACCTCTTCAAAAATGAAATCGATAAATTGAGGGAGGACATGAAGAGGACATGGGCTGAACATAAAGAAGAAATAGAAAAACTGAAAAAACAAATCACAGAACTTATGGAAGTGAAGGATAAAGTAGCAAACATAGAAAAAATAATGGATAGCTACAATGATAGATTTAAAGAGACAGAAGATAGAATTAGTGATTTGGAGGATGGAACATCTGAATTCCAAAAAGAAACAGAAACTATAGGGAAAAGAATGGAAAAATTTGAACAGGGTATCAGGGAACTCAAGGACAATATGAACCGCACAAATATACGTGTTGTGGGTGTCCCAGAAGGAGAAGAGAAGGGAAAAGGAGGAGAAAAACTAATGGAAGAAATTATCACTGAAAATTTCCCAACTCTTATGAAAGACCTAAAATTACAGATCCAAGAAGTGCAGCGCACCCCAAAGAGATTAGACCCAAATAGGCGTTCTCCAAGACACTTACTAGTTAGAATGTCAGAGGTCAAAGAGAAAGAGAAGATCTTGAAAGCAGCAAGAGAAAAACAATCCATTACATACAAGGGAAACCCAATAAGACTTTGTGTAGATTTCTCAGCAGAAACCATGGAAGCTAGAAGACAGTGGGATGATATATTTAAAATACTAAAAGAGAAAAACTGCCAACCAAGACTCCTATATCCAGCAAAATTATCCTTCAAAAATGAGGGAGAAATTAAAACATTCTCAGACAAAAAGTCACTGAAAGAATTTGTGACCAAGAGACCAGCTCTGCAAGAAATACTAAAGGGAGCACTAGAGTCAGATACAAAAAGACAGAAGAGAGAGATATGGAAAAGAGTGTAGAAAGAAGGAAAATCAGATATGATATATATAATACAAAAGGCAAAATGTTAGAGGAAAATATTATCCAAACAGTAATAACACTAAATGTCAATGGACTGAATTCCCCAATCAAAAGACATAGATTGGCAGAATGGATTAAAAAACAGGATCCTTCGATATGCTGTCTACAGGAAACACATCTTAGACCCAAAGATAAACATAGGTTGAAAGTGAAAGGTTGGGAAAAGATATTTCATGCAAATAACAACCAGAAAAGAGCAGGAGTGGCTATACTAATATCCAACAAATTAGACTTCAAATGTAAAACAGTTAAAAGAGACAAAGAAGGACACTATATACTAATAAAAGGAACAATTAAACAAGAAGACATAACAATCATAAATATTTACGCACCGAATCAGAATGCCCCCAAATACGTGAGGAATATACTGCAAACACTGAAAAGGAAAATAGACTCATATACCATAATAGTTGGAGACTTCAACTCACCACTCTCATCAAGGGACAGAACATCTAGACAGAGGATCAACAAAGAAATAGAGAATCTGAATATTACTATAAATGAACTAGACTTAATAGACATTTATAGGACATTACATCCCACAACAGCAGGATACACCTTTTTCTCAAGTGCTCATGGATCATTCTCAAAGATAGACCATATGCTGGGTCACAAAGCAAGTCTTAACAAATTTAAAAAGATTGAAATCTTACACAACACTTTCTCGGACCATAAAGGAATGATGTTGGAAATCAATAATAGGCAGAGTGCCAGAAAATTCACAAATACGTGGAGGCTCAACAACACACTCCTAAACAACGACTGGGTCAAAGAAGAAATTGCAAGAGAAATTAGCAAATACCTCGAGGCGAATGAAAATGAAAACACAACATATCAAAACTTATGGGACACAGCAAAGGCAGTGCTAAGAGGAAAATTTATTGCTCTAAATGCCTATATCAGAAAAGAAGAAAAGGCAAAAATTCAGGAATTAACTATCCATTTGGAAGAACTGGAGAAAGAACAGCAAGCTAACCCCAAAGCAAGCAAAAGGAAAGAAATAACAAAGATTAGAGCACAAATAAATGAAATTGAAAACATGAAAACAATAGAGAAAATCAATAAGGCCAGAAGTTGGTTCTATGAGAAAATCAATAAGATTGATGGGCCCTTAGCAAGATTGTCAAAAAGAAGAGAGAGGATGCAAATAAATAAGATCAGAAATGGAAGAGGAGACATAACTACTGACCTCACAGAAATAAAGGAGGTAATAACAGGATACTATGAACAACTTTACGCTAATAAATACAACAATTTAGAGGAAATGGACGGGTTCCTGGAAAGACATGAACAACCAACTTTGACTCAAGAAGACATAGATGACCTCAACAAACCAATCACAAGTAAAGAAATTGAATTAGTCATTCAAAAGCTTGCTAAAAAGAAAAGTCCAGGACCAGATGGCTTCACATGTGAATTCTACCAAACGTTCCAGAAAGAATTAGTACCAATTCTCTTCAAACTCTTCAAAAAAATCGAAGTGGAGGGAAAACTACCTAATTCATTCTATGAAGCCAACATCACCCTCATACCAAAACCAGGCAAAGATATTACAAAAAAAGAAAACTACAGACCAATCTCTCTAATGAATACAGATGCAAAAATCCTCAATAAAATTCTAGCAAATCGTATCCAACAACACATTAAAAGAATTATACATCATGACCAAGTAGGATTCATCCCAGGTATGCAAGGATGGTTCAACATAAGAAAATCAATTAATGTAATACACCATATCAACAAATCAAAGCAGAAAAATCACATGATCATCTCAATTGATGCAGAGAAGGCATTCGACAAGATTCAACATCCTTTCCTGTTGAAAACACTTCAAAAGATAGGAATACAAGGGAACTTCCTTAAAATGATAGAGGGAATATATGAAAAACCCACAGCTAATATCATCCTCAATGGGGAAAAATTGAAAACTTTCCCCCTAAGATCAGGAACAAGACAAGGATGTCCACTGACACCACTATTATTCAACATTGTGTTGGAGGTTCTAGCCAGAGCAATTAGACAAGAAAAAGAAATACAAGGCATCAAAATTGGAAAGGAAGAAGTAAAACTATCACTGTTTGCAGACGATATGATAATATACATCGAAAACCCGGAAAAATCCACAACAAAACTACTAGAGCTAATAAATGTGTACAGCAAAGTAGCAGGTTACAAGATCAACATTCAAAAATCTGTAGCATTTCTATACACTAGCAATGAACAAGCTGAGGGGGAAATCAAGAAACGAATCCCATTTACAATTGCAACTAAAAGAATAAAATACCTAGGAATAAATTTAACTAAAGAGACAAAAAACCTATATAAAGAAAACTACAAAAAACTGCTAAAAGAAATCACAGAAGACCTAAATAGATGGAAGGGCATACCGCGTTCATGGATTGGAAGACTAAATATAGTTAAGATGTCAATCCTACCTAAATTGATTTACAGATTCAATGCAATACCAATCAAAATCCCAACAACTATTTTTCAGAAATAGAAAAACCAATAAGCAAATTTATCTGGAAGGGCAGGGTGCCCCGAATTGCTAAAAACATCTTGAGGAAAAAAAACGAAGCTGGAGGTCTCGCGCTGCCTGACTTTAAGGCATATTATGAAGGCACAGTGGTCAAAACAGCATGGTATTGGCATAAAGATAGATATATCGACCAATGGAATCGAATAGAGTGCTCAGATATAGACCCTCTCATCTATGGACATTTGATCTTTGATAAGGCAGTCAAGCCAACTCACCTGGGACAGAGCAGTCTCTTCAATAAATGGTGCCTAGAGAATTGGATATCCATATGCAAAAGAATGAAAGAAGACCCATCTCTCACACCCTATACAAAAGTTAACTCAAAATGGATCAAAGATCTAAACATTAGGTCTAAGACCATAAAACAGTTAGAGGAAAATGTTGGGAGATATCTTATGGATCCTACAACTGGAGGCGGTTTTATGGACCTTAAACCTAAAGCAAGAGCACTGAAGAAGGAAATAAATAAATGGGAACTCCTCAAAATTAAACACTTTTGTGCATCAAAGAACTTCATCAAGAAAGTAGAAAGACAGCCTTCACAATGGGAGACAATATTTGGAAATGATATATCAGATAAAGGTCTAGTATCCAGAATTTATAAAGAGATTGTTCATCTCAACAACAAAAAGACAGCCAACCCAATTACAAAATGGGAAAAAGACTTGAACAGACACCTACCAGAAGAGGAAATACGGATGGCCAAGAGGCACATGAAGAGATGCTCAATGTCCCTGGCCATTAGAGAAATGCAAATCAAAACCACAATGAGATATCATCTCACACCCACCAGAATGGCCATTATCAACAAAACAGAAAATGACAAGTGCTGGAGAGGATGCGGAGAAAGAGGCACACTTATCCACTGTTGGTGGGAATGTCAAAGGGTGCAACCACTGTGGAAGGCAGTTTGGCGGTTCCTCAAAAAGCTGAATATAGAATTGCCATACGACCCAGCAATACCATTGCTAGGTATCTACTCAAAGGACTTAAGGGCAAAGACACAAACGGACATTTGCACACCAATGTTTATAGCAGCATTATTTACAATTGCAAAGAGATGGAAACAGCCAAAATCTCCATCAACAGAAGAGTGGCTAAACAAACTGTGGTATATACATACGATGGAATATTATGCAGCTTTAAGACAAGATAAACTTATGAACCATGTAATAACATGGATGGACCTAGAGAATATTATGCTGAGTGAATCCAGCCAAAAACTAAAGGACAAATACTGTATGGTCCCACTGATGTGAACGGACATTCGAGAATAAACTTGAAATATGTCATTGGTAACAGAGTTCAGCAGGAGTTAGAAACAGGGTAAGACAATGGGTAATTGAAGCTGAAGGGATACAGACTGTGCAACAGGACTAGATACAAAAACTCAAAAATGGACAGCACAATAATACCTAATTGTAAAGTAATCATGTTAAAACACTGAATGAAGCTGCATCTGAGCTATAGGTTTTTGTTTTGTTTTGTGTTGTTTTGTTTTGATTTTACTATTATTACTTTTATTTTTTTCTCTATATTAACATTCTATATCTTTTTCGGTTATGTTGCTAGTTCTTCTAAACCAATGCAAATGTACTAAGAAATGATGATCATGCATCTATGTGATGATGTTAAGAATTAATGATTGCATGTGTAGAATGGTATGATCTCTAAATGTTGGGTTAATTTCTTTTTTTCCGTTAATTAAAAAAAAAAAAAAGAGAAGGGATAATTGGAGATGAAGGGATACAGACTGTACAACGGGACTGGATATAAAAACTCAGAAATGGACAGCACAATACTACCCAATTGTAATGCAATTATGTTAAAACACTGAATGAAGCTGCATGTGAGGCATAGGTTTTTTGTTTTTGTTTTTTTTGTTTTTTTTTCTTTCTATTATTGTTTTAATTCTTATTCTGTTGTCTTTTTATTTCTTTTTCTAAATCGATGCAAATGTACTAAGAAATGATGAATATGCAACTATGTGATGTTATTAAGAATTACTGATTGTACATGTAGATTGGAATGATTTCTAATTGTTTTGTTAATTCTTTTTTTAATTAATAAAAAAAAATTAAAAAAAAAAAAATGAAGTCCTTAAAGCTGCCTACAAGATCCTTGGACCTGAACTCACATCTACTTCTTGGACCTTATCTTCTCATGTTCCCTGCATTCCTGCCTCATTGACCATCTTACTGCTCTTTAAATATACACGACAGACTCTCTTTATGTAACTATCACATGACTGACCCTGACTCCTCTTTCAAATATATGTTGAAATGTGATACCCTCCTTAAGGCTTATTCTGACTACATATTAAAATTGCAGACCACCCGTAGTTCTGTTTGTCCTCCTTACTATAATCTACTTTTTGCATTTCTATAGTCATCATAAACTTATAACAAAACATGTTAGATACTTATTTTTGTTTTATTTTTCATTTTCTCTCATCATTAGACTTTCAGCTCTATGATAACAGAACTCTTTATTTACTCTGTATACTGTTTTATCTCAAGCACCTGGAATGTAGCTGAGACATAGAATGTGTTCAATAATTATTTACAGAAAGAATGGATAATTTCTGAGTTATATAAAATGAAAAAGTGTGTTATAGAAAACTCTTTGGTTGTACACAATGAAAACAAATTAGACTATTCTTTAAATTTACCTAGACTAGAATTCACATAATTCGTCAATACAGTTGCAGAAATTTTCAAAATTCTTTCAATACATCTCATCATATATAAAGAATTCAAAGTCATATGAATATTTTTAAATATAGTTTAATTACTATATTTTTAAAATTGACCACTAGGTAAAATGGTCAATTGATTATTGTTTTTTAGCAAAATGCTTACAATATATTGCCAGGTTCTAAAGATACAAACTATCCCAGTTACAGAGGAACTTCAATTCTGCTTTATTTTTTCCTTTGCCACTTTAATTAAGCCTGTGAAGATTTTCACCTGAGAAATTTATTGTTTCCTTTGGATAGCCATAGTCTAACTTTTATACTTGTACTTAGCAATTGACATTTGCTCCCTTCACCTTCCTTCCAATCACCTTCACTTTGGAAGCTCGTTGAAATGATAAAAGCCACACTTCCTACACTCCCAATTTCTTTAGTCTCTGAATGTAAATTAGGTTCCTTCAATTGTGTGTGCTGCTGAAAAATTTGTTAGGTGAAGGCACTGCAAAGGCCATCTTGTAGATTAGCAATAAGTCTAAATCAAGGTTAGTAATTTACTTATAGAAGAGGACCCACAACTGTAAAATACCAGGCAAAGTATTCCAGCTAGTAACTTCAAGCTCCAATTCAAGATTTTGTCTAACGTATGGCTGCCTTTGGTATGTTACTTCTCACAAATAATATACACTCCAATTGTAATTATATCTTCAGTCATTAAATAATAATTTGGATACATTTTTAGAAAATTATGACAAACTTGTCACAGAACTTCTTTAACTGTACCTTTCAACAAAATATTCCTCCAAGAAAATGTAAAATATATACTTCAATGAATAATATCTGAATGTTTTGCCAATATGATATTTTATGTTGTTTTCACAATAACATTTTATTTTTTCCCCAAAAAGTCCTGCAGAACTCTCAATCACCTTTGAATCTATTGAAGTCCTTACAGTGCTAGAGTATGACACACCTGCTACTGGGTGATGACAGTTCTAAGGAATGTTTTGCTTATTATATTTTTGAGCAATTGTACTTGTTTCCAGAAATTATAATTCCTTAATCATTCTGTAGCAAGCAGACCCCCTCTTTCTCTTTCTTATTCACCTGCCTTCTCTGTAGGAAACCCTAGACACCCTCTCCTAACCTCTGGGAAAGGATGAAACTGCAGGTAATAAAGATAGGATATATTCCTGGGGTAGAGACCCCCTCTTCTAATATCTGGGAATGGATGAAACAGCAGGCAATAAAGATAAGACACATTCCTGGGATAGGGACCCCTCCCCTAACAGTTCATCTGCTTCTGTAACCTGCTTCATGCCTTAAACAGACCAATTGTCTTTCCTTTAATATTGTTATTTGCCGTATTAGGCTTGCCCTATCTCTAGCATGCAATAGTGTCTATAAAAGCCAATGTAGCCTTTTGTTTGGGTCTCAGACTTCCGTGGTGACTCGGCTGAGCCCCATGCACATGAGCTAATAAATCACTTGCTTCCCAAAACTGCAGACCCTTAGTCTCAGCCTGCTCTAATTTCACGGAACATTCCTGGAGGCCTGCGGCCTCAATCCTGGTTTTCATGCTACATTTCTTCAACATTTGAATGACTAAAAATTACCAAAGTTGCAGTTGTTGAAAATTAGCAACTGTAGCAAAAATAAGAGCAAGAAGTTGATAGCCTCTTTTCATTTTCTGATAGTTGTTTCTTGCCTGCAAGTCTGGGGTACAGTCAAAGCTAAGTCATGGGTCAATGTTGGAGCATTAACAAAGACCAATCATATTTCATCCAGGAAGTACAAATCAATAATAGAACATTTAAAGAACAATATTAAAGCTAATGAATGGGAGTTTAAGCAAAAAAAGCTTCAAGAGTTCAGTGGAGAAGGAGCTAAAACAGAATTATGAATGAGGCACAAAAATAATCAATGCAAGAACAACTATCAAAAGACAGGATCTTAGAAATAAATGTAATTCAGATGGATCATGATGGCTTAAGGATGTTTTTGAGGGAAACACCTCCCTTTCTATTTACTTCACATAACTTCTCAATGATATCAATTGTCATCAGATAACTTCTTGTACTTTAAAAAGAAATCACTCCAAAGGAGAGGACAAAACAATGCATGTTAAATAGCATATGCCTCTGTTGCAAGAGAACACAGTTTATACTAAACAGTCAATTAAGAAGTCAATATATGATTTTCTTATCATTCAAATGAGGGGAAGAACTAAATTTTATTAAATGCTAACCATAAGCCAGATATCTTGGAAGATATTTTACAAACTTCAGTTGTCTTAATTCTTGTAACAACATTACGGTGTAGTTAGCTACACCTTACCTAGAGAAAAATGAGGTTATATGAGCTTAACTGAATTTCCAAGTCATTCAGACACTGTCTATACTCTGTTATATTGACACTTTCCATGATCTCCAAGTAACAAAATATAGGGTTTACCCTGCATCATATTATGACAGTTGTCTTTGGGAACTTCCAACAACATTTCTGGCCATTTTTCTTACTTCTTTGCTCTTAATTGTCTCTCAATGATCAGGCCCCTTCCCCTCACTTAATTCCTTTGTGGGAGAGATAAGATTATTGATTTCATTCCCACAGAGGCATCCACTGTTATTATCTTATTTATATTTTGGAAGATGTATTCATTCGATATGACAGCAATGACCTGAAAAGAATCAGCAACTCATTTTAGAATTTCAGATGACATGGCACATAGGTCAACAGAAAACTTTCAAACATTTATATCATATGAATTGATTGGATTAAGTATAAATTCTGCCTGAATGGGAATAACTGCCTTCAATATTAGTTCATCATGTTGATGTTTATGAATTTATATAGCTGATTTATGACCTGATCAAATAAGTTTTGGAAAATCTAAATTTATTTGATGTTTTAACAACTATGTGTCAGTTATCTTTCATCTTCTACATACTGTATTAGCCACTGGAAATCATGTGTTAAAAATCCAGAATTGGCAAGGTTCTCATGGTGATTTAATTCTCATGAGGTACAGCTGGGTAATAAAGAAAAAATCAAATAAAAAATCACATAGCAACAAAGGGTTATAATGGAAGTAAACTGAGTGGTGTCAAATTTCACATTGAAATTTTCTGTTCAGAGAAAAGATACAATTTTAGAGGTTATTTTTCCACAAAATAATTCTTTAAATGTGCAAACAAATGACTCTATGGTTGGAGCAATGCATGAACATTTTAAGCTAGAATAAATAGAATAAATCATCTTGAAATCTGCTGTTGACATAATTATTGATAATTTAGCATTTCTTATAAACCAAGCCAACATATTAAAACAAAATTTTTGACTAGACATGGTAGTGATGAAATTGTCAGGTCTCATAAAATAGAACTTGATATACTAAATGAATTCTGTGGCATGAAGTCCCTTCAGTTTCTCTCCATCAGCATATTTTCTGACAGGATCTGATGTGCCAGCAAGGTAGATGATCCTGAAGTCATGATCTTCACCAGCCTGTTATCTCCAAGTGATGCCTGCAGTTGCACATTCACCCCACTCGCTCCTCTTGGTGCATTTTTTTCCTTTATAACAACAAAAATATTGACCACAACATGGCACTCTCAATTAACAAATGGTCTGAAAGTTCCTCCTTCTAAGCATAATGACTTTATTTCTCTGTGCTACTCTATCACATAAGTGTTTCACATCTATTTAATTGTTATATAATATATTCAGTATGTTAAATATTTTAATGCCTGTTTGTTAGCTAATGTGTTCAGTATAATTATTAATTGGCATGATATTACATTTAAATGAGTCAAATGTTCATAACTGGTTACTAATTATAGAAACTTTTTTAAAAAGGGAACCTTTAGTCTATATTGAAAATTAAAAGCATTTTAGTTATGAGTCTATAAAAAGTTTTACTTCTATGACATAAACTGACCTAACTATAATTTAAAGTGAAAATACTACTACAAGTAAAAAATTGAATGTGTTATTTCATCCCATTTTTACACAAAATGAAGATGGGATGAGATGGTATATTCAATCCTTTATTTATTCCTCTAATGTATATTTGTTTTTCTTTTCAAATTATAAATTTCCTTTTTATGTCTGTATGAATTTTCAATGTATATTCTCATACCTATGGATAGCAACAGCAAATTAATAAGAAAATTCTTTACAAGCTCAAAACCTAATATCTTTCTTTCTGTGCAACCAATTAAAACATTTTTGCCACATTTAAGCTTAGAACAAAATTCAATAAGCTCAATATACTTCCCAGACCTTAATAGTCAATATATTTTAAAATTTCTTTGTAATTTTAAAATATTAAATAAATAATAAATTAAATTAAATAGTGAGTCTTTCCATTAAACAAATGCAATTTTATTCTGCTTAAGTATGTTCTCTTTAAATTTAAATAAACTTACTAATAAGTAAACTAATATGACAAGTGCATTGTCAAAATTCCTCTTAAAGTAGCCTAACAGTTTGCAGAAACTGAGCAAGGTACCTAAAAATAATAACACATATAAAATATAATACAATAAAAACATACTAATACTTCAAATATTCTAGTAGAAGTCAATTAAGTTTAATAAAAATATAAATAGAATTTTTAAAATTTTATTATTTGAATTATAAAAAAATCTAACTTTTCTCACTTAGTCTTTTATTACCTCAATATGTATAAGTATTTACAGTTAAAATAACTTTATTAATGCAGTTTGTTGTAAATAAAAAGACATAAATCTTAGCTCTAAGGATTTGCATTCTGGTGAAAATATACAGCTATTAAGCCTTTATATATGACAGTGTTAACAAGGGATAAAAACACTGAAAGAATTTTAAAAGAAGAGAAATAAAAAATGAACTAAAAGTCCTCATAGATATGACATGTGTAAAACCTTTAAATAAGAATGTAACATTTAAACAAATAAAACTCAGAACTAGTTTTTAGAAACCTAACTTAATTCTGTAAATTAACATATTCCTGGCATTATTTTGCAGTTTAAAATATTGTTTTCTCTGTATTCTATTGACATGGATTTGTAGTATGCTCTTAATATTAAGTATTCTACAAAATAGTTTTTCTTAATCATCCAAATACTATGTCTCAAATATTTTACATCAGAGTAACAACTTTATTAATGTTTATAGTGGTGTTATCTTTTATTTCATCAGAAAACAAAGTCTTCTTACATTTAGGAAAAATCTAATACAAATAATTTGTTCTTTCATCTTTTATAAATAAGGTGTTAAGGTCCAAAAATAACTTAATATAAGAAATATTTGGAACATATTTCAATGGTTAAAATAATTTTCTGTCTTGTTGCTAATTAAATTTAAATAAATAAAATATTCATATATTTGGTCACCGTATAAATTCCAGAAATTTGACAATATTCTCACTACCAATGTTATATCTTAATACTAATCTAAATAATGTTAAGCAATGGTATGATGTAATTAATCATGGTTTTAATTATTTTAAAAAGGATCATAAAAATGACCAAATTGTCAGTTGCACTGCTTTGCTGTAATACTTCTCTAAAAATATGTGCCCAACTTTAAAAGAAAAGTTAAGCAAATATATATATATATATATATATATATATACATATATATTATATTTTATCTGTTAAATACATAACTCTGGTAAATATGTAAATTTGCATTACAACAAAACCTCAGTTATGATTTCTTAATATAAATCAAATGCATAATATTTTCACTTCTAAAACAGTTTCATTTAAAAATACTTATGAAATGAAAGCTCAGTTTTTAAGCACTACCTATTATCACTAAATTCTCAGGTACTTTACTCTTTATATACCCAGTAATTCCCTGAAACTTCAAGTGTGTCTATAACATCTAAAATTCAAATTTAGTTCTCCAGCTCTGAAAGTTAACATGAGTCCACATAGCAATGATTAAAAACCTAATAGACATCAAACTGCAGGTAAAGATGTGATGAAACTGATATAGTTACTAACAAGATAAATCAATATATAAGATAAAATAAAAGTTGTCTATATTTTAAAACTTTAAATTTTGCATAAAAAAAAGAAAAATGTTTATTTTGTCCAAAATTTGCACTATCTAATTTAATCTGTTTAGTAAATTGAATAACTGAGTTCAACTCTATTTAATATAAGAACTTGATATAAAGAATGAAATCTTAATGTTTTGTACAAGTTAATGTTTTATACTCTACATTTTAGAGTGTTTGGGGCAAAAAAATGTGTCAGCAAAATACCTTGATGGACTGGGAAAGACAAAACTATTAGAATTCTTTGGCTAGCCAAGGTCTCAATTTTAGGTCTTGCCCTTATGAAACATTTCTATAATAGTAAATTAAACCTACTTAGAATTAGTGGCCAAGAGCTATCTCCAGAAGATCTCTGCTGTTGCTCAAATGTGGTCTCTCTCTAAGCCAAACTCTGAGCTTACCCCCAACATGGTATACAATTTCCAGGAGTATAAACCTGGCACTGGCAGCATAAAATAAAATTGACCTTGGCATCACAGAACATAGCTGGCCCTGGCATTATTTGACAGAAGTTCCAAAATGAGCCGGGCCCTGAGATGGATGAACTGACCAAAATGGGAAAAGAAATACAGTTTCAATGGCTAAGATATATAAAATCAAGTTGAGAGATTATTCTGTAGGTTGCTCTTATGGAAACTTCAGCCAGATATTGCAAACTGCCACCATATGGCAAACTCCAACCAACAATCTTCCTAGAAACCCTAAAAAATATCTAGAGCATGATAAAATTTTACTCAAGAAGGTTGTTTTTCAGAAACTTAGAACCTCCAAAATGTTGCAAAGCCAAGGAAGCTTTGAAACCCAAAGATACTGAACCCTCCAAGAATGACAACTGATTTAATTAATTCATCCCTTTACCACTTTTATTAACAACTCACTCCTCCTAAATTATCTTCTTATTAATTTTCCTCCTAAACTCTCTGCCTCTCACATTTATTTAAGTTTGTTTACAGGCCAACAACAGCCATGATCATCAGCAAAATTCTGTAAACATACTCCTGCTACAACAGAAATTTAAAAATCTACTCCTGTTACAGCAAAAACATCACTGTCAGCCATTTCCAGCATAAGGAACCCAATTAATGATGCCTCTGCTTAACTCAAAACAATTTTTCCTTCCCCGACTCCACCCCTTTGGCAGAAGAGAGTAGCCATAGAAAAGAATATTATGTCCAATCTCCTTCTAAAAATTATTTCCAGCTGAGCTAATGCATCCCCCAAATCTGAGCTCAGTTCCTATCAATTTTATTAAAATAAAAGTCAGAACTGTAAGGTCTTGGAAAATAAAACTTGACATACAAAGTGAATTCTTTGCCATGGAGGTCCCTTCACATTGGCAATGTCTCAATACCCAACTTTCGAGAGACCTGACCAGATAACCATGAGCATGAAGTCATGATCTGCATCAACCTAATATCTCCCACTGATGCCTGCAGCTGCATGTCACTCCCCCACCACTCTTGGCACATTTTTTTCCTTAAAAACTGCAACCTACTGAAAAGAGAGTGGGAAACACTTTTCCTTTCCTTGCAGTGGCAGGTTTCACTGTCTCCCACTTGCCTGCTCTCCCCTTGCTCTCACTCTTTTGCTTTCTCTCTAGCAATAAATTTGTTAAGCTGAAACTCAGTGTCCCTTGTACATTCTTTAATGAACCTGTGCTTAACAGAAATAATTTCAAAAAAAATCATGAAACTTTCTGAAATTTTTATTCAGAGACAGATAGACTCCCTTTTACTGTACTAATTTTGAAGGAGCACAGGGAAACAATATCAAGTTCATGTTTTGATTATGTATTGCTTATGTAAGAACCAGATATACATAAATATATTGTTTATGGCATTAGATTCAAATGTTTTAAAAACAGAACTCTAAGGCTTAAAATTAGGAGATTGTGAGTTTTCATTTGGAGGTGATATGAAGCAAATTGCCAGCTGTTAAAATGGTACAGACAGCTCTGGAAAATGTCCTCTTTGAGACTCAAATATTTATTATATTCCAAGTTTTCTATAAAGGATCTGAATTATTGGGAATCTTTCATGGCTACATGATGACATTTTGCCTTCAGGTGACTAAAATTCTTCTTTTACTTATGAAGTTCACCTTTTTTCTCATTAGCCAATACCAGTGATATTAGTACTTCCTAAGTGCTGATGTGTTTGGGATAATAACTCAAACCCTGATATAGCATATCATTATTTAATTATGAGGTTATGTTTTGGTGGTGGTGTGTGTGTGTGTGTGTGCTGCACATACAATATATAGAAAGATTAGATTATCATTGACATGGAAATATGCATTTTAAAATGGTATCATATAGAACTAAATGGTAAAAGTTTCAGAAAAAATTAATCTTTACAGATGAATTTTCTATTCTTCAGTCATTCAAAAATCAATAATATGGGCTACAGTATCTTTTAGGAATAAAAATATGTTTATGTCATCCAACCTGATACCTCAAAAAAAATGACAAAAGATGAAGCTAAGCTACTCCAAAAATATGACATAAAATTTTCATGAAAATTCTTTTCTTCCTGCAAATATGATCATAGAAAAAAGTGAGTTCTGAAATATAAGGATGCAAAAGCTCCTACTCTGCCCTGAAAAATATTATCCCTTCAACATTTTTCTTCCTTATCATTTATTTTTCTTTATTTATCTTTCTGCTTATTCCAGCTGACAAATACTCTCTCTTCTTCTTGCCTTTACTTTATGAAGAGCAATATGAATGTCTATTGAGGGCAGTTGAATGTCTGATACTGTTTAGCCATCCAAATGTCAGCTTCTCCATCAAATCCACAATGTGTTAAAAAGCTTGTTTTCAGTAAAAGTCTACATTGGCAGTGAACATTCCAAATTTTATTGAAGATTGAGAGTCTGTCCATATAGATCTCCTTTGAAGTAGGCTCAGATGAAGATTTCCAAAGTAATGTCTTCTAGGACCATTTTCTTTACTCTGAAGGTTGGCAGGACAACTAACTCATATTGATAAATTATATGAGTGATTAGAATAAAAGCTAGAATAATATTTGGTGGCTCTAGGTAATTTATTTCTTTCTGGATAAAAATTTGAATAGGAAGATAAATTAACATGTGACAATTGCCAGATCTTACTAGAATTCAAAAAAGCAATCAGACTTTTCTCAAAAAAATGCGAGGTGTGGACATATTTTTAATTATTTATTGGTAAAGATACTTTGGATTTCCTGTGCATATAACCTAAATGAGGATATTTATGAAATATAAACTTGATTCCCCATCAGTCACTTAACTGCTGGATTTGACAGTTACAAGACCATAATTATTTCATGACAGTTTTCACTTCTGTATCCTTCAGTGTATAGATCATAAGGTTAAGCAAGGGTGTCCCAATTGCATATAATACAACTACCATCCTTTCCACTGGAAATGCAGTTGGTGGTTCTGTGTATATGAAAATACATGACTCCAAAATATAACCTCAATAGAATAGGATGTACAGATGGAGAGAGATTTCTGCTTTCTTATGTGTTATGATTTCTCATGGAGTATAAAATAACTACATAGAAGTTAAGTAATATAATGAGACTCATGAGGCATAGAACCCCACTATTAAAAGCAACTAACAAATTCATCACATAAATGTCTATGCAGACAAGTTTCAACAAGGGCTACAAGTCACAGAAATAGTGATCAGTGACACTGGAGCCACAAAATGGCACTCTCAAAGCCAAGAAAAGATAAAAGATCTCGCCTAAGCCAGACATCAACATATAACAGAACGCACTGATTCATGATGGTCTTGTATTACAGGGGCTTACAAATGGCCACAGAACAATCAAAAGCCATGAGAATGAGCAAAAGATTTCTATGCACCAAAAGGAATGATATGCAAAAACCTGAATCATGCACTTATTGTAGAAAATATGTTTCTGAAAAAGTGTACCCATGATCAACCTGGGGACTGTGAGGTAAAGGAGCAAGCATCAGCAAAATACAGTAGAAGGGAAAGAAATGCCAAGGACTCTCAAGTGTCCAACTTGCCTTAATAATCACCACAGTGAAAAAGTCACTTTAACTACTGTGGTAGTCACTGGTTAAAGAATAAAAAAGGCCACAAATGTTTTATTCAGCTTTCCAATGTCCCATGTCAACTCCAAGAGAATGAATTTAATGAATTCAACCACACTCTTTTTCATCACCATATCAGAAGCTGTAGGTAGGATGCAGGTCACAAGATTTAATCTGCAGAGAAAACATCCTGGAAAAATCAGTGGACTAAACATTGTATTAATATTGCCTTTGGCGTGCATAATACTTTTCCAGAAATCTCTGTAAAAATGAAGATGAACAGAACTCTTTCACGTTTATCTGTTTAATCAGAAACTCATTGGCTCAAACAAAATATATGTATTTTAGGACAAAAGAAAATATATTTCACAAATTTTAATTCCCACCAAGATTAGAAATTCAGATCTCATTATTTCTTGATAAAGTTACTTTATCATTTTGAAACATTGCCTTCATAGGAACACCTGAGTTCAATTATCTGCCCTACATCATTTTCAATTTTAATAAGAATTTATGAAGAAGATTTTACACATGAAAATATGCCCATATATACACATATGTATAGCCAGTATTATGCAGTCTATCTAATGCTCTGAAATCAGAAAGACACCTTTCCAATACAATTAAGCATTAAAAATGTAGAAGAATCCCTCAAGAAAATATTCTTAGCTCAGTTTACTTATTTCTGTGTCTATTTTGACACAATCCATTCTTTTTTTTTTTTTTTTTTAAAACATTTTCTTGTTTTATTGTATTTTGTTTGTTTGTTTGTTTTTTACATGGGCTGGGGCCGGGAATCGAACCGAGGTCCTCCGGCATGGCAGGCAAGCACTTTGCCCGCTGAGCCACCGCGGCCCGCCCGACACAATCCATTCTAATCTTGGACAGAATATGCTTTACCAATAGCTGTTTGTACAACTTTTTAGCTTTGTTTCAAGAGGTTGGCTTCACCAGTTTTCATTATATAACAAATATCTGGAGAACACTTTGAGGTGTACATCATGGAAGGAAACTAAATGAATATTTATCTGGTTTTGAACCTATTCCATTACTCAGCCTAAAAAGATAATATTGAATGTTTCCATATTTGAATTTGAAATGGTCTTCAGTTTCTAATATTTCTATAACCAAGTTGTGTTATACATAATATGTCACTTTTCACTCTGACTTATCCATGGTATTTCTTCTAAAGACATCACTTGAAACAAATCTCATTATTCTAACATACGATTTTGATGATTTTATTTCAAAACTTTATTCATCTAGTCAAATCGTTTTGTAAATTTAAATCACTATATAATATCATATTATATACTGATCTTCACTTAGAATGATTATAAGTACTCCTTAGAATGATTATAAGTAGTGGTTAGACTTTTGTGTCAACTTGGATGGCTCCAAGTTGTTCTGTGGCTGTTGAGTTAAAGCATCAGCATGTGAGTTTCATCTATGACTGATTACATCTGCAGTTGGCTAAGATGTGTGCCTTCTGCAATGAGTGAAGCTAAAAAGGAGAAGAAAGAAGAAAAAGCAACAGCTCAGCAGAGCTCAGATGCTCAGCATGTCTCAGCTAATCAGCTCAGGCCCAGATGTTTGGAGATGCAGAAAGGATTTGCCCCAGGGAAAGCACTTTGATACAGAAGCCAGAAGGGATGACCAGCTGACATCAGCATATACTTTCCTATGTGAAAGAGAGCTGCCTTTACTCCAAAGAACTGGAAATTTGTAACTAAATAAATCCCTTATAAAATCCATTCTATTAATGGATTATTTTAATACAGGAGTAATAGCAAACTAAAAAAAAATGTTGGTATCAGAGGAGTGGGGTGTTGCTGCACTTGCAAATACCAAACACTTTATAACTATGTTTTAAATGGATAATGGGAAGATTTTATTAGAATTGTGAGGAGCTTGAGAGAGGAAGCCTGGAGTGCTTTGAGGAGACTGTTAGTAGATATTTGGACCATAGGATACTTCTGTTGAGGCATTAGAGAAATGTGTTGATGCAGATTGGAAGGAAGGTGACACTTATTTAGAGATGGCAGTGAATTTGGCAAGGTTGCATGCTGGTGCTGAATGGAAAGGAGAATTTGAATGTGATAATCTCCAATATTTGGCTTTAGAGATTTCCAAGCTGAATGTGGAGGATACAGCCTGCTTTCTCCTTGCAAGTTGTTGTAAAATGCAACAAGAAGGGAATGGGCTCAGGCTTGAACTTTTGCATGCAAGGAAAGCAGAAATTGATGACCTTGAAAATTCTGTGGCTTCCAAAAAATGAGACCCCATGTGGGGTTTTAGCCAAGAATGGAACATTCAGCCATTGCAGGACAGACCAGGATAGGAGATGAGATTGTCCAGAAAGGATTTGTGGATAGCCCTTTTGCCTAATGACTTTGATTTCTGTGTACTGCATTCCAAGTCAATGCATTTTTGTAAGACCTGTGTGCATGGTGCCACTGTTGGTCTGGACTGCAGGGAACAGAGGATGTACAGATGGTGGGAGGAATAATCTTGGAGGCAGAGTCATAGAGGCTGGGTTTTGGAGATAGGAAACCTCAGGCTTGGAGTGTGGATCTACTCTGCATTCTATGGGAGTAGTGTGAGTTTCCCTGGGGGAGAAAGACAAATCTTTCTCCTTAATATTCAGGAGGAGTTCTGGTTCTCTAAGACTTGAAAAGGATTGAGTATATTTCTCAGGAATTGGGGAAACCTGGCTGCCATCACATTGTACTGAAGAAGTTGAGAGTGTGCCCCATAGATGGCAGATAATCAGGGTCCCAACCAGATGCTTGAGGGATTTGAAGCCATAAAAAGTGGTTTCCCCAATGTCCCCCAATGTTGCAACCCTCATTTCACTGTTTGAGGGGGGACAGGGCCACTCCATGGGCACTTGGAAGGGGTGAGACTGCTGCTTTCTGAAGCCAATATGAATGATCTCAGGCTTTCAAATCTAACAGAGTTTACCCTGCAGGTTTTCAGAATTATTTAGATCTAGTGACCACTGTTTTCCTTCCAATTTCTCCCTATGGCAATTGGATGACAGGCCCACAGACACAGGAGAAAATTTCTTTAGACAAACCATGCCTGAAACGTACTTTGATGAGATTTTGCTCTATTTTGATATTGTATTTGTATTGTTATAAAAATAATTTAAGGCTCTGGTGAAATTGTGATGAAATGAATATATTTTGCATATGTAAAGATTTAGTGCATTATATACAGGACAGATGAGCATTGCTAGGAGAAATAATACGCTTATTATTGTTTATTATTGAAACATTAAGTATGGTTTAAGATGATGTGCATAGTTGCAAAGTTGGCAAGGGGTTGACACCATAATAGTTAGGTTTAGTTGTCAACTTGGCCAAAGAAAGGTGACCAATTGTGGAGGACTTAAATCATCAACCTGTGAGTTTCATCTATGATCTGCAGTTGGCTAAAAATACCTCCTGCAATTAGTGAGGCATAAAAGCAGAAGTCAGAGAGAGAAAGAAACTGTTCAGCAGAGCTTAACAGTCCAGCACACCTAAGCTCAAAGAGAGATGTTTGTAGATGCAGAGTGGAATCACACTTGGGAAGGCCATTTAAACCCAGAAATCAGAAGAGAAATCCAACCAATTCTGCCATGTGATTTCCTGTGTGACAGAGGAAGCCAGAGGAAAGCCAGCTGCCTTTCCTCCAAAGAACTGAAAATTTGTAAGTATCTGTTTACAAAAGCCAGACCAATTCTAGTGTATTGTTTTCTGGCAGCATTAGCAAATGTGAACACCATAGTTTTCATATGTAATTATCAATTTAATGGTATGACAATTCACATATTTTCATAAATCAATATTTGACCACTGCCTGTTGAAGCATGTATAATCTTCCTAGCACTTATTCTAATAAATAGCAATTCTGCACACAACTTTGGAATGATTTTTCAAGTGTGATATCATTGATCATGTTGTTTATTTTCCTTGTTATTTTATATGTTATCCTTTTATTAACTAGTTTTAATCATATAATATAATGGCTATGATGAAATATACATATAGCCAGAGGGTTAGAAGAAAAACTGAAATAGCCCTCAATTCTTTGAATTGATATTCCTATGTTCTAGATATAACAATTTTGTTTCTTGCATACCCTTCATAATTTTTGGTAAATGTTTTGCATATTTGTTTATCTATAGTGATTTTCACCAAAATTTAAGCCAATATTCCAATATTGATATTATGTATAAAAACTGAGAAACATGCAAAAATAAAGAGGCTGCCTGTGATGATATCCTATTTTCTTACTAGGTTAATAATAATAAAATAATTTTACAAAAGTTTTTATTATAAATTTTACATTTTCTTTTTTTTTTACAAGAGCTGGCACCAGAAAATGAATCCAGGTCTCTGACATGACAGGTAAGAACTCTCCCTGCTGAGCCACTGTGGTCTGCCCTGAATTTTACATATTTATACATTTATTTCTGAAAATATTTCCCTTCTAAGAATGACTTATCTTATGTCAGCTCATGTTTTTAACATTTTCAATGTTAAAAATAAACATTTTTATTTCAAAAGAATATAAAAATACAAATGGTTTTACAATAAACATATGAAAATCTTGTCTTATGGTATAATAATATTTAAAACCTATTTTATCTAATATTACTGTGGTAGTTAGATTTAGTTGTCAACTTGGCCAGGTGAAGGTGCCTAGTTCTGTTGCTGTGGCCATGAACCAATGGTACATCAACCTCATCTGTTGTTGATTTACATCTGCAGTCAGCTAAGAGGTGTGCCAGCTGCAATGAAGGACATTTGACTTAATTGGTTGGTGCTTAAATGAGAGACTGCAATGTAGCACAGCACAAGCAACTTGGTATTCCTCATCTCAGCACTTGCAGCTCAGTTCAGGCCTTTGGAGATGCAGAAAGAAGTCACCCCAGGGAAACCTGTTGGAACCCAGGGGCCTGGAGAGAAGGCCAGCAGAGACCATCTTGTGCCTTTCCACGTAATAAAGAACTTCAGTGGAATGTTAGCTACCTTTCCTCTGAAGAAATAACTAAATCCCCATTTATTAAAAGACAATCCATCTCTGGTGTGTTGCATTCTGGCAGCTAGCAAACTAGAACAATTACTATAGCTTATTGTGCTAACTTTTGTTACAACTTACACAAAACAGCCATTGCCATCTTTTTACTTTTAATCTATTGATATGCTTGAGTCTAAAATAAATCTCTCATGAGCAGGACAGGGAAAGATCATATTGTTTTATCTGTTATGTCAATCTATGTCTTTTTATTTAGTGAGTTTAGTCGATTAACATTCAAAATTAGTACTGTAAAGTGGATCTTGGGTCAAAGATCTTATTCTGTACCTATACAAACTGATACAAAGTTTCTTAAATTCTACATATTAAACACTGACTTAAACATTTGATTAGCTTTCAAAATTTTGAGCATTCAGAAAATATCAAGTAGAAAGTTATTACAAATATCATGTAATATATTCTCCAACCTTGCTATAGTGATGACCTATATTACTGAACATTTTCAAAGTTTGGACTTCAGGGGAACATAAAAATACAAACGTTTTTAAAATTAATATATAAGAATCTTCTTTTTGATTTCTGTATTTAGTGGTAAGATAGATATCAATCTAGAAAAACAGCTATTATGTAGCTTAAGTCCTCACTTGCTGGAGTCAAATAATCTGAGTTCAAATCCCAGTTCCACTATTTACTACTTGTGATATGGGTTCTGTCACATTAGCAATAATCAGGATTACTATTCAGATTAAATTTAAAAGTGGCTCATAATCAATACTATATATTTCTTAGACCTTCTTTTTCAATTATTATGATATTGTTTTTCCTTACATATTTTATTTCTATTTTACTGTCATTGTTTTAATCTTTTTAGAGTTGACTATCCATTTTCCCATTGGTAATTAGTCCATTGCTTTGTCCTTTACAAAATTACCATATTTGTTAAATTTTCTTACATATTCCCATGATTATCTTTTGTTTCATATGTTAACTCAAATCTAGCTTGAATTATTGTTAGGAATGGGGAAAAAAATCCCCTCTTCTTAATATCATAGTAGAGGTTTAAGAAAGAGAAGATTGACTTCTGGGAAGATGACCAAATAGAGCAGCTCAAGATTAGCCCTGTTCCATGGAAACGTTAGGGAATGGGCAGGAGGGCAACTGAGGGGGTGATTTGGGAGTGTGGCTGACCTTGGAAGCCTTCATGTAGGGCACATGCCCACATAGGGCAGCCCAGGTTGCCAGGGCTGAGGAACTGAGAGGCAGAAAGCTGGAGTCTGGTACAGAGGTGTAGAGACTGCAGGAGTGCATATATGGGAGCTGGGGGCCTGGAAGTAAGCCAGGAAATATTCCTTGGGCACACTACCCTTACCAGCACAGCCTCATAACCAGCAATTCACCTCACACACCAAACACCTGAACCCCATCACCCACTCAACCTTCCCCATGCTGCAGGCACCTCCACCACACCAGTCCCCAACATATGCACATGCCCCCAACACCACCCCAAGTGCAGCAAAACCCACCTGTTCTGCACCCCTCATGAGTATTACCTCCACTCCATTCCCTGCAGGCTGTTATCAGTGCATAGAAGCTGTGGGCACTAATCTCCATATCTAGGCAACCCCTGCCCCATGCCGAGAGTGTTGTACAGATTCACTCAACCACCCCTGATCTCTAAGCATCAGTTTATGGCACCCCTAAACCCATGCATGTGAACAGGCCCCCAGTGATGCCATTCAGCTCTGGGAACTGCACTTTACAGCAGTCCTAGAACCACACATGTGCATGGCCTCAGTCATACTTCCCAGGTCTGAAAAAGTACTGACCTGCACAGCCAGGTCACACATGCCTCCAACCCAGGAAGGCATAATGCTGACCTGCTGCCACAGCTCTACACATGCACACAAAGGGTCCCATGCCTTAGACTAGGGCACACCAGGGTTACAACCCCCAGACTCATGCACTGACACATTTATCTCCTCCCTGACCACTGGGTGCCCACATTCACAAGCATCAGTGTAACATCTCAAACATGTGTCTATAACTGCCCTGAAACTAATAAACACACTGAGTACCCCAAACCATACTCTGCTCCTTGCTGTACAACCATTCCACAAACTCAAGGCCTTAGGCTACTGAGAGAAATTAACTCTTAAAGCATGTCAATCAAGACACTTAAATGCCTCAAACACAGGAGAATATCACTAAGCATTTCACAATGCAGACAGATATAGCCCTGCCTAAGGATGAAATTAAAACACCAGAGGAAAAACAGACGTTGGAATAACTAATCAAAAATGTTTATACAACTCTACTTAATAAAATACATGGGAAATCAAATGACATAAAGGAGATGAAGACAATAGAAAGGCATAAAGAGGAATTTGAAAGAATAAATAAAAAAGTAGCTGGTATCACAGAGATCAAAGACACTGTTGACCAGATAAAAAACATACTAGAGACACACAACACCATATTTGAAGACACAGAAGAAAGAACAAGTTGCACAAAAGACAGGATAAATAACATCAAAGATTCGATGTAGCAAATGGCAAAAAAGATGAAAAAACTTGAATTGAATTTCAGGGAAATGATAGACAAAACAAAGCACACAAGTATAAGAATCATTTGTGTCCCAGAAGGAGAAAAGAAGAATAAAGGTCTAGGAAGAGTAGTTGAGGATATAATGAAAACTTCCCAATCCTCATAAAGGACATAAATATACAAGTCAAAGAGGCCCAAAGAACTCCAAACAGAATAAATCCAAATGGGCCTTCCCTAAGGTATATACTAATAATTCTGCCAAATGTTGAGGAGAAGCAGAATATCCTGAAAGCAGCAAGGGAAAAACAATCTACTACTTACAAAGCAAACTATATAAGATTGAGTTAAGTCTAACCAACTAGCATCCTGGAGGCAAAGATGGCAGTGGTATGATATATTCAAATCCTGAAAGAAAAAGATTTCCTACCAAGAATTCTGTACCCACCCAAGTTTTCCTTCAAAACTGAGGGAGAGATCAAAGAAGTCCTCAAAGAATTTGTCAATAAGAGCCCTGCCTTACAAGAAATAGTAAAAGGAGTTCTGATGGCTAACTAAAAAAAAAAAATCAGAAGAGGGAAGTCTGGAGGAAGGCACAGAATTGAAGAGTACCACTAAGGGTAATTTAAAGAACAGAAGGAGAAAGAGGGAAAATAATATATTGATCTGACAAATAAAATAAAAAAGATAAAATGATGGAATGAAAAAATGCCTTTTCAATAATAACATTTAATGGACTAAACTTACTAATTAAAAGATACAGATTGGATTAAGAAACAAAGTCCAGCTGTATGCTGCTTACAAGAGACACATCTTAGACACACTATACAAATAGATTGAAAGCAGAAAGATAGAATAAGATGTCCCATGCAAGTTGTAACCAAGAGAAAACAATAATACTATGCTAATATTGGACAAAATAGACTTTAAATGTAAAGGCATCATAAGAGACAAAGAAGGACACTGTTCTAATTAAAGGGTCAATTCACCAAGAAGATATATCAATCATAAATGTTTATGCTACAGTCAAGGAGCTCTTAAGTATATGAGACAGATATTTGCAAAACTGGAGTGATAGATGTTTCTACAATAATAGGATGAGACTTCAATACACCACTCTCTGCTATAGATAGAACAACCAGACAGAAAATCAACAAGGAAATAGAGAATTTAAATGAGTTCATAAATAAACTATTCCTAACAGACATATATAGGTCATTGCACCCCAAAGCACAAGGATATACATTCTTCTCTAGCATTCATAGAACATTCTCTAGGATGGATCACATGTTGTGGCACAAAATAGGTCTTTATAAATTTAAAAACATTGAAATTGTTCAAAGCACTTTCTCTGATCACCATGGGATGAAGGTGGATATTAATAACCATCAAAGAATGAGAATATTTACAAATATATGTAGATTAAATAATAGAATCTTTAACAAACAGTGGGTCAAAGAAGAAATTGCTAGAGCAATCAGTAGCTATCTGGAGATGAATGAAAATGAGGATACAAAACTTATCAGAACTTCTGGGATGTGGAAAAAACTGTACTGAGAGAGAAATTTATTATCTTAAATGCCTATATTAAAATAAAAGACAGCAAAAATCAAGGACCTAGATGCTCACCTGGAGGAGCTTGAGAAAGAACAGCAAACTAACTCCAAAGTGAATAGAAGAAGAGAAATAACAAAGATTAAAGCAGAGATAAATGAAAGGGGGGACAATAGAACAAATATTTTTAAAGTTGGTTCTTTGAGATAATCATTAAAATTGATGGGCCACTATCAACACTGACAAAGAAAAAAAGAGAGAAGATGCAAATAACAGAATCAGAAATGAAGAGGGTTGTGTTATGACAGATGCTAAAGAAATAAATGAAATCATAAGAGGCTACACTGACTCATGAAGAAGTAGAAGGTCTCAACAAACCAATCATAGGTAAAGAGATTCAATCAAACATCAAAAATCTTTCTGCAAAGAAAAACCCAGGACCAGATGATTTCACACTGGAATTTTATTAAACATTCCAAAAAGAACACCAAACTTGTTCAAACTTTTTCAAAAAATTGAGAAAAACGGACCCTATCTAACTCATTTTATGAAGCTAATATTATTTTAATACCAAAAACTGGTAAAGATGAGATAAGAATGGAAAACTAAAGGACAATCTCCCTAATGAACATACAGGCAAAAAATTCTCAAAAAAATATTAGCAAATCAAATCCAGCAACACATTAAAAGAATTATACACTATGACCAGGTGGGTTTATTCCATGAATGCAAGGATCATTCAAGACAATAAAATCAATTAATGTAATAGAGCACATTAACAAATCTAAAAGGAAAAACCACGTGATCATCTTGATTGATGCTGAAAAAGCATTCAACAAAATTCAACACCCTTTTCTGATAAAAGCATTCTAAAAGATAGAAATCAAAGGTAGCTATCTCAATATGATAAAGGGAAAATATGAAAAACTGATAGCCGGCATCATACTCAATGGAGAGAGAATGAAAGCTTTCCCCCTAAATTTGGGAAGAAAAAGATACCCACTGTCACCACATGGTTTGATTTCCTGTATATACAAAGAAATCATACAATTCAACAATGAAAGCACAAACAACTTTATTATCAAATGGTCAAAATATATGAACAGGCATTTTTCTGAAGAGCAATAGAGATGGCTCAAAAACGCATGAAGAGATGCTCATTTTCATTGGCTATAAAGGAAATGCAGATCAAGATTACAATGAGATTCCACCTCACACCTATAAGAAGGGCTGCTATTAAATGGGAAATTATAAATATTGGAGAGGATGTGAAGAAACTGGGACACTTATGCACTGAGGGTGGGAATGTATAATTTTGCAGCCACAATGGAAGATCATTTGGCAGTTCCTTAGGAAACTAAATATCGAGTTGCCCTATGACCCAGCAATAGCACTACTTGGTATATGCCCAGAAGAGTTGAAAGCAACAACGCAAACAGACATTTGCACACTGATGTTCATAGCAGCATTATTCACAATCCCCAAAAGATGGAAACAAGCCAAATGCTCATCAACAGATGAGTGAATCAACAAAATGTGGTACATACACACAATGGAATATTATATAGCTGTAAGTCAAATGATGTCCTGAAGCACATGATGAGATGGATGTGCCTTATGGACATAGTGAAATTAGCCAGACACAAAGGATAGATACTGTATAATTCCATTGCTATGACCAGCACAAAGGTTTAATCAGAGTCTTATAATACAGAATATAGGGGGCTTAGAGATACATGGAAACTAGAGATGGGTGAACCATTAGCTAATGAGGTGGAACTTCAATGTAAGGGAATAGATAGGAGTGAAGGTGGTTTTCTAGTAGGTCTCTAATTAATATTACCATATTTATGATGAACAACATTCAAAGCGTTTGCACAGACCTATGTGACTTTCTGATTAACACTAGAAATATGAATTGCTTTTCACAGGAAATACTTCAAATATATGATTTTTGTACAAAGTATTTAAGTCCAAGGTGCAGGGATAAAACTGCTATTGCATGCTATGGGCTATGTTCAAAAGGAAAACATCAGCACTAACATAGCAACAACAGAGATAAATAATGGGGAAGGGGACAGGCGTTAAAAGGAGATTTAGTTTTCCTATTTTGCAAGGGTGTGTTTATTAGTTTTCTTTCCCTTGGGAATAATAAAATTATCTACAATTGAGAATGTTCATGGACTGTGGACTTTGGGACCACTACATGACACCTGATGAATGCAGGTTGCTAAAGGATGCCCTGACAGAGAAGTGGATAGGAGAACAATGGTGTATACTCATGAGTGAAGGTTTTACTGCTACATAAATAAGCAAAGTCATGAGGTATGAAACAATGTGAATGAACATGTGGGATATTTGGTGAGAAAAAAATAAGCCAGAAACAAAAGAATAAGGATGATATTGTCAACTTAGAAAATGTTTATAAGAAAACAGGAGTGTAGATTTAAGCTTTTATAACAGACACATTAAGTCTGGAGTGGTGATTATTATTCCTGGATTTTGAGAACTGTATTATATATATATAACCTGATATTTAGAGATAAGAATGAAGCTGAACAGGTTGGGGTTAAAGTAATTCAGAACATAGGGGTAAGGAAGAAAATGTCTATATTCTAGAATCACACATACTCTATGGGTCCAATGGAAGAAAGGTTTATTTGGTCTGGAACTGAAATTTTCTATAGTGCATAACCTAATTCAACCTATTTGTATAGCTCGTTTGAACAATTGAAACACAGGTAGCACAGACTAAGAAAGAAGTCCTTTAATCCTGTGAAGATTATTGTAATACTTGGATACATCTTAGAATATATTAAGCAGATAATGAGAAAGTCTTGGCAAAGTCTGCTGAGGGATGGGGGAAAAAAAATGGAACTATTAAACTTTACCATCAGGGAATTCTCTTTTACTTTGTCAAACTTTAGGGATGCCCAAATCAGTAGATCATGTTCTTAATCAGGAGACCTACTCTTGTGAAGCTTATGTAGGTAGCAGAGAAGCTTGGACTACCTATAGGCATGCCTAAGTATTACTTCTGGAGGACCTCTTAGTTTGCTCAGATGCAGCCCCAGTCTCTCTAAACCCAACTCTACAAGTGAAATCATAGCCTTCCTCCCTATGTGGGACACTACATCCAGGAGTAAAAGTCTCCCTGGAGACATGGGAGATGATACCCAAGGATGAATTCAAACCTGGCACTGTGGTATCAATACTTCCATTCTGACCAACAGAGGGAAAAGAAGTGCAATTAATAAAGTATCAGTGAAAATAAAGTCAAGAGGTTACTCTGGAGGTTGCTCTTATGCAATTTTCAGGTAGACCTTGCTACTTATCCTAACCTACTAATCAGGAATATTTCAGCCAATCCTAAAGAACACATAGGGCAATATATAAGATTCCACAAGGGTTCAATGCACTACAGTGACTTTCCAGAAACCTACAACCTCCAGATGGGTACTTGGTCCAGATATGTCCTGAAACCTAGCCCAGCCTCTCCAGAAAATCAGATGATTCCATCTCCTTACCCCATATCAGTGACAGACCTTTCCAATATGAAAAAATTAGAATTTCCATAGCCCAAACACCTGTGAGGAGAGCGATGGAATTGTCAAAGTTGATGGTGAAGTTATGCAGAGAAGATAGTATTTAACAAATAAATATGGATGCTGAATCATTAAATTGATATATCTTTTAGTTTCCAGAACTTTAGAGCAGCTAGAATAAAAACCTAAAATTGTGAAATTGTAACCCACAGCAAACTCTGAAATATACTCAACAACTTACTGTGGTGCTGTGCTTTGAAATTTATAACATTTTTGTATATATGTTATTTTTCACAAAAAGAGAAGGAGAAAAGTCAATTGTGGTGATAAAAAAATTTAAGCTCTCTATCCTCCAATATTCTGGAGCAGCTAGAAGGAAAAATATTAGAGGATTGTATGGTAGCCCATAACACACTCTTGGATCTTTCCTGTAACTACTTGTTGAAGAGTGCTTTGAAAACCACTGCTTTTTTATTTCTTTGCTTTGCATGTGTGTTATATGATAAAATAAAAAACAAAAATTAAAAAAAGGCAAACATATTTCAAGCTCTGAAAAAAGATAACTGAATATAAGACCAGGGACTGCAGCCTTGAGTCATATTCTCTTGCTCCTCATCATTACTGGTAGTATCAGGATCCAAAATGGGCTCCAGAGTCCTTATTTCTTCCATTCTGTGGTCCCTTCCATGATGTGCTTTCAGACATGGTTCTCATGTGCATAGAAACTCCTAGAAGCTCTCTCCAGGAGCTGTATTCATCACATTAATATCTCTCCTCTAGGTCCCATGGATTCTGAGGACTGGGATGTTGGGAAAAGCCCTGAACAATGTTTTTTCACTTAGTATGTTATTATTATATATTTCTATGTCATTAAATGCTCTTATACACACACAAAAAAGAAAGAGAAGGTCACTATTTCAGCAAGGCACCATGTGGGAAGAATTAAAAAGACTAGAAACCATGTGCAAAGAGAAGAACAATTTCCTCAAATCGAAATTGGATGTAAAAAATTAAGATTACATCAGAGATAGTCTATAAATTTAATGTGACAGAATCAGGTTCCAAACCAGGTTCTCTGAGATAAGAGCTTGTGAACACAGTGATCAGTGCCTAGAGAAACCACATTACCTAGGAATTACCCCACACCACTGTCCATCAGTGGTGTGACATTTAACAAGGCCCTAGATACCACTGTGCTTTATTGTATTCACCTATAAAGCAGAAATAATAAACAACTCTACTTTTCACAGTTACTCTGAAGATTCAATACTTAAAATGTAAGAAAAGCACAGAAGATGCTGTTCTCAGTTCCTGCAATAAGAATGAGTACTATTGAGTTTCCAAGAGGCATGTTAAACTTTTGAAAAGCTGAATTGAAACTGTCCATGTATCCATTAGAAACTGCAGAACTATAGTAAGGCAACAATTTCTTTTGCTGCATGACTGCAATCACATCAACACTCTGAATGACACTACTTTTCTTAATGTGAACTGAATATAGAATGAACATTTCTAAACATCTTTAAGAAAAAATAACAAAAATTTCAGAAGAGTATAAATACAAGGGTCCATGATAAGAAGAAAATAGGAATAAAATAGATTCTTTGTTATGAAAAGTTTTAGAAGCTGATATACATAAAGCAGAAGAATGAGAGCATTTAAAGGAGAAAAAATTGAATTATAAATTCAGTGGATATAATACAGGACATGTCATTTCAAGAAGATCAATAAGAAATCTTTAGTTTCACAGGGTAAAAAGTTGTGATAGAAAATCTTTGGAAAGTAAGTTTACTACATAGTCAAAATCTATAAAGCCAGGTAACAAAGGTGCATTGTCAGGTTCATGTGTCAACTTGGCCAAGTTGTGGTGTCTGTTTGTCAGGTTGGGCAAGTGCTGGCCTGTTTGTTGCAATGGGACATTTCATAGAATTAGATCATGATCATGTCAGCTGCATCCACAGCTGATTCCATTTGTAATCAGCCTAAGGAGAGTATCTTCTGCAATGAGTGATGCTTAATCTAGAATGGACATTTCTCTTGTGGAGTTCATCAGAACCATCAGCTTCACAGCCTGCCCTGTGGATTTTGTACTCTACATTACAGCAGTCATGCGAGATACTTTTATAAATTTTATATTTATGAGTGTTCTCTGTTCATTCTGTTTCTCTAGAGAACCCTAACTAATAAATCCTGGTACCAGGAGTGGTTCTTAAGAAATAGAATCTTAGAAATGGGTTTTTATGAATGGTTTTCAACTCTGACTGGACTCAAAGGCACTAAGGACTCGATTCCCATAATCAGAATGACACTCCCAATCCATAGAGTGAGTTGGCAAAAGAGATAATCAAAATATCATCATTTGATTCTCCTAATGCTTCACTTCTACAAGGCCAGGCTCTGGTGGATAATAATTTGACACCTTGACAAAATTTTGTGGAAATGAGAGGTATAGAAATGTTGGCTGATTGTTGTTACATACACTGGCTACATTAAGGAGTGAAAGAGATGGGGTTAAGTCTTCAAATGAGAAGCTTAAGTGCTGTCTGACAGATGTAGATGTTTCTATGGGTATCCTGAAGGAAAGTCTTATTTCCTGTAGCTGTAGACTTGAGATCTCTGAAAATCAGACTCCAGAATCTTATTGATAGAGTAGCAACTTTACAAGGTAAACTGAAATCTCAATGTTGCATGGTGTCTGACATTAAAGTGAGGGCACTGATCAGAAAGGAGTGGGACCCTGAAAAATAGTTTGTTGACATATCGATTGATAAGAATGTTGGGAGTGAAGTTGAAACCCTAAGTCATGCTGTGTCTTCTCTAGATAATCCTGTAATAGATTGCCCTGAGGACATAACCTCCCCACCCACAGCCTGCCTGAAGGAGTTGGCCACTCAACTTCTTCCTGAAGGAATTAGCTCTAGAGTGATTACTCCTGTCTCAACAGATGAAACTGCAAATTAAGGCCCTGAAGCAAATGGCTTGGAAGATATTTCTAATTCTTTTCATGATCCACCCCCACCACCACTCATTTCTTCCAGACCTATAACTAGACTAAAGTCCCTACAGGCCCCTAAAGGTGAGGTACAAAGTATCACACATTAGGAGGTACACTATACTCCAAAAGAACTGTGTGAGTTTTCCAATTTATATACACAATAATCAGGGGAATGTGTGTGGCAATGGATTTTAAGGGTGTGGGATAATGGTGGGAAGAATATAAGACTGGGTCAGGCTGAATTTATTTATATGGGTCCACTAAGCAGAAATTCTGTTTTCAATGTAATAGCTAGGGGAGTTAGAAAAGGTACTAAAAGTTCCTTTGGATGGTTGGTTGAAACATTACCTGAGGTTGAAATGCCAGAACTTTCCTGCTATAATGTCGATGAGGGGATCCAGAGACTTAGAGAGATTGGAATGTTAGAGTGGATTTATCATGCAAAGCCTGCTCTTACACCCCAGGAATGTCTGTAGGATGCACATTTCACCAGAACAGTGAGAAATAAATTTGTGAGACTAGTACCATCATCCCTGAAGAGCTCTGCAGTTGCATTTCTCTGTGGGAAAGATATTACTGCAGGAACTGCTGTCACTGAGCTGGAATCCTTAAACACAAAGGGGATTATGGGATCCCAGGTTGGCAGAAGCCAGGTGGTAGTACTTAATTGCCAAAGACAGGGTAGATGTGGTTATTATAATAAACAGTAAACTCAAAGCAGGCATCAAAATTATATGACTTGCAGAGATTTGTGGCATTGGCTAGTAAATCATGGGGTACCTAGAAATATCATAGAAGGGCAGTCTACTAAATTCTTGTTCAAGCTATATAAATAAGAGTTCTAGGTCAAGTGAATAGAAGTCTGACCTGATTTAGAAAATCACAGAGTCATGGCCCCTTAATCAATTTCCAGACTTGAGACAGTTTGCAGACCCAGAGTCCCTTGAATTAAGGGGAGACCAGGTCCCTTTGGGGGAGAACCCTCTTACACTGCCACAAATGTATACTGTTAATTTTCCTCTAAGCCTTCCCTAAGGAAACTGAAAGCCTTTTACAGGGGTAACTGTGCATTGGGGGAAAGGAAATGATCAGATATTTGGGGGATTATTAGACACTGGTTCAGAAGTGACATTAATTCCCAAAGTGTCACTCTGGTGCACTGGTCATGGGGGGGGGGGCTTATGGAGGCCAGGTGATCAATGGAGCTTTTGCTTAGGTCCATCTCACAGTGGGTCCAGTGGGCCCCTGGGCCCATTCTGTAGTTATTTCCCCAGTTCCAGAATGTATAACTGGTATAGACATACTGAGCAACTGGCAAATCCTCACATTGGCTCTCTAACTCATGTAGTGAGGGATATTATGGTGGGAAAGACCAAGTGGAAGCCATAGGAACTGCCCTTACTGAGCAAAATAATAAATCAGAAGCAATACCAGATTCCTGGAGGGATTGCAGAGATTACTGGAACTCTTAAGGACTTGAAGAATGCAGGGGTGATGATTCCCACCACATCCCCATTCAACTTTCCTATTTGGCCTGTGCAGGAAAGAGGTGGGTCTTGTAGGATGACAGTGGATTATCATAAACTCAACCAGGTGGTGCTTCCAGTTGCAGCTGCACTTCCAGATATGGTATCATTGCTTGAGCAAATCAATACATCTCCTGGTACCTGGTATGCAGCTGTTGATCTGGAAAATGCTTTTTTCTCAATAGCTATTAGTAAGGACCACGAGAAAGAGTTTGCTTTCAGCTGGCAAGGTCAGCAGTATACTTTCACTGTCTTACCTCAGGGTATATCAACTCTCCAGCTGTATGTCATAATCTTGTCTGCAGAGACCCTGATCATTTCTCCCCCCCACACACAAAACATCACATCAGTCCATTATATTGATATCATGTTGATTGGACCTAGTGAGTAAGAAGTAGCAACTACTGTAGACTTACTGTAAGGCATTTGTGTGTCAGAGGATGGGAGATAAATATAACAAAAATACAAGGGCCTTCCACCTCAGCAAAATTTTTAGGTGTCCAGTGGTGTGGGGAATGTTGAGATATCTTTCTAAAGTGAAGAATAAGTTGCTGCATCTGGCCAAAAAGGAGACCAAAAATGAGACACAATACCTAGTTGGTCTCTTTGGATTTTGGCAACAGCGTATTCTTCATTTGGGTGTGCTACTCTGGCTCATTTATTGAGTGATCAGAAAAGCTGGTAATTTTGAGTGGGGACCTGAAGAAGATGAGGCTCTGTGACAGGTCCAGGCTGCTGTAAAGCTGCTCTTCCACTTGGGCCATATGACCCAGCAGATCCAATGGGGCTAGAAGTGTCAATGGCAAATTGTGATGCTGTCTGGAGCCTTAGGCAGGCCCCTATAAGAGAATCACAACACAGATCCTTGGGATTTTGGAGCAAAGCCTTACCATCTGCTGAAGATAACTACTCTCCTTTTGAGAAACAGTTTTGGGCCTGATACTGGGCCTAGTAGAGACTGAATGCTTAACCATGGGCCACCAAGTTGCCATGAGACCTGAGTTGCCTATTGTTCTAGTTTGCTAGCTGCTGGAATGCAATACACCAGAAACGGAATGGCTTTTAACAAGGGGAATTTAATGAGTTGCTAGTTTACAGTTCTAAGGCCGAGAATTAAAACAAGTCTATAGAAAAGTCCAATCAAAGGCATCCAGGGAAAGATACCTTGGTTCAAGAAGGCCGATGAAGTTCAGGGTTTCTCTCTCATCTGGAAAGGCACATGGAGAACACAGTCAGGGCTTCTCTCTTGGCTGGAAGGGCACATGGCAGACACGGCGTCATCTGCTAGCTTACTCTCCTGGCTTCTGGTTTCATAAAGCTCCCTGGGAGGCATTTCCCTTCTTCATCTCCAAAGGTCGCTGGCTGGTGGACTCTCTGCTTTGTGGTGCTGCAGCATTCTCTGCTCTCTCCGAGTCTCTCTGAGTCTCCAAAATATTTCCTCTTTTATAGGACTCCAGTAAACCAATCAAGACCCACTCAAATGGGTGGAGACATGTCATCCCCTAATCCAGTTTAACAACCGTTCTTAACTAAATCACATCAACTAGGGAGATGATCTCATTACAGTTTCAAATATACAGTACTGAGTAGGGATTATTCTACCTTTAAGTAATGAGATTTATATTAAAACATGGCTTTCTTAGGGGGCATATATCCTTTCAAACCAGCACACCTATCATGAGCTTAGTGTTGTCTGACCCACCAAGCCATAAAGTTGGGTGTGTGCAACAGCACTCTATTGTAAAATGGAAAGAGTATATACAAGATAGGGCCAGAGCAGGTCCTGAAGGCCTTAGTAAGTTACATGAAGGAGTGGCCCAAATACCCATGGTCTCCACTCCTGCCACATTACCTTCTCTTTCCAGACTAGAGCTATGGCCTCTTGGAGAGTTTCTTACAGTGAATTGACTGAGGAAGAGAAAAATTGTGCCTGGTTTACAGATGGTTAAGCACAATATGCAGGTACCACCCGAAAATGGACAGCTGCAGCACTGAAACCCCTTTCAGGGTGTCTTTGAAGGACAGTGGTGAGGGGAAATGCTCCCAGTGGGCAGAACTTTGAACAATGCACCTGTTTCATTTTGCTTGGAAGGAAGACTGGCCAGAGGGGCGTTTATATACTGACTCATGGGCTATTGCTAATGGTTTTGCTGGATGGTCAGGGACTTGGAAAGACCATAATTGGAAATTTGGTTACAAGGAGGTCTGGAGAAGAAGTATGTAGATAGACTTTTCTGAGTAAGCTAAAAACAAGAACAAATTTGTGTCCCATATGAATGTGCACCAGAGGGTGACTTCAGCAGAAAAGGTTTTAATAATCAAGTGGATAAGATGACCTGTTCTGTGAATACCAGTCATCCTCTTTCCCCAGAAACTCCTGTCATTGCCCAATGGGCTCATGAACAAAGTAGTCATGGTGGTAGGGATGAAGGTTATGCTTGGGCTCAGCAACATGAACTTCCACTCATCAGGGTGGCTTGGCTACAACCACTGCTTAGTGCCCAATGTGCCAACAGCAGAGATCCACACTCAGCCCCAAATATGGAACCATTCCTTGAGGTGACAAGCCAGCTACATGGTGGCAGGTTGATAACATTGGATCACTCCCTTCATGGAAGGGACAGTGATTTGTTCTAACTGGAATACACACATACTCTGGATATGGGTTTGCTTTCCCTGCATGCAATGTTTCTGTCAAAACTACTATCCAGGGGCTTACAGAATGTCTTATCCATCATCATGGTATTCCACATAACATTGCTTCTGATCAAGGAACACATTTCACAGCAAATTAAGTGCAAGAATGGGCACATGCTCATGGAATTCTCTCTGGTCTTACCATGTTCCCCATCATCCAGAATCAGCTGGATTGACAGTACAGTGGAATGGCCTTTGGAAAACTCAATTATGGTGCCACCTAGGTGGCAATATCTTGAAAGGTGGGGGTTTTGTTCTCCAGAAAGCTGTATATGCTTTGAATCATCATCTGCTGTATGGTGCTGTTTCTTTCATAACCAGGATCCATGGGTCCAGGATCCAAGGGGTGGAAATGGGAATGGTACCACTTACTATTACCTATAGTGATCTACTAGGAAAATTTTTGCTTCCTATCCCTGCAATCCTGAGCTCTGCTGGTCTACAGGTTTTAATTCCAAAATAGAGAGCGCTTGTACCAGGAGAAACAACAGTGATTCTATTGAACTGAAATCTAAGACCGCCACCTGGTCACTTTGGGCTACTTATGCCACTGTATCAAAAAGCCAAGAAGGGGGTTACATTATTGTCTGAGATGATTGACCCTGACTATAGAGGGAAGTAGGACTGCAACTACATAATGGAGGTAAAAAAGAGGTTTCTTGGAATATAGGAGATCCCCAGGGTATCTTTTATTACTACCATGTCCTGTAATTAAAATCGATGGAAAACTACAACAACCCAATCCAGGCAGGACTACCAATGGCTCTGAACCTTCAGGAATGAAGGCTTGGGTCACCCATCAGGCAAAAATTCACGGGCTACTGAAGTGCTTGCTGAGGGTAAAGGGAATATGGAATGAGTAGTGAACGAAGGTAGTGATAAATATGAACTTTGCCATGTGATCAGTTAAAGAAATGAGGATGGTAATGCCGTCTTGTTCATGTTATTCTGTTTAAGTTGTAAAATATCAAGTTTAAGAATGAATATTATCCAAAGATTTGCACCCTATTCTGGAGAGATTTAATGAGTTTCCCATTATATGTAGGGCAATTGAGTATTGTCAGCTGAAATGAAAAAATGTGTTTTATTGCTTTTTATTTAGAAAGTAAGTATGGTTTAAGATGGTATGTATAGCTGTCAAGTTGACAAGGGGTGGACTGTCATGGTCAGGTTCATGTGTCAACTTGGCCTGTTTATCTGGTTGGGCAAGTGCTGGCCTGTCTGTTGTGATGAGGACACTTCATAGAATTAAATCATGATCATGTCAGTTGCATCTACAGCTGATTCCATTTGTAATTAGCCAAGGGGGCGTATCTTCTGCAATGAGTGATACTTAATCTGATCACTGGAATCCTTTTAAGGAGAATTCAGAAGAGACAGACTCTTTCTGCTTTGGCTGCAGAGCCTCTCCTGTGGAGTTCATCCAGACCCTACATCAGAATCACTGGTTTCACAGCCTGCCCTGCAGATTTTGGACTCTACATTCCCATGGTCACATGAGACACTTAAAGTGTTCCCTATTGATTCTGTTTATCTAGAGAATGCTAACTAGTACAGACTATAATAGTTACTCTCCAAATTACAATCTCATCAAGGCACAACCCTCTGAAGTTTTACCTTGGAGACTTAGAGGAAAAGTCAAAGGATTAATTTGGTTTTGTCTGATATTTTTGCTTCTACCCAAGCATAGACTGAAGTTTCCTTCTATTCTCTACCTTCTTATAATTGTGCAAAATCACTCTCTTTTCTTTCTTTTTCCCAAAATCATGTTTTCCTCTCTCCTGTAAACCACAGTCATGAAAGAGCTCATACCTTCAAAGTTTAGCTTTCATTTTAACTTTTCTATGCTTACATACATGAAATAATGGCACAAACTGGTATTTCTTAACATCGAGATTAAAGAGTCAAAAATTGATTAATTTCTACACAAGAGTCAAAAATTGATTAATTTCTACACAATTCAAGAAAGTTCCTTAAAAATTCTAATTTCCAATCTCTCTCTCTCTGTATATATATATATATATATATATATGATAATTTTACCAATTATGTACAAACAGAAAAAATAAATATGAAGTCCTCAGGCTCACAATTCATATAACTAAATGGATAGTCTATATTTACTATCAGTAATACAGTACTAATAAGTTAAAATTAATTATATTTATTGTAATTGATGATTACCTGTGGGAAAAAATCAACCATTATGAAAATGATATTGAAATTTACAGAAAGAGGCTTATTTTTTTAGCATTTCTGTACTGTTTCTAATTTGATCTCTCTGAAATACTGAGAAATCATAATTTATCACAACATGATACCATCCATAGATCATTCAATACCAATGATTCTTGCAGTTGTCCAGAATATAACTTGTCTTTCCTTTTTCTCCCATAAGTAGAGCAGCATTGTTTTAGTTTGCCAAAACTGCCAGAATGCAATACAACAGAGATGGATTGGCTTTTAACAAAAGGGGATTTATTTTGTTAAAAACGTATCATTTTTCAGAGGAAAGGCAGCTAACATTCATCTGAGGTTCTTCTTTACATGGGATGGCACAAGGTGATTTCTGCTGGCCTCCTCTCCAGGTCTCTGGTTTATAAACTTGGGCTGTGCTATGTTGAGCTCTCTCATTTAAGCACCAGCCAATTAAATCAAACATCATTCATTGCAGCAAGCATGCCTCCTAGACAACTACCGATGTAATCAGTGACAGATGAGCTTCACATGCCATTGGCTCATGTCCACAGCAATAGAACTAGGCACCTTCACCTGGCCTACTTGACATCTGAACCTAACTATCACAAGCATTATATGTGCCATCACGATAGTAAGGAGAGTTAACAAGTATGTGTTTAAATGGTTGTGTGGATGATCAAGAATAGACTTTTAAGAATTAATTTGTATTTGTTTAAGAACAACTTTTCATTGATTTGATGGTGGTCTGAAGCTGTTAGTTAAACCAGAAAAAGACATGCCCTTTTAATCCATTCATCTGGGAGCAGACCTATTATATGTGGAACACTTTCATAGGGTTATTTTGGTTGATGCATTGCCCCAAGGTTGGCCTTAAACCATTTACTGGAATCTTTTAAAAGAGATGTGTGGGAGACACAACCCTATGGCAGTTACTCTTTGTCCCACAAATAGTTGTCATGAGAAGAAAATACCTTTGACACAAACTCAGAAAGCAAGAAAGTCTATGTCCAAAAAGAGAGCCAGAACCTTGAGTTTATTTTCTGCCAGCTATTTATCAGGTAAATGGGACCATTTGGAAGTAAGTTATCCTTTGAACACCCATTTGCCATGAGGAGGTATCTTTAATTTGAAAAACAAAGCAGAATATTTTCCATGAGAGGGAGGATATGTTCCAGATAAGCAGGTGTCACTGATAAGCAAAGCAGACAAAAATCTTAAGCTGTTTTCAGTTTAACAAACAAACAGGCAGAAAAATACAGTGGCTTTCCACTGCTTGAGGACATGCAAACATACAACAAGTTTACAAATGCTTTAACCATATCCTTCCCCATCCCCCCTGTTTTCTTTATTATTGCTGTTGATGTTGATGGTTGCTAAGGTGAAGCTGCAACTATGGCTTCTAGTTGCTATTCAGTCTGGCAGAGAAGAGAAACCACAGAACAAATTATTCTGAGGGCTTAACAAAATAGAAAAACCATAAGTATACCAAATGCAGATAAGATCCAGATTTGGATATTTAATCCATGATATCAATTATATAGATTAAGCCAATTAATGTTATAATTTAAGGTGTTGGAGACTTTTTGTTGGGTATCTAAATTTGGTTTAACTGTTTTTCTAGATGAGAATACAAGTTTAACACTTCTTCTTGAAGAGAGGGAAAACTCCTCGAAGGTGGGATTTTATTAGTTCTCAAGAATGAAGTGGTTCATTCCATGGCAATGGGGTGACACATATTATATTATGTTTCCAATCACATTGAAGCTGCTGTCTTGTAAAAAAAGCTTACTGTCTTTCACCTAACCAAAATATTAATGCTTATAAATCATTAAGTTGGGTTAATATCCCATTATCAATTTCAGTTTGAACAATAATTTCATCAATGACATTGGTAATAATTTGATTGTCTGCATGAACAGTCTGAACAGATTCAACTAGTTCTGCCATAGCAGTTTAGCAAGCAGGCTTTTCAGCAGGCAGGACACTTCCCTCCTTCTTCTTCTGGTTCAGCTTCCTTCTCTGTGGAAAATCCCCAACCCCCCTCTCCTGACTTTCAGGCATGGGTAAAACTGCAGGCAAGTGAGATAAGACACCTGGGGTGGGGACCCTCTCCTAACAGCTCATCTGCTTCTGTAACGTGCTTTGCTCCTTGAACTGACCAATTGTTTGTCTGTTAACATTGGTGGTGGCCACATTAAGCTTACCTTATCTCTAGCATATAAAACAGTCTGTAAAAACTAAGGTTGCCTCTTGTTCAGGGCTCAGACTTTCAGAGGCTACTCAGCTGAGCCGTATGGCCATAGAAAATAAAACCTATTTCCTGAAACTTTGGAACCTCAGTCTGGTTTATTCTATTTCTATATAATATTCCAGGAGGCCTAAAGCTTTGTCCCTCTTTTCACACAACAGCAGTAGCTGTAGTAACAGCTATCATAATGGCAGAAATGATAAAAGCAAGAAGGAAGTCCAATAGACATGTTGCTCTGCTAGCTGAAATGGGAGACTTATAACTAAGGTGAGAATAAAGAAAATACCCAAATTACTTGTACCAAAATATAAGCAACCACTGCCTGATAAGGTAGACATTTGTTTTCTGACATGGAGGGAGTTCCAATACAGAGAAGCATTTCATTAGCTTTTTTATCTTATTGTTGTTGCAGAACTAAAATAGCCACAGCCAGTATTACTAAACAAAGGCCATGGATTCTGCTGCTTGATGTACTCAATAAGCAATCCCTGAGATTTGAAACTTTAGTGAAAGTGTTTATTACTGCACATGTAGCAGAAGAGCAGACAGATTAACGGCCAAAAAAACTGTCTCCCTGAGTTTAGGAGATTCAAGGTTTTTGTTGGAGCCCATGTCAAGCTTTTCATGAAGCAGGCCTCTGATTATTGGCAAGGTCCCCTAGTCTCCTGTGGAATGAGGTCTGGCTTGGGTTGTGCCCTATCTAATCTGGCCTTACTGTGTGTTCTAGTTTGCTAGCAGCTATAATGCAATATACCTGGAATGAAATGGCTTTTTAAAAAGGGAATTTAATAAGTTGCAAATTTCCAATTCTAAGGCCAAGAAAATGTCCTAATTAAAACAAGTCTATAGAAATGTCCAACTAAAGGCATCCAGGGAAAGATACCTTGGTTCAAGAAGGCCAATGAAGTTCAGGGTTTCTCTCTCAAGTGAGAAGGCACATGGCAAACATGGTCAGAGTTTCTCATCTGCAAAGGCACATCGTGAACATAGGATGGCAAACACAGCATCATCTGCTAGCTACTTCTCCAGGCTTTTTGTTTCATGAAGCTCTCCAAAGGTGGCTGGTGGACTCTGCTTCTCATGGCTATGTTACACTGCTCTGCTCTCTCTGAATTACCCATTCTCCAAAATGTTTCCTCTTTTATAGGACTCCAATAAACCAATCAAGACCCAACCAAATAGATGGAGACATGTCATCACCTAATCCAGCCTAACAAACACTCTTGACTAAATCACATCATCCAGGGAGATGATCTCATTACAGTTTCAAACATACAGTATTGAATAGGGATTATTTCACCTTTATGAAATGAGAGTTTGATTAAAACATGGCTTTTCTAAGAAGCATACTTCCTTTCCAACCAACACACTGTGGGAAAGTTCTGCCTGTACAGTTCCAGGCAGGCTAGTTAATGTTCACTTTGTCCTCAAGAAAGTTCTGTATCCCTAGTCATTACATCAAGCACATTCTCACATACTGCACTGCATTATCTAGAATTCTACTGTTAAACAGTATATAATAAACATGCTTGCTTTTGGGGGTTGTTGCCTTCAGTCAGGCAATAAACCACCTAGCCCCTGCTTTCTCTTAAGTCTGTACTGTGTTTTTCTTAATCCCCCACTGCCCCTTCTGACCCTGTTTGGACAATTGCTTGAGCTGGAGTTGGCAAGGGGCACCTGAACAGGGACATGATAGGAGAACTCTTAAAGTGTAAAGTGAGGAGATGCTCCAGGGTCACCCATTACAAATACTATAGAAAGCTAAGGAGTGAATTGGGGATAAGATTTTCAAGCTAGGTGTTAAACATGGGGAATTCAGGTTCAGCAAAAAGGAAACTTTACACTCAAATACTGAAATCCATGCGGTCTACCAGGGACACTAAATTCTCTCAGTCTCAGTTAGAAACTTTTCTTAGTCATGTACAAGATTGCAGTCCATGGTTTCTGGAAGAAACTTGGGCAAAAGTAGGGGAACAACTAAAAAGCAGACATGAGACTCTTGGTACTAAACATACTCCAGTATATACTTTTACTTTGTGGATGCTGATTAATAATATGCTTTCTCCAGATCATGAATGTGTCAAAATGGTGCAGTCTGTACAAAAGTCTTCATCCTCTGTTGCCATTATAGACCCTCTTGATCCCATGACAGATGATAGAAAGGGGCAAGATGATGAGTCAGGAATAGGTGATAGTTTCAGGAATGGAAAAAACTGCAGGTAAGCAAAATAAGACACATTAATGAGATAGAACCCCCCCTCCCCTAGCCTTCAGGAACTGGTGAAACTACAAGTAGGCAAGATAAGATGTTTCTGGAGTGAGGACCCCTCTGTTAATTGTTCAGCTTTGGACCATTCTCAGCTTGAACCAGTCAATCCTTTACCTTTTCTTTAATATGTCACTGTCTATAAAAAATGATGTTAACCTTTTGTTCAAGGTTCAGACTTTCAGAGGCTACTCAGCTGAGCACTAAGGCCATAGAAAATAAAACCTGCTTCCTGAAACTATGGATCCCTAGTCTCGGCCTGTTCTAATTTTGTGGAATGTTCCTGGAGGCCTGTGGCCTCATTCCTGATTTTTGCACTGCAGTTGGAAATTTAACTATAACATGAAAAAATGGCATGTTTAGTATTACTTGCTTTAATTCAATTTAACAAATTGCCTATATATACAAAATGCTGACCAAGACATTTTTATACTTCATCAGCCCACTTTTGTCATGCTGCCAGTTAATTTTAGTGGTTCCTGGTATTATAATCTGGGACTGCAAGTATTAAAGGAATTACCTTCTGAACTTGTCCATTCAAAATAGGCAATAGGGCTAATTATAGCTGATGTATTGTCTTTAGTAGCTCTGATAACCACTGCTATTGTATCTGCCCTAGCCTTAATTCAAAGTATTCAAAATGTTAATACTATTAATTATTTAGCCCACAATACTTCAGTAGCCTTTCAAACTCAACTGGGTATAGATACAAATATTGATGCTAAACTAAACGCATTGGAATCTGCTGTAGATCAGCTTGGAGTTCTACTCCAAGCTCTTAAGTTTAAAGAAGAGCTCTTATGTCATCCATAATATCACAGTATATGTCTAACTGCTTTGCCCTATAATCAATCCAAATGAAATTGGTCACAAGTTCAAAATCATCTGGCTGGTATATGGTTCAATAACAAGGTGAGTCTTGATCTTCAACAAGTAGGCTCTTCTATTCTATATATATAAAATACATGTTGATGTAATTAATCCTAAAGAATTTTCCAAAGGATTGTTAGATGATTTTTGAGGCTTTAACCCATTTAACATGGTAAAGCACTCTACTACATACGTGATAACTTTATTGTATTTTATTGTTCTTGGTTTCATTCTCTTCTCTTCAGTCTTCTCGTGTGGATACCTCCAACTCCTCCAAAACAGAACTATGATTCATCAGCTATACTTGACTTCCAAATTATTTTTCCAGAATTAACTCTTCTTAAAGAATAAAAAAAGGGGGAGATGTTGGAGCCCAGATCAGGCTTTTTATGAAGCAGGACTCTGCTGGCAAGGCCATGTCCATGTAACTTTGGAGGCAAGGTTTCTTGGTCTCCTGTGGAATGAGGTCTGGCTTGGGATTTTCCATATCTAATCTGGCCTTACTTTGGGAAAGTTCTGACTGTACAGTCCTAGGCAGGCTAATTAATGTTCACTTTGTTCTCAAGAAAGTTCTGTATCCTTAGTCATTATATCAAGCACATTCTTACATACTGCATGGCCTTATCTAAAATTCTATTGTTAAACAGTATATAATAAATGTGCTGGCTTGTTAGGGTTGTTGCCTTCAGTCAGGTAATGAACCACCTAGCCCATGCTTTCTCTTAACTCTGTGACATGTTTTTCTTAATCTCCCACTGCCCCTTATGACCCTGTTGGAAAGTTCAGTTGCTTGAGCTGGACTTAGCAGGTTTATAAGGATTTTAGCAAAGGGAGATGAGATCATTTCAGATAACATAAATTAGGAGGGGAGGCAAATTCTCTTTTCAAGAGAATGACCAGATTTTGCAACCACAAAGGCACAGGATCAGGACTTTTTGCATGCATTTCAGATATCTAGGCAGCTGGACTACAATTTAGAGATTTTAAGTATTTCCCTGTTTACTCCAAAATTTCAGAAAGCTAAAAAAAATTTTGTATGATGTTTCATTAATCAAAATAATCCCTCAAATCCTGATTTTTCAGTTAAACCACTTCAGCTTGATGAGTGCTTTTATGCTGGGAGGTGACTCAAGATTCCCAATGCGAATTTCATACCAAGTGGCAGCAGCTTAGTGCTATTCCTTGCAGTGTTGCAAGAAGCCCCTGCTTGTTAAAGCTGCTTCCTGTTGCAGGGGGCAGGCACCTGTTTACCCAGGCCATTTCCTGTTTGAAAAGTCTCCCAGGCCCCAAGAATGGTCAACAGGCAGTATAAGAAAAGTACCTGTGAAGCCCCCTCACCCCAACAGCTCGTCTCCTTCTGTAAACCCAGCTTTGACCCCTTCTCTGATTTAAATCCACCAATCATTTACCTTGTCTTTGACATGTCATCCTGTCTATAAAAACTGATGTTAACCTTTTGTTCATGGATCAGACTTTCAGAGGCTACTTGGCTGAGCCTGATGGCCATAGACAATAAAACCTACTTCCTAAAACTTCGGAGCCTCGGCCCTCATTTGTTCTGTTTCCATGTACCATTTTGGGAGGCCTGAAACATTGTCCCTGTTTCACACAAAATTTCTGGGGGCTCTTCCAAGATCAAGAGGCTGGTGAAATATCACCTCCCTCACCCATAGCAGTGGCGACACCTGGACCAGAGGTCCAAAAGAATCCATTGCCAGCAATGAGGCTTTTTCCCATCTCTCAGATTCCTAACCTCCCTGGGTGGGGTACCATCACTGCTGCACACATCCAGGACAGTTTCTGGAACTAGGTTTCTGGGAGCAACATCCATTTGACTGTTAAGCACCTGTGTGCATAAGTTCCAGCCCACTCATAAAAGGCTAGGGGAGTGTGAGTAGAAGGGAAGATTGATCACTTCCCAGAGACTCTCTGAGTACCAGTCTCCAGTTGGAGTATGAGGGTAAATGGAAGCTTTCAGTTCCAGTTTTGAGAAGAGCAGAGCAGGAAGGGTATTGAAGTATGTGCATGGAATTTTGTGACTTAGAGGAAGTCCTGGACCATAGGAGCCACACACCAGGCTGCGAGTGGGTTCAGATTCTTCAAGTTCATGGCAATCCTCATATGGCTCAGGGTGGGCAGCCCCAAAAGGGAACTGGTTAGGGGCTTACACCAGACCACCAAAGCAAAGAGGTACCCAACACCCCTTCTAGGTGAGCAGCCAGACTGAACAAAGTGGCAGTTTATTCAAAACCTTTGTGCTTGTCTTTAAGCCCTCACTAATCATTGGCATCAATGATATGAAAGGGGAAGTCAGTAAGACACCATTGTAGTGCATGATGTCTAACTTTAAGAAAGCTTTTGCTGATGACAGGGGAATCAAGCTTAACCCTGACCAATTTAGGAAATTGTGTGAATTAAAGTGGACCACATTTAAGGAGGATAGATAAAAACTTAACTTTTATGACAGTTTATCATTACTCTTATAAATTAAAACTTTCACATTTCAGATTAAGAGAAGAGCATCTATGTAGGGATTTAAAAATTGATCACGTTAAGAGAGTATGTTCTGTACAACTAATGTTGCCATTGCATGACCTTGTTAAGAAACAGTTTAAATGTGCACTTCAACTAGGAAAATTCTTGGCAATCCTCCTGGAAGGAGACACACTTTAATAATACTATCTAAGTTACAGGAAGATCCTCTTGGTCCCTAGCCAGTTCCCAGAGGACCAAACTGGGCCTAGTCACATAAGCTAATTGGAATTTGGCCACTATTATGCAAAGATATCATAAAAAGAGGAAAGGGAAATGTTGCTTCCTATGAAATGGAGCTCAAAGTATAAGAAAGAATGAAAGAAAGACAGACACAGATGGGTTCAGGGTCTGAAGCTCAGTGATAACAGACCACAGACATCAAACAATTTTATTCTTAACCAGATCCTGCTTATATACTGCAGGATGACAAAAGGCGTACATGCATTTCCTGAGGGAACAAAGTTCTTATCTTTCAGTACTCTTTCTTCATACTTAAAATAACCATTTGGGGTAAACAAACATTCTCTTCCTCCCAGACTGTTCTACATAAACCAGATAACATAAAGCAGCTAACTGCCCCCACCACCCTAATGCCATCTACTCCCAAGTAGTTCCACAGGTCTTATGTTAATCCTATCTCCTACATTTCCCCCTTTTTATTTTATTAGCCAAGGTGACTGTGCCTGTCTTAGGTTGCCCTTAAGCTCTGAAGGAAGGGTCTTACCCATAATTGGCTACCAGTGAAGCTCTCTGACTTTGATTTGGGAAGGAGCCAAGAGTTTTTGCAAGAATCACATTGTTAGCATGGCTTTGCTTAGTGACTGTGCCTGGCTTAGGTTGCCCTTAAGCTCTGAAGGAAGGGGCTTACCTATCATTGGCTACCAGTCAAGCTTTCTGACTTTGATTATTTGTTGTTTAACGCAGCTAAGGAGAAAGAAAAAAAAGTATAAACCGCCCCAAACCTAACAATGCAGTTCCAGTGACTGCAGCCACTATGATAATTTCAATGATTCCAATGACAGCTATAATAATGAGTCCAATTAGTCTCTTAGTCCTTTTCAGATATTGTTTTGCCAAATGGATCAGGACTTGTGCTTCTGGAGAGGATAGCCAGGATCTTGACATCTGCACTGGCAGGCAAATACCACTTCTTCTCCTTGCTCTAAAATCATCTCATTTTCCTGCAACATAAATGCTTGGAGACAAGTGAATAGAGAATAATTCTCACAATTAAAAGTTTGATTTCCTATAATCATATAGTGTTTATGGTTGCTATTTAAAGAGAAGTTATAGTTACTAGAATTCGCTATAATAATTGGTCCCAGTCCTAGGAAAATTTCCCATAAATTTCTATGAATAATGTATTTATCATCCCAAATGTTGACACAAATCATCCTCTATGTAATAAACTCTGATTTAGCTTGCCTGTCCATGTAGTCTCAGTTATCTTTGACCCCACAGGTGCTGCATCTTACAATTACATAGGAATCATTAATTATGATAACTGCTCAATCCATATGACATAGCTGCCATCCTTTCCAACTTTCTCTCCCATCTAACAGGCAAGTATCATTTGTTTACATAGAGTTATGCATATGGGTCTTTCTAAAAATGAAAGAGTTAAATTTGGCCCCATTTTTCTTCTTCCTTAAGTAGTTTTGGAAGCCTAGAATCTACTGGACCTGGGAATCCTAAACTAGTATTCAGATATTTTGGTAAAGTTGGATTGGCCCATATTAGGGCCCACAGCAGAGGTGGGTTAGGAATATAAACCCAATAAGTATAAATATGTCCCTGTCCTTCAGCAATTAAAGTTATGTGTCCTATAATATACATTACCTATTTAGTTATTTTCATCTGGGTCAACATGTCTGGGTTTTATTCTCTTCGAAGGAATCCAAACTGATGTTTTGTCATCTGCAATGACAAGAACAAATCCCCTGCACTGCACACCTTTACCATTCCTGGTTTCCATAAATCATCTTTAACATCTTTCCAATAGATTGGCTGCAGCTGCAGTTCTGTTTCGGTTGTATCATTTTTCTTTTCCAAATTACTAAAATGTTGTTCTGCAGGAGTCTGTGATGAATTATCATAAATGTTTAAAAAATTTAAAGTAAACAGTGCTTTTGCTAATTGATCTTTAGGTGTACTTATTTTCAAAACATCATCTTCCTGTTCATCATCTCCCCCTTTTTGTTTCAAGAGCATAGACTTTAGTGTCTGGTTTGCTCATTCAATAATTCCTTGTCCAGAGGGATTATGTGGAATTCCTGTGATATGAGTAATATTAAAAGTGGTACAAAATTAATGAAATTGTTTTCCTGTATAAGCAGGACCATTGTCTGTTTTAATAGATTGAGGACATCCCATAACAGCAAAAGCATTAAGTAAATGTGATTGAACATGGCAGAAACATTCTCCAGATAGTGCAGTAGCCCAGATGAAATGAGAACAAGTGTCTATTATAACATGTGCATACTGCATTTTACCAAAATGTGAAGTATGAGTAATATTCATTTGCCATAATTCATTTGCTTTTTGACCTCGAGGATTAACCCCTGATGCAAATGGGAGTGCATTTAAAGGTCCACAGGTTTGACAAGTCCTAACAATGTACTGAGCTTGCTGTTAGATAAAGATGGAAATTTCTTTTGCAGCCCTTTGCTGTTGACATGAGTTAATTTGTGAAATGCTGTGGGATCCTCAATTACCCCCACAAGAGTATCTGCTTGCTGATTTCCTAATGACAAAGGACCGGGAAGATTAGTATGAGCTCTTATATGCATGATAAAAAGAGGATTAATTGAATTTCTGACTAATGTTTGTAAATGTAAAAACTTTGGGACAATTCATCTCTTTAAAACAAAGAAGCTGTCTCAATGTGAGTAGCTGTTTGGCAAACATATTCAGAATCAGAAACAATATTAAGAGATTGTGGAAAGCTTTGCAATACTTGAATTACAGCTGCTAATTCCATACTCTGGGCTGAGGTATAAGGCATTTTCCAACTTTTGTTGTCCCCTGGGGTAACATATGCAGACTGTCCATTACTACTACCATCAGTAAAGACAGTAATGGCTTCCTCCAAAGGGGAAGCCGAAACTATTTTAGGCAAGATCCATTGTGTTCTTTTTAGAAATTGTAAAAGTTTTGATATAGGCAAATGATTTATCAATTTGTCCTTTAAAGTCACTTAATCCTTTTTGCCAAGAGGTATTGAAAATATATAGACTTTGAACCTGTTCCTTTGTGAGATCACACACTATGTGATTAGGATCATGACCTTTTAATTGATAATATCTTTGATGACCTTTGTCTATTAAAGAAATGATTTTTTGCAGACATGTATTTAAGCATTTTGTCTATTGTTTGGTTAAAAAAAAATCCATTATAAAACACTGCCTTGCCAAAATAGGCCTGTGGGAGATTGTAAGATAAAGAACATAAAATCAACAGGCTTTTCTAGATCTATTTGAACAAGCTGTCCTTCTTGAATGCATTGTTCAATTAACTGTAACTCTTGTTCAGCTGCAGCTATTAACTGCCTTTTGCTTAATAAATCAGAGTCTCCTTGTAAAATATCAAACAAGTTCTGTAACATATAATTGGGAGTCCCTAAAGTGGGTCTAATCCAGTTAATATCTCCTAACAGTTTTTGAAAATCATTTAAATTTTGTAAATTATCCCATCTTAATTGTATTTTTTTGAGGAATTATTTTATTTGCAGCTATTTGCATTCCTAAATATAGGTAAGGCTCAGTCTTTTGAATCTTTTCTGGAGCTATTTGGAGACCATATGAGGTAAAATTTTTATAATAGCATCAAAAACCTTTTCCAAAGAGTCATCATTCTCACATGCAATTAAAATATCATTCATATAATGAGTAACAAGGGCCTCTGTAAATTTATTCCTTCTTTCTTTCTCTTTTTTTTTTAACATAGGAAGGCACCAGGAATCAAATCCGGGTCCTCTCGCATCACAGGCAAGCATTCTTGCCTGCTGAGCCACTGCAACCCACCCTATTTCTTATTTCTTGTAAGGGTTGATGCATAAATAGTTGACATATGGTGGGACTGTTCATCATCCCTTGGGGTAAGACACACCATTAATATCTTTGCATCAGAGCCTGATTATTCAGTGCCAAAACAAAAAACACCAACTTTTCTTTATCTGCTGGATGCAAAGGAATAGTAAAAAAGCAAATTTTTAAATCAATAATAACCAATTTCCAAGACTGAGGAACCAGAGAGTTGAGGAACCCTCAGTTGAAGTGCGCCCATAGGGCTCATGATTTTATTTACTGCTCTTAAATTAGCCAGCATTCTCTATTTCCCAGATTTCTTTTTAATAACAAAAACTGGAGAATTCCATGGACTTTGGGAAGGTTCAGCATGTTGTAATTGCAGTTGCTTTTGGACAAGATTATGAAGGGCATTCGATTTTTCTTGAGGAAGGGGCCATTGAGCCACCCATATTGGCATTGTGATAAGCCATGTTACTGGGGTAATTATGCCCTTTGTTTCAATGTCCCCCATTATAAATTTGTTTGCTCCTTAGAATATCCTAAACCTCAATAATCCCTTGTTTGACTAGTGTTTTTAAATTGCATCTTTAAGTATAGTTGTTCTGCCTTATCTGATAAGTGAGGGGATATGTAAATATGCTCCCCACTGTGAAAACAAGTCTCTGCCCCAGAGATTCAAACCGACATCTGCCACAAAAGGTTGTAATGTTGATTTTTGTCCTTCTGGGACAATTACTTCAAATGTTTCAGTACTTTGATGAATATCAATCATGGTACCTATACGGGTAAAAACAGTAGGCAACCTTTTTAATGTCCAATTCTGGGGCCAATATCTTTTAGCTATGATAGTTACATCAGTTCCAGTATTGATCAATCCCAGAAAAATTTTATCTTTAATAGTAATAATAATTTCTTGGTGGTCATCCCCAGCAAATGTTTGCCACTTAATTTCATTTCCAGTTGAACCAAAACCTCCTTGATGGTTAAAAGGCAGAGAAGGAGGAACATGATAAGGTAAGAGTAGTAATTGAGCAATGCATTGCCCAGTTTTAATTTGAAAAGGCTGTAAAGATTGAGCCATAATTTTTCATTCCTCTTTATAGTCACTGTCAATTAAACTAATTTGTATTAATAGACCCTGCTTAAACTACTTCTTCCAATTATTAAGCCAACAGTATGGTTGGGCAGAGGGTCAGAAACTCCAGTGCTAATTAATTGAATACCCATTTCAGGTTTAAGTAAAATATTCTCAGCTGCAGGTAGATCTATTGCAACACTACTGCGAGTTGCAGCTTTTAACTCTAAGATTGGAACACATGATTTTTGCCATTGCTGACAGGATACTGTGTCTGTGGAGCTTGGCTCATGTTGTTTGTCTTGGGGCCCTGAGTTAAGCCCACAAGACAGGTTTCCCAACCTTTTCAATAGAACATCATTTTTATGTGTTCTAGAATGACATTCATTAGCCCAATGAAAGCCCCTCTGACAAATAGGACACAATCTGGATAGCAATGTCCTAGTTGGGATGGAATTATTAACGTGAAAAGATTTAGTTTTTCTGAAAGCGCCCAAATTTTCCACAATTAAAACAATTTCCTTTCTTTTGATTCAAGTTAGACTTCATGGTAGCTGCCAATACTGCCATTTGATGAGAAGTAGACCCAATGTCCTGACAGGCTCTTATATAGTTCCCTATGGAACCACCGGCAGTTTTAATGGGTCAAATAGCCTTTTTACACTCACTGTTAGCATTATCAAAGGCTAATGTCATTAAAATTAAATCACAGGCTTCAGGTGCTTGCATGGTTTTTTGAATCACATCTTTTAGATGTGCCACAAATTCAACATATGGCTCATTATGTCCTTGAATTACTTTATCAAAAGTTAAAGTGGGCTGTCCTGGCATAGAAATTCTTTGCCAAGCTGCAAGGCAGGCCATTCTGACTTGGTTGATAGCACTATCATCATATTGCAACTGTCTTTCAATACCTGCCCATTGGCCAGTGCCCATGATTTGTTCTGCTGTTATTAACACTGGATGTTTCTCATTAACATTCCTCTTAGCCAACTGATTAGCTTCATCAGTCCACCATGTTTTAAATTGTAAAAATTCAGCTGTACTTACAACAGTTCTGGCTAGCATCTCCCAATCCCAGGGAATTAATCTATCAACATGAGCCATGCCCTGGACTAAACCTGTAGTATATGGAGAATTCACTCTATACTGGGCACAAGCTTGTTTCAAATCTTTTAGCAATTTAAAAGGGATGGGCTCATGATGAATTTCTACAGTGCCCTGAAGATTATTTTGATCAGGAGGCAAGTGATTAACTGTCACAGGAAAAGCTGATAAAAGTTGTACTGCCTCCAGGTCCCCTTGCTGAGATCCCTACTAGTAAACATTTCATTATGGGTGTTTTGGGTGTAGGCTTTGGTACCATTACACAATTCATATATTTAACTGAATTGCCAGTATCTGTAAAAAATGGATTCTGAGGAGGCTGTGGAATTAAGGGACTGGGCATAGGGGCAGAAGGTGGATTGCAAATTCATGCAGGGAATATGGAACTTTGTTGATATAAAGCAAGCACACTAGTAGCTTTTGTTTGATAGGAGTCTGGGAAGTCTTGAGGGCAAGTGAAGCTTGCCTTCTTTGAAAAATGGGTGGTATGGGCTGCAGTGTAAGAACATTGTGAGTGCATAGATTTAACATCTTCCTCATCTGTACTTACACCCTCCTTCTCTCTAAGTTCCATTTCCTTTTCATCTATATCTGCTGTCACAGTCATGTTTTTTTCAGGAAAAATTTTGTTTCCCCATGTTCGCTTTCTGACTGTAAGGGATCTAAGGCTGCCACTATTTGATGACACAATGTCCATGCTGATAATGGGACAGTCTCCCCTTTTTGATAGGCCCTCTGAAGAGCCTTCATAACTAAATGCCATTGTTTTAAATTTAAAATATTATGACCCTCAAGGTGAAACCAATGACAATGTTTTTGAATAAGATCAAATAAGTTTAATAATTCAGATGTTCTAACAGAGACACCAGTAGCTTCTAACAATGTTTTCAACACACAAACTTACTCTTCCAGCCACCCATTGTGATTACCCATTACCCTGATGCTCCAAGGAAAATGTTTACTTACCAATATGACTCGAGTCCTCTTCAATCAGCTGGATACATGTGCCTCTAATGAGACTTTTCCTTGGTTCCTTAATATTGTCTTGGAGTCTTCTTCTTCAAGTCCCACATTGGGTGCCAAATGTTGCTTCCTATGAAATGGAGCTTGAATGATATTAAGGAATGATGAGAAAGAAAGAAAGAAAGAAAGAAAGAAAGAAAGAAAGAAAGAAAGAAAGAAAGAAAGAAAGAAAGAAAGAAAGAAAGAAAGAAAGAAAGAAAGAAAGAAAGAAAGAAAGAAAGAAAGAAAGAAAGAAAGAAAGAAAGAAAGAAAGAAAGAAAGAAAGAAAGACTCTGATGGTTCAGGGGGTCTGAAGCTCAGTGATAACAGACCACAGACATCAGACAATTTTATTTTTAACCAGATCCTGCTTATATACTGCAGGATGACAAAAGGCATGCATGCATTTCTTGAGGGAGCAAAGTTCTTTTCTTTCAGTACTCTTCCTTCATACTTAAAATAACCTTTTGGGGTAAACAAATATTCTCTTTCTCCCAGACTGTTCTACATGAATCAGATAACATAAAGCAGCTAACTGCCACCACCACCCTAATGCCATCTACTCCCAAGTAGTTCTACAAGTCTTATGTTAATCTTATCTCCTACAGAGAAAGGGGAAAAACTGTATGCAAGCAGTTAAAGAAAGAAAGAGGAGAAAGTTAGAAGAAGAAAAGAGAAAAGAATCTTATGAGAGAGGGAGAGCACCTCATCAAAATCTTATTCTCTGCTATGTATCTTAAACTAAGGGGAATCTGAATGCTTTCCCCAAGATTGCCATGGATTTTTACTAATGAGAGCTAAAATGCTGCTTCTGAAACTCTCCAGCACTTCTCTTCAGTTGTTGCTGCCATCTTATCTGATGATGTAACTATGCTTTATTTTTGAAAACTCCTTTAAGTATTATTTTTAAATTATTTTCTTTAATAACTTTATTAATAAAATCTGTTTTTATATCACTGAAGTCTGTCTTGTTCATGAATCTGAACCACGTTGCCTTTCATGAACAAAATTGGTACTGTGAGCAGGATTTGCATTTCAGCATGGCTTCATAGTGGTGAAGGTCAGTAAGACAAGCTTTAAAAAATTTGTGCAGAAAATGTGGACTATGTTCTTCTAAGTATTGTAATGGTTTATTAGGACCATTGTTGATAAATTTTAAGTTGTTACTTTCTTATCCTTTTTGTATGCAGAATGTTTTAGATTTAAACATTTTGTCTCCCTCCGAAATGCTATAGGACATTTGGAAATTTTTAAATCAGTAACCACCCTTCAAAATTTACTTAAAATAATTTAATAGTGAGCCATAAACTTTAGACATAGATTAGGAACCAATGTCATATATATTTTTTAAAGTCCTCTAAGCTCAAAGTAAAGAACCAAAAAATCCCAGGATGGGATAATTACCTTATTCCTCATTTGCAAAGGAATGGGCAAAATGCATAGAACCCTGTAAAGACTGGGGGAATAAAATTAAACAGGGAAAATCTATTCAGATTGCTCTGTTTTTAGAAAACATTTCATTAATAAGGAGGGGTAGAAATAATTAGAGTGTGTAGGTGAGAGTGGACTTTGTTATTGAACTATAAAAAAATGTGTGAACAAAAAGATAGAGCAATCTCTGAAAAAATAAATTATGAAAGGAATTGGCAGAATTACAGAAAAAAACTGCCCACGCTGCATAATCAAAACTTTGTTTTGAAAAATCAAATTTATAATTATCAGACAATAGCTGAGAGGGCTGTAGTCCATGTGACCCAATATAAATATAAAAAAAGAAATAAGATAAAGTGAATAAAGGGAAAGTACATATGGTATTAGCTGCTGCCACTAAGGATTAAGACCCTGTTAAGTGGGATGGTGTTCTAGTTTGTTAGCTGCCAGAATGCAATATACCAGAAATGGAATGACTTTTTTTTTTTTTTTTTTTTTTTTAAAGGAAAGACAGAGAGAAGGAAGGAAGGATAGAAGGAAGGAAGGAAGGAAGAAAGGGAAACATTTTTAAACATTTTCTTGTTTTATTGTATTCTGTTTCTCCGTTTTTGTTACATGGGCTGGGGCCGGGAATCGAACCGAGGTCCTCCGGCATAGCAGGCAAGCACTTTGCCCGCTGAGCCACCGCGGCCCCAGAAATGGAATGACTTTTAAAAAGGGGAATTTAATGATTTGTTAGCTTAGAATTCTAAGGTTGAGAAAATGTCCCAATTAAACAAGTCTATAGAAATGTCCAATAAAAAGCATCTGGGGAAAGATACCTTCTTTCAAGAAGACCAATGAGGTTCAGGGTTTCTTTCTCAAGTGGAAGAGTACATGGTGAATACAGTCAGACTTTCTCTGTCATCTGGTAAGGCACATGATGAACATGGTTAGGGTTTCTTTCTTTCAGCTGGAAGGGCATGTGGTGAACACATGTCATCTGCTGGCTTCCTCTCCTGGCTTCCTGTTTCACAAAACTCCCCAGGAGGCACTTTCCTTCTTCACCTCCAAAGGTCGCTGGTTGGTGGACTCAGTTTCTCATGGCTACGTCATTCTGATCTGCTTTCTCTGGATCTCTCTAATTCTCCAAAATGCTTCCTCTTTCATAGGACTTCAGAAACTAATCAATACCCACCCAGATGGGTGGAGACATGCCTCCAGCTAATCCAGTTTAACAACTCTTGATTAAATCACACCTCCAGGGAGATGATCTAATTAAGTTCCAAGCATACAATACTAATAGGGATTGGAAGAAATGGCTGCCTTTACAAAATGAGATTAGGATTAAAACGTGGCTTTTCTAGGGTACATACATCATTTTAAATCAGCACAGATGATAGTGTGTGGGAAGAAGCAGATGATAAAAAAGATGGGGATATTTTAGAAGAAAAATGTGTAAGAAAAAAAGAGTAAATATCTCCCCAAAATAGGTGCTGGCCCAATACAAAAGCAAAAATAAGGAAACAGGGCATCAGATTATTTTCAAAACCACTATTAAAGAATAAAAAGTAACTGACATTCTTAGGTATTTTACTCAGAAAAACTGGTGAGTTGTTAATAACCTGGATGGTCAAAATTGCTGGTGCAGGGGCTGGAGGAATGGTGCTGGACTATGGTGATTATATAGAACTTGCAGGAATTAGCACCAATCCCTTTATACAAACTTATTTTCAGAAGTTTAGTCTGCAGACTGGGAAAAAATCTATCTAAGTGGCACTGGCTGCACAAAAATGTCATAAGCAATGCCCTGCTGATGTTATGTGGCCATGAACTATTGTCCCTGGTATACTTTGTGAGATGCTATGCAGAAATTAAAAAAACAAGTTATGAAGTCAGCAGTTATACAGTTATATTGGGGAAGGCCTATGCATACCACCTCCTCCCTGTCAATGTTTCACAGAGAAATGTTATCAAATTGAGGCAGCAGCACCACCATATAAATACTTGATATTAACTTTATTATTATAAAAACAGGCAATCCACTTAACAGTGTCTTAAATAAAATGGCAGAGCTGGGAGACATGTGAGACCAGAATACAGGAAAAAGAAAGGCCAAAAGATGTAATGGGAAATGACTCCCCATGACCAATAACAGAATTTCCTACAGAGACATTTTCTAAGCCCTGCTGGAAGCTGGTGTCAAATGAAACAGTATTAATATTTTGTGAAATAATGAGGTAAACAGAATGTATAAAGAAAAATGTAAACCAAGTTATAATCATAAAATAAATAGTGCTCCTACTCCTGGCAAGGCAGAAAACTTGCATCCAGCTCCCTTGGCACCTCTGTATCTTCACTTAATCCCTTTCTTTCAGACAAAGAGATTAGGCCAAACCCCATTAACTTTGACTCCAAATTTGTGGCTCCCCTTTGGTTTATTATTTCATATTTTTAAATTAGGGAATCTGTTTAATACTAAAAAAATTCCTTGCTTGCAAGTTTTATCTATTTTTTATTTAAAAAATCTAGATATGTACCATCAATTCTTTTTTTAAAAAATTGTATATTGAGGTTTCAAATATGCATTGACTATGGCATTTTAATTATTTAACATTATTCTGACAAATTTGATTTTAATGGTACTTGTATGTAGTGAAATGTTTGTTTAAAGAAATGACTTAGGCATGAAGAATACAAAAGATGCATTTTTACTAAAAGGAAAAAGGGAGCAGTTTTCTCCAAAAATAAAATAGATGGCTGTTACCGAATAAGGAAAATGTCAGACAAAGCCTTGCAAATATAGCAAGTTCCTGAAGATTTGTGGAAAAGGAAATTATATTCAAAGTTAGGAAAAGTTTTAGATGAACTAAAAGAGAAGGTGTTGAGAGCAGTACCCAAACTCTTTGGCATCTACCCTCCCTTACATCAGAAAATGTGGTGTGGGTAAGAGGCTGGAAAAGAAAAGATGTTCCCTTCACCCTTAATGGAGAGGTCCTTTATCATGTTGTTTTAGTAACTCCAACAGCTGTCAGACTTGCAGAGACCATTCCATGAATTCATGACTCTCAGGTCAAGAGGGCCACTGCAGACAATCCCTGGGAGTTCAGCCCTGATCCTGAACACCTGACATGCATTATTCTCCAGAAACCTCTGCACCCTTCTCCATTGCAACTGAGATCAACTGATAAGCCTGTGACTGAGGCCTAAATGCCCATCATTGTCCTGCTCTAACTCACTAAAAGCAGCTAGTGAACATACAGCTGAAGCCTAAGGAAACCTCTGAGCCCTGACTCAGTTACCCCAGAAGCCGACTGATCTATGCATGGCCAAAGATTGAGTAATCAACACATTAACATCCTGGCCTGCTGGGTCTGTGGACTAATTGCCTTCTCTTGCTCTTTGCATTTGTCTTTCAGTTAGCACGTTTAGCCCTCCTGGAAATAGGTTGCCTGGAGTTCTTTCTGAAAACCAACTTTACTCTAATTTGGTGGGATCCCTCTTACCCAGGTAACTTCCCCCTTCCTAGCCATTGCCCAGAGTTCATGTCTCCATTCCTTCCCTGAGGGTAATTGTACATTCATGTGGTGGCACTCCCTATAGTCAGCACCATGCACCTCAGTCCTCTATTTCTACTCGGCATGTTCATAAGCCCTTCAAAGCGGAATGATGCATGCCAGACATGCCTCAAGAACACTTGTGTTGGGAAAAAGGTGAAAATTATAACCATTATTCATGCCAGGGCAGTTCTCAGACCTGCATTATTCTGTATGCACCCTAAAAGAAGATCCTTCTGTATGCTATAATCCCACCTCCCAAAGTTCATTAATACTACTTTTGCTACTCTAGGGTGGCAAGGCTACCACCATAAACCTTAAAAATGGAAACAGTTCCCAAGTCCACCTAACCTTTGACACATGTATGGCTTTAACCCCCACCAAATCTGACACATTTACTAATGCAGTCCTTCTGGTAGTGCAATGTGTATGAGATCAGGGGGGAGCTCTTGGCTGTGCTGAGGTGGAGGCCTCCTGGGAGCTGTGGCCATATAGTTTGTCTCTTATCCAAAGCTATGAGCTAAGCCCTCACTGAAAAAAACACTGAGTTCCCCAAAATGTGTGACCAAAGCTAGGTTCCCACCAGCTGGTGAGGGAATCCCAAAGCAGGTGCTGAGCATGGATGCCAGGGAGCATAGCCTGTCAAGGAGACAGATCAGACCCTCTCAGGTGGCATTGACCCTCCCTCAGTTGCACACCTCACATCATCCTGCTTGGCCCCAGAAGATGGCTGGTTAGACAAAGATGAGTAAGTTTCCTCAAGGGAAGAACAACCTAAAACAGGTGCAGTCACAAAGGGGCCATCAGGAGAAAACTTGGAGCTAGCAGAGGTGGGGTACAGACCCTCACCCCCCCAATTTTGCAGGGCCCTAAACCCTGCATGGCTATCTGTTTCTCATGCCCAGCTCAGATCAGAACATACCAACACCTGCAACAAGAAAAGGACAAAATATATGTGATGTTATAATCCCTTCTTCTAAGTTGGGGTAAGCTTCAAAGGAGGTAATGTTGCAGGACTCCCCTGTTTGTTAAAGCCATTTCCTGTTGCAGCAGGCAGGCCCATGTTTACTTGGGCCACCCCCTGTTTGAAAAATCTCCCAGGCCCCAAGGATGGTCATTAGACAGGATAAGACAAGTCCCTGTGAAGCCCCCTCTCTATAACCACTCATCTGCTCTATAAGCCCAACTATATGCCTTTCCTGATTTAAACTGACCAATCATTTACCATGCCTTTAATGTATCATTATGTCTATAAAAAACTGATGTTAACCTTTTGTCTGGGGCTCAGAATTTCGGAGGCTACTTGGCTGAGTCTTATAGCCATAAACAATAAAACCTACCTCCTGAAACTTTGAAGCCTCAGCCCCAGTTTGTTTTGTTTCCATGTAATGTTCTAGGAGGCTTAAAGCCTTGTCCCTGTTTCGTGCAACAGTGGCAACACTTTCCATTGATATCTTTCACAGGCTTATGGTTATTTAGTCCTGACACAGAGAAAGCAAATTGCTCTTTGTCAGGAGGATGCAAGGGAATAGTAAAACACCAATATTTTAAATCTATGATGACTAAAGACCACTCTTTTGGTATCATAGTTAGCTTAGAAAGTCCCCATTGAATGGAATCCATAGGTTGTAATAAAGCATTGATTTGCTGTAAATCAGGTAATGGTCTCCATTATCCAGATTTCTTTGGAATTACAAAAATAGTAGCATCCAAGGACTTGTCAATGGTTCTATATGTCCAGCTTTGAGTTGTTCCTTAACAAGCAGTTCAGTTTGAATTATCTTCTCTCCATTTAATGGCCACAGCTTCACCCAAACAGTCTCATTAGGTAGCCACTATAAGGACAGTGGAGGAATATCAGCAATGACTACTAGAGAAAAGGTGTTATCTGGATGGTTAAATTCCAGGGAGTTAATAAATATTTTCCCCATAGGTTTAGAGTATTGGCAAAATATACGGTTATGTACAATTTGCTTATCAGGTCCTTGGCACTGTAATATTTTAAGCTTTGTTGGGAGTTTGTGGTAAAAAGATTTATTTTAAATAATCCAAATGAGGGATCAACTGGCCTAATAATCCTACAAGGGTTGAAGTAGTGGGAAATAAAAATAATTGAAAAGGAAGTTGGGGATCTTTATGACTTAGCCTTTTTAAAAAGTGAGATGATTCATTTTTCTTACATAGCCAAGGACATGATAAAGTTAACATAATGTACAAGAGGTTATTTTGATAAAACAGATTTTCTGCTTTCTACACTGGCTATTTAGAAAATACTTTTATAACTTCATTAGAATGGATGAATAGTCCAAGAAAACTGTTATTTAACAGAGAGAAAACTAAATTTTTTACTTGCGTCAGCACATTATTTGATACTAAAGCTTTCAAAAATTTTGTAAATAGACTCATTAAATCTTCTTTAAGTTTGACCAGAGTAGCCTTTTCCACAAACGTTCAGCAACTCACTATACCTAGTCATGCTTTGTCCTACATGTTCTCCATTCTGTAACCATCATTCATTTTATTTTAGAACAAAACTATTCTCTTTTCTTTTTGATAAATATACAACCTTTATGTCTTTCATACCAAAATGATTTTAAGCAAACATTTACCACATATAATTACTGTCAAATTTAAATAATAATTTTAAACACTTAAAATGCTTTGGTCAGTGCATATTTGAAACTTTAACAAAATTTTTAACAATAATTGATGGCACATATGGATGTTATATTTGTTTTTTTTTAAATTGCACCTTCTCAAAGTTTTATAGTCACTATATAATTTTTAAAATGCTTGAATATAAGGCATCTCATGTCTTTTGTGATTTATTACAAAATAGACTTAATTATAAGATGCTATTGAAATTAAAAATTTTATTCTTAGGTTATTTTTCACTGACGGCCAATTTATAGAATGAATAGATGTCAATTAGCTTACATCACTTGGCCCAAGTGGTCTTCTTGGAAATAGCTAGGCACTGAGAGGAACTTCCTGGGACCTAGATGACTTTATTAAAGTACATCTCCCTCTGGGGGATAGCCAGTCCTTCCAGCTGGAGTGCACATTTCAGCAGTTTCTTATTAGGGTCAAACAATGGAGTATTCAGGAGCACATTTGTTCCAATGGGAACTTGTCTGTTCAGATTTTGAATGGCTTGTTGGGTAGAGCCTTTTTGAAATTCTAAATGTTAAATACTATATTAAGCTGGAGTCACAATGTCTTAACAAGAGTTTTCCAATTCAATGGGCACATATGATAATTGTGAGCAAAATTTCTACAATTCTCTTTGTAAAGAAGCTTTGGAGTCCATTTTTATTAAAACGTCTTTTTAGTTTTATTAAATACCATATAAGTAAGGGATTCATGTTGAGGTTGCTCATGATGAATAATTATAAGAAAAGCTTGATAATCCCCTGAAGCCATGGCTTCCTTTAGCTATGTTTCCAAGGCTGGCTGTGGCTCTTCTAGATTTTCTAGGAAAGCCAGAAGAGGTGGGGGGAGGGTGGTTGAATTTTCCTTAGTTGTAGGTGGGGCAGGGAGTAGATTTGACTCTGGCTCCTTGGAGGGAGGTGTGGGATGGAATGGAGTGTGTAGAGGACATAAAGCAGCTTTTACAGCTTCCATGTCACAAGAATGAATGTTGTGATTTTCTCACCCTGCTCTTATTTTTCTTTTAAACCTCTGTCTACTTGTTCCCAGAGCTCCAAATCTAAGGTCTCCCTTTCAGGGAACCAGGAGCAGTCGGTTTAACTTTTTGTAACAATGATAGAAACCATCCCTCCTTATTGAGCAGTCTGCTCCTTTTAAAAACTTTAGGGGTCTTTTAATATATGTAGCTGGTTCCTTGGAAAGGCATATCCCCATCTTGCTAAGAAGGGGACATGAAAAGGAAATTACTTGTTTGAACTAAGTACCTGGGAAACTATCTCAAGGGAGTGTTGCAGTCTCTTACCTTGGATAAATGGCTTTGACTTCTATTCTGCAGCTGTGATTCTCTTCCACTACACATATTGATCTTCCACCCCTGATGCTACATCTATAGCTGAAGACTTACTCCATGTTTTCTTTCACAAAGGGCACCACTTGTGGGTGACACTACCTGTAGCAACTATTCTTTGTCCTGTGAAGAATCAGCTTGAGAAAAAAAACCTGTGACACAATGTAAGAAAGCAAGGATATCTCTCTCCCAGGAGAGAACAAGAGCCTTGAGTATTTTCTGCTATACGTTTATTGGGTAAATGGGCCATTTGGATTTAAGTTATCCATTGAACACCCATTTGCCTTGGGAGATGAATTTTCATAGAAGCAAGAAGACAGTGTGAGAGAAAAATGCACTGACATAAAGCCAGAATCTGAAGCAATGAAGCCTGGAGATAAGGAGCAGCAAACATCACTTTTTGCCTTGCTATATATCCAAGGAACCCCAAAAAGTAGATAGCCTGCTTTCAGAGTATTGTCCTTGAGATGTCTTTTGAGTTGGGCATTTTCATAGGACATTTTCACAGCCTAAGAACTGTAAATTGTAAGTTAATAGATCCTGTTTCACAAGGCATGCAATTTCTGTTATATTGAATTTTGGCAGCTTTAGTAAACCCAAACAACTTCCCACATATGCATAAAAAATACACATAGAAACCTGTGCAGATAAGTGAAAATCACCAAGTCTCACAAAGTGAACACTGTCAGATAAGTAGCACCAAAATTAAAATACACTATGACCAATATCCTAAAGTCCTAATATGTGTTTTGTCTCCTGAATGGTAACTACTATAGTGATTTTTAAACCCATGGCTTATTTTTCTCTCTTTGACATTCATATAATTGAAATCAAGTCTTACATTCATTTTGTCTATGGCTTCTTTCATTTGCAATACACTATGTACAATTATTTCCATGTTATTTTTAATTGTAGTTTGTGCAGTTTCTGTGTCATACAATATTTAGCATATGATTATAACATAATTTATAGTTTGTTTCCAATTTTTCTTCATATGACCTTTTCATATATATTTCTCAATTGGATATAAGTAGCAACAAATTTGCTGGGTCATGAGATATGTGTATCTTTAGCTTCCTAAGGTAATCCCAAAGAAGCTTCCTATATCAATTTGCTGGATCATGGGCTATGTGAATATTCAGCTTTATTAGGTAATCACAAAAAGCTTTCATAGGTAAATGCATTTATTTAAATCTGTATAAGCAATGAATAAGAGTTCCAGCTACTATACCTCCTCATCAATAATTTTTACTGTCTTTTTTGTTTGACTTATCCTGTCAGTATATACATTTATGTAATGGGATCAATGTTTAAATTTGCTTTACTGTGATAACTAATGAGTTATCAAGTTTTAGTTATTGAGCTCCTTTTAATCACCTATTAGATTTTTTGGATATGGAGATTTGCTAGGAAGATTTTTTTCATTTTTACTCTAGAAAATCTGAGGTGAGGTTGGTTTATTTCTCTTTAAATGATTGGGAGAAATGACCCCTGAAGTCATCTAGCCTGGTATTGTGTTGGTGAGAAGGATTTTAATAATTGATGTATCTGCATTACTGGACATAACAAAATTATCCTGTCCATGACTATTGGTATGTTAGCTGAAGGACTGTAGGAGAGACAATACCCTCTGTAAAAAAAACACCAGCATCCAGTGTGGAGAGCAAAAAATGACAAAATAATGGAAGATTCAAGCATTATATTTATTCTTGTCCCTGTTGGGTAAAATACTATTTATCAACACATTCATCCATTTCTTATAAAAGGAAGATGATATTAATGAACTTACAAATTTATTGATGTAAGTTTGTTAACATCATCTTCCTTTTTAATATATGCTGGGAATAAAATGATGTTCACTTTCTCCTTTAGGATATTGGTAGTTTGTGCTTCTCCCTGTGTTCTATCTTGTTGTCTTGGCAGGACTTACATTTTTTGCAATTAATCAAGAACCAGGTTTCAATTTTCTGTGTTTTCTCTTCATTTTTGTTTTCTAATTCTCTGTTTCCTGCTCTTTACTACTTTCCTTATATCACTAAGATAAGTTGTCATCTCAGCTATAATTTATCTGCCAATTACCAGTATATGCCATGTTATTTTTATCATTCACTTCAAATTATTATCCTCTAAATAGGCTTCATATTTTCCACTATTAAGCAGATAGAGTTATGCATGATAATTTTAATCAAATTAAATAGTTCATGAGGAAACCCTGCATTACAGGCCTGATAAAATTCTTTTGTTCACCCACAGCTTTTTAAACTAAGAATCTGATAAGTTCTTCTGGATCTCTCACAGGAAAATAATTGTCTTCTGAGACTTTAAAAAAGTCATCTCTGCATTTCAGAGATTTTTCTCATAAGGTTTTAGCTTCCCACCCCAATAAGACTCTAGAAGTCTATATATGTATATTTAGTATGATTAATTTATAATTCAACAAAATTGTTCTCTTCTTCCTATGAGCCAAGCCCTATGGGGAAATAGAGTAAAGTTTCTTAAACACACACATATGCATATATATATATATATATATATATATATATATATATATATTCTCATATGAATTACAATCTTGCATTGCAGACATATTTTAAACAAAATAAATGATTAAACTTTATGGCATGGAAGGTAATGATAAGTGTTAGAAAGAAAAATTAGGCAAAGATGGAGTAATAAGGGGCCCACATGTTAGTGAATGATGGTTGCAATTCTGTAAGGTTTCCAGGAAAAGCATATTGAAAAGTTTCAATTCAATTATAAAGATTTTAAGTAGGACAGAATGCTGAAAGAAGAATAATTACAGCAAAGGGAACAACTTGTGCAGATTCTTAGGCAAGTGCATGCTTATTGTCATGTAAAATTTAGTAAGATCAATGGTTTGATTATCTCAGTGGCATCTAAGAAATGTTAGAATTGGGCTATAGTATATGTAAACTGGAGATGAGGCTGTACAATAGTGCATATGGAATTGAGAACATAGAACAGTAATGACAATGTCTAGGATATGACAATGGAATTGAGTATCTAAGAGAAATTAAAGATTCGTGAAATAGAATTGGGTAATCAGTAAATTAATAAGGCAGCATATTTGAAAATTCATCTTTGTGGATGATAAAATTAACCAAAACTTATGGCAGAGGTGTGTTGACATTACAATAATTTAAGAGTCAAAACTTTCAACAAATGAGGTGGAATGTCCTGGTAAACAGTAGATTACTGACAAAGAAGGGCTTTAAGTTGCATATTTTGACTGAAATTAACTAACAATGAGAAACACTCATAACAAAAACTCTTTTCTTTGAAATAAGAACTTTAAGAGAGAAAACAAGACCAATATAAGTGGAAGCAGCATGCAGACAAGAGAGCCAGGAAAGCAGCAGATAGATGGAATGTTCACACAAGAGGTTGAGATTGTATGGAATTATACTTATTACTGACCTGAGATCCTGAAGTACAATGATAGAGAATGTGCAGGAATGATAGTTAAGAACAAAAATGGCTTTACAGAGCAGTAGTGGGGAAAAAAAGACAAGTTTAAGCCTTCTTGTAAATGAAAGAGCAGCCTCTGGTTTCAGAAACATTCATTCAAACTCTTCAAATCTTGGGAACTCATAAAAGTCCTGTATTTGCTATTAGACTTCTCAAAACAGCATAGTGAACTAGAATGTGAGCTAAGAAGACAAAGATAAAATTATTGGCACATAATAAGGAGTCAATAAATATTTGTCAAATTGAAAGGAATTTTGAATAAAATATGCATCTGTACATGTTCTGCTGCTAGATGCCTAAGATGACCAATGCTAGATATCCACTAAAATTCACATCCCTCTTCAGTAGTGCCAAAGATTAACCTGAGTCTATGGCCTCCCAAGCAGAATTCCTGGATGGAGAAACAATAAGATGTAAACATGGTAGGCAGTTTATACATTTAAAAATTCCCCCATTATCCATTTTGATGAGCTTCAAAGTCAAGTGTTTTGATGGGTATCTTGAATTCATTCAATTAATGGGAAAATTCATCAAAGCACACTTGCTAGTGAATTTCTAGCACTCTCTAACAAAGGAAACTTGTACCAGAAATGTGCACACTTACATTTTTTCTTCAAAACATCCAATTCCTCTTTGCTACTAAGTTAAATTTTGTAAGTTCTTGTGGATAGGCTGTGGGTAGGAGGGCTATGCATATGCTCCAGCCAAAATGCAAAACATGGAATGTGTATTCCACCAAAGTTATTTCTTTCTCTTACTACTCAAAACCAGGCAGGTGATATCACCACTATAGATAACAGAGCACTATGAAAATTCTTTAAAACATAGGTCTACATATGAATATGTAGGGTTAAGTTCAAATTATGATTCCTGAGTTCTGGGCCAAGCCCAGAATTCTGTATTTGTGACAAGCTCCCAGGTGAGGTCAATGATGCTAGCAAGTGGATCAGATGTTAAATATGAAAGCATTAGACATGACCAAGAAAACACTAGGAAAGAACCTGAATCTATGAATGAAGAAGAGGGGAGATATATTTTGCCTTGTCTGCCTGGGCCATTTATATGAGTTTGTCATATTCAACTATAAACTTCCCATATTTTAAACAACTCCATCATTCTTTTATAAAATCCTAATAGTACTCTAAAATGATAAATATTTCAAATATGCATGAAACCTCTCTCTCCTTTTTATGTAATAAGACTGTATTCCTGAGATTGTACTTGGATAGCCCATTATTATAGTCACATACAAACATGAAATTCCTTTCTGAATGCTATGCATATTTTCCACTTAATAATACAGTTTTCTTGACCATAATAATGTGTAGCATTGGAGTCTGAAGTTCATCAAATTTGATATATAAGAAGAAAAGATCAGAAATTCCCTAACTCCTCATAAAAAGCTATAGGTAAGGATCTGATCTTCAGATTTGTAGGACAATTTGGAGTCTATTAATGCCCAAAGGTGGACCTCCTTGCATGATGTGGCTCATTTTGATAAAATAAAAAAGTATCTGTAATATAAACCAGGACATGAGATTGTTAATTTGGCGGGAATGTGTAATGAGAGAATAGACCATATTATATCCATTACTAGTTATCTGTGACTACATTTCAAATCACTACAAATTTAGCAGCTTGAAACAATTCTTACATTATCTCATGGTTTCTGTGTCTCAGGAGCATGTACAGAACTTAATTCCATGAAGCAGTGGGTGCCTCTATGGTCTGTCACAAGACTACAATCAAGGTGTCAGTCAGCTATGTAATCACACCTCAAGGCTCAACTGGAGAAGGATCTGTTCCCAAGCCCATGTGGTTGTTGATAAAAATCAGTTCATGCTAAATTGCTGGACTAATGGCCTCAGTTTTTATGGGGTATTGGCTAGAGGCTGCCCTTGGTTTCTTGGTATATTCATATATCTAAAGGCAACTCATAGCCTGGCAGATTGCTTCATCAAAGCCAGCAAGGCACAGAGACTGTGAACAAGACAAAAATAATCTTATGTAATATTATTACAGGAGTGATTCATCTATTTACTTTATTTTATTGGTTAAAAGGAAACCATAAGCTCACCCTCACTCAAGGGAAGAGGATGTTACTAATGTGAATACCAGGGACAAAAATTATTTCAAGCATTTTAGAGTCTCTTCATGCTCACCCTAGTCGGTATATGACAACCCATGAATATACAGTCCTCATGAAATGTAAATTACCATAGGCATCTGACAGGTGATATCAGAAAATTTCAGTGATTTTGGGTATGAAAGCAGTCCTAATTGACTGGGCTAGAAAGTCTGTCCACACCCAGAATTTTACCCTTATCTTTTTAAATCTTGCATTTCATCATCATTTTTCTATGCACATGCACAGGTTAATGAAATGTTTTTTCTATTATGTGTACTTTTGTTTTCCAAAGAATAAAACAGATTTTCTTAGTGTTCAATATTATATAGAAGTATTTTAAAGGGAAAAAAATCTCATGAACTTCTGTTTGAATGTGGATGACTTACAATATAATGTTTCTTATATATATATGTATAAACATAAAGATTTATGAGTACATTTTAAAAATAACAGAGAAATGTAAAAATGAAATAAGTTTACAAATGTAACTGCAACATCATTAACATTAAAATTGATAATATAATTTGCCACAACTGTTAATATAGTTATATTATAGTAGAATGGACACATATGAATATTATACATAGATATAGCAGAAGTAATTTTGAGTTTGGTACATCAATGTTAGTACAGATTTTTTCTATAGAAACTATGGTGAACCCAATGCCATATATCCCATAATCATGTGACATCTATTTCATACTAATGATTTCATTGCTTACCAAATTCAAGTCTGCTTATTTCTTGTACTCCCAACAAAGCAGAGCAGTGACTGCACAGTAGCAGTCATCATCTGGTAATGAAATTATGTGGCTATAACTGGATATAAATTGGTCATCAAATAATTGAAAATGTGCTTAAATGCATTTTTTTATCTGCCAAGCAAATGAAAGGGGAAAGGAGATAATCTTAAAGGAGTTAAAATGAAACAAAAACATCAGAAAGTAGATTAGAACAATTAATGGAAAAAGTATGCTATGATTATTTCTGGAAGAGAAGTGCATAATCTGTAGTCAGAGAAAGAGTCTACTAACAGGTAATATTCCAAGCTGACTTTGAATTATCTTATGATCTCTTTATGAAAATAGGTCCAATGTATTATACAATGTATTAAACAAAAAGATTAATGATAATGACAGCACTGATAATTGATGAAAATTATCAGAAAGAAAATTTATGTGATGAATATTCTGGATAGGTAAAATACAAAGTGAAACTCTGGAGTAACCGTTTTGACATTTTCAAGAGTAGATAGAAAATAATGATCTAGGTAGAGAGTGGCAAGATCAGGTCAGAATTACCATATGATCTGAAATAAGAGTTGTGGATATATACCTCAAAGGAATGAATGCAGAGACACAAACAGATATTGCATCCAGTTATTCTTAGTGGCATTATTTAAAATTGTCAAAATTGGAAGTAACCCAATGTTCAACAATATATTAATAGATTTACAAAATGTGCTTGATACATACAAATGGAATATTATTATAAGTATAAAAATTGAGAAAACCAACATAGCTTTATATAATGCAGTGAACATTATAAATTACAGATTATAGCTAATAGTACAATTACAACAATATTGTGTCATCAATTTTCACAAAGTTGAACACTAGTGCAATTTGTTCACAATATGGAAATCTGTGGGGGAGGTGGTATATCCCACTCTATTTCTTGCATTCTTTTTCTGTAAACCTGCAACTTCTTTAATAAATAATAATAATTAATATTCATAACACCCTACAAAAAGAAGGAACAAATTATTGAAACATGCAGCAAATTGGATGGATCCCCAAGGCATTATGTTGAAAGGTATAGGCCAATCATCAATGATAATACACTGCATGATTCTAATTACATAACAGCTTTGAAATAATAGTATAGGACAGAGATTAGAAGTTGCAGGGGCAGGTAAATAAGTTTTATTATAAAAGTAGAGGAATTCTTGTGGTATTAGAACTCTTCACTACCATGACTGTTTCTTATATGTTGGTGGATTCACAAAATATGTGATAAAACTGTATATAACTTAATGTACTCACATGAATAAATAAAAATAAATATGGGATATATAAGTGAGATTTATAGATTGTGACAATATCAATATATTCATTTGAAATTATATCATCATTTTTAAAGATATCATTGGAGGAAACTAAGCAAAGTATTCATTAGATATCTCTGTATCATTTATTACAATTGCATGTGAATCCACAATTATCTCAGTAAAATCGATGTAAAATACACAAATATGTACAAAGTCCAAAGCCCTTGATATTTCTCAGGTTTAGAACATCACCACAAAAATATCAAAAAATGCTGGTCCCATATGTAGAAATGTTACTTTACATATTCATTATTTTAACAAGCTTTTGACAGATGGGATTGTACAGCATATTTAACCATTAGAACCAGATTTCAAGTTACTCACCTGGCTGCCCCTATATACCTATATTCTTACTTCAACTCATTCAAAAAATACATGAGCCTAAAGAAATAAACCAGAAACTTACAAAGTTTAGGAAAGAAGTGTCTTGGAAGCAGGTTACAAACTCTTAAATATTCACATAAGCATCTATTATTTTGCTTCTTGGGGGAAAGGTGGACATGATAAAAACAATTGAGGACAAATGTACCTCCATTTGAGAAAAATATCTCCTCTTTATATGGTTTCATTTTATTATTAAAAAAAGAGAGAAATGTGAATTCATTGGATCTGAGTGTGATTTGGTACCTACAAACTGTAAACATTACCACAGCTATTTGCATAAAAAAGACTAAGGATGAAGGATTATAAGTGGCTTAGAATACTTGAAATTATCATAGATTTAATTTCCTCCTATTGCAAGCCATAAAAAAAACTCATTATTGGCCAGTCTTTTCTCAGAGTTGACCTAATATGATATTTTTGATTAACACATATAATTTCATCCACAGGTATCTGGTACACTTCTACACCAGGCTAAACTGTGGGCCCAGGGAATATTTCAGGTAGAAAACTAGATGTAATTCCTTAGTTGACTCCAACTTCTTCAAATACTGACCCTCTACTCTCATACTGCAGTCTGAACCTGTCTCTCTGACTCATGGAGTGTGAAGAGACCCCTGTATTTTCCTGCTGGGCATTCTAGATAGTTGTCACCTTCTTGGAACCCAAACAGCCCCTTAGTTATATGGTTGCTGTTGTTATTTGTAGTAATAGGTACCATAATTCCTTAAACACTACATAGCCTTATCTTTTAATCTTGTGATGAATCTCTCAAGAATGCTCCAATTCTTTTTTGGAGGCCAAATCCTCAGACATAAAGAGTTTTTTATAAATAGAAGCCTTGGACCATTTAAGAGGTCCCTAGTGTATTAACCAATCAGAGACTGAGTTTCAGGCCTCCTCCCCTTCCCTTATTTACTATGCATCTGGTGGTTCCCTTTCTGTTCTTTACCCATTACACTTTCAAAAGGCCACTCTTTGCCCAATACCACTGGAACTCCATTATCAGATATAGTGTAATTCACAATGAAAATTTCCATGTTTAGAAGGTTTTTACCCTAAATGTTTCTTTTAAGTGTGAAAACACATGATTCGGCAGTTGGAGTAATATAAGCCACATTTTAAATTAAGATCCACTGGTGATGACAATTATTTATTGTTTAATATTTCTTATGTAACAATGTGTTGAAACTGAAATTTTGACTAGTCTTACCTAAATATGAAATAATGAAACATTCTGATCTTTTATTCAGAGACAGATAAGGACTATCTTTTATTGTATTATGGTTGAAGGAGCACGAGGAATCAAAAATTAAAGCTTTGTTTTGATTCTTTGTTACTTTCTAAAGAAACAATTATATTTAAATATACTTGTTGTGGGACTAGATTCAAATGTTTTGTAAACAGAAATTTAGTCTTACATTTGGAAAGTTGTGAATGTTCATTTGGAGGCATACAAAGCAAAATTGTCAACTATGAATATGGTACTGATAGCGCTTGCAAATGTTCTATTTAAGACAAATATTTATGATATCACCAGCTTTGTCTATCACCATCCATATGATGGTTAAGCTTTTTCAGAGAAAGTCTAGATTTGCATTGGGTCTTTCAAATGTTATCTTTTTTACAGTATCTTAATTACTGGGAATCTTTCAGAGTGAAGTAATGATATTTTGACTTCAGTTGACTCAAATGTTTCATTTACTTACGAAGTTCAACTTGCTCTCTTCTCATTAGCCACTCTCAGTTACAGTAGCACTTAATGGTGCCAATGTGATTGAAATAATAACATAAATGCTTATAAAGAATGTGATTACTTGATTATGAGGATGTGAGGTTATGTGTGTGTTTGTGTGAATGTATGTGGGTATAATACATATAGTTTAGGTTACCTTCAAAATGGAAATATACATTTTAAAACATTCTCATATAAATCTAAAAGGTCAAAGTCTGTAAAGCAGTAGAGATGAATTTTCAATTCTTCTGTAATTTCAGAAAATCAGAAATAGGATTCTAGTTTCTATTGGGAACAAAAATGTGCTTATTTCACACTTCCTGATGCCTTTTAGGCAGGTATCAGGTAGGTACCTAGAGTAGAAGTATTTTGAAATCTCTTTCTTCCAAAAAACTTGATCATAACATAGAAATAATATGAGTTCTGAAATATAAAGAAGATAAAGCTCTACTTTACCTTGGTAAAATTATCACTGTGCAACAATTTTCTTTCTTCATCATTAATTGTTTTTCAGTCTTCCTTCTCCTTGTTCCAGCTGACAAATATTCTTATGTTTTCCTTACTCAGTCCTTTGTGAAGAGCAATGTGAAAGAGTCAGGAGGGAACCAGAATGGATGGTATTGGTTAAGAAATCATAATGTAAGGTTTGTCTATCACCATCCATATGATGGTTAAGCTTTTTCAGAGAAAGTCTAGATTTGCATTGGGTCTTTCAAATGTTATTGAAGGTTTAAGGTCCATGCATATAGAATCCCCAGTGAGGCAGGCCCAGGAAAAATTTCCTACGTAGTGTCTTCTAGGGCCATATTTTCTACTCCTCGGGTTGGCAAAAAAACAACTTGAATTTTTCAGTGTCCAGTCTCTTCTGGACTAGCGCATGTTGATAACTTATGTAAGGGACTAGAATAATATCTAGATAAAATAATCATTGGGCATATATACATACATGCTGAATCAGTTTTTGTTAATCAAACATTTCTTTATAAATAAACTTAAGAACAGAAAGCTAAATTACCATACAGAAATGCCCAAATGTTGATGGAATTCATCTGAGTCATCAGACAGTGTTGAAGGTGATTATGAAGCATGCATAGATTGCTAATTATTTGTTGGTTAAGATATTTTATGTTTCCTACCCATATGGAATAAAGTAAAATGTTAAGGAAACATAAACTAGATTCTCTAGAATTTATTCACCAGCTGAATTTTTCACTTGCTACACCATAAATTTTTCATTGCAATTTTCACTTCTGCATTTCTCAATGTATAGATCAGCAGGTTAAGCAAGGTTGTCACAGTTGAATAAAACACTATCACCATCTTGTGCACTGGAAATGTGGTTGGTGGTCCTGTGTATATGAGTATACATGGCACAAAAAATTTGATAACCAAAAAAATGGGATGTACAGGTTAAGAGAATTTTCCACCTTCCTTCTACATTGTGGTTTCTCAGGGAAAATAAAAAAAGTACATATGAGATAAACAAGATTATGAAACTCAATGCACCACTAGCAAACAGAAATAAGAAATTTATCACATAAGTTTCCATGCAGGCAAGTTTCAATGAGGGCTGCAAGTCACAGAAATGGTAATCAATAGCATTGGAGCCTGAGAAGGAACTCTAAAAACCAGGAAAATCTGTGCTGAAGAATGGATAAAAAATCCCACTCAAGCCAAAACCATTCAACACAACACAGACACGCTGATTCATGATGGTTGCATATTACAGGGGCTTACAAATGGCCACATAATGGTCAACAGACATGATAATGAGTGCAAAGACCTCCATGGATCCAAAGAAATGGAATGCAAAGACCTGAGTCATGCACTCATTGTAGGAAATGATACTTTTCTGAACAAGAGCATCAACAATCAACCTGGGGGTTGTGGTTGTAGAGAAACAAGCAGCTGCCAAGGACAGGTAGAGGAGAAAGAATCACATAGTACTCTTAAGTGTCCAGTTTACCTTAATAATCATTATAATGAGAAAGTTTCCCATAAGAGTTGCAAGGTATAGAATGAAGAAAACCAGAATGCATTCTGGTCAAAACATTGCTTTCTGCATTCCAGCATCCTGGGTCAACCCCAATAGAATTAATTCTGCCACGCTCTTATTCACCACTTTATCAGAAGCTATAAGTAGAATGTAGTAGACAAAGATTTAAGCTGCAGAGATGGAAAAAAGAAGTGACATCTTGGGAAGATCAGTGGGATAAACTCTGTATTCCTTTGTCTGCTCTTCACTCTGTTAATTCCAAATGGTTTTGGTATGTATCAGATTTCCCCAGGAATCTCTGTAAAACTGAAAATGAAAAAGCCTCTTGCAAATTTATGTATTGATTCAGAACCTCATTTTATTGAACTAAAATAAGTGAATTTGGGCACCAAAAATATATATCTTTCGCAAAATTTTATTACTACCAAGAGTAAAAAATACAGAGCTTGTTTTTTCCTTGATCAAGCATTATTTTGAAACTTGGCCTATTTATGAAAAATTTCATGGAAATATCTGCCCTATCATATTTTTGGTCTTAATGAGCATTTATAAAAATATATATATACATGCACATATGCCCAGATACTCATAGTTGTATCTATCATGAAGTGTATGTATGTGATTTGAACTGGACCCTTTTCTAGTAATATTAAACACCAGTAATGTTACAAATTCCTCCTGAAAAAATATGTTCAGTTCAGTTTACTCACTCACGTGTGTATTAAAATATACATTTTTTTCATCTTGGGCAGAATATGTTTTACAAACAACTATTTGGATAACTTTTACTATATTTCAGCAGGTCAGCTTTATCCGTTTTCATGAAAAAACAAATATCTAGGTAACATGTTGAAGTTGACTTCAGAAAGGAAACTAAACTACTTTCAACCTTGTTTTAGAAACTACCCCATTACTCAGTCTAAAGAGACAATTCTGAGTCACTCTGTATTTGAATTTGAACTGGTCCTCAATTTCTAATATTTCTATACCAAGTTGTGTTTGACTCACATATATACCTAATAACTCTGAATTACCTGGGCTCTTTCTTCTAAAATATTGGTAGAAACAAATTTCACTATTTCAGCAAACAATTTTGCCTATTTTATTTCAAGACTTTGTCCATAAACCCATAATTTTTGCATTTGAAATCATGATATTACACCATTTTGTATTCTGATTTTCATTTAGAATTATAATAAGCACTCTTCTTATGTTGCTATGGTTTCCATATCTGTCACTTTAATAGGATGATATGCATATATTTTTATAATCGATATTTGACCAATGTCCCTTGAGACATATAAGTTCTTTCAATTTTCACTCTCATAAATAACAATTTTACAAACAACTTTGGGATAATTTTCCAAATCTGATATTGTTGCCCCTATTTAATTTTTTATTGTTAATGATATATTATAAGACTACCTTACATATTATATACTTTTATTCAATATATTTTATTACAAAATATTACAGGATTATGATGAAATACTCAAGTAAGCAAAAGAGTGAGAAGAAAAATAGAAAGCTTTCTCTCAGTTTTTTGAATTGCCAATCCTATATTCTAAATATAAATATTTTGTTTCTTGTATATTCTCCACAAATTTTCTGTAAGCATTTTGTATATATTTATAGTTCTTTAACTTTTTACTTACAAACCATGCCAATGTTTCAATATTGATGTTATATAGAAAAATCAATAGGCATGCCAAGAACAGGCTACTTGCAATATCCCCTTATTTTATCAAATTAAGAATAATGAAATTATATGTATATATTTATTTCACATCTTATTACAAATTTCACGCTTTTATACATATATTTTTATACATATATTTCAGAAAATATTTCCTTCTGAGAATGATTTATTCTATATCAGCTCATGTTTATTAATCCTGTAACTACACCAAATATGGATTTTTAAATAACTCTTTAGCAAAATAGTTATTGTGTATCTTCACTAATAATTCAGTTGCTGGACTCAGATTATCTAAGTTCAAATCTTACTTACACTATTTGCTGGATGTAATATTGTTCAGGTTACATTAGATATAACGAAAGTTACTTTGCAGATTAAATGATAAAAAAAAGCTGGCTCATAAAAACAGTATGTATATGTTAGCCTTTACTTATTCCATTATTATGGTATTATTTTTATTTGGTTTTAACTTTTTTACTGTCATTGGTCTCATGTTGTATACAGTCCAATCTGTCAATTTTCCCATTGTTATTTAGTCCATTGTTTCATATTATGAAGTATTATAATATTTATTCTGTTTTCTTACATATTTCCATGATACTCATTTGTTTCATATATTGCATCAAATGAGGCATAGTGATGTTAGGAATGGTGAAAAGTCCCCATCTCCTTAAAATCTTAACATGAGTCCTAAAATTAATGTAGAGAAGATCATTAATTTTGTGAGACAGCATGTGAGAGGAATTAAAGTGTGCAAACCATCTGCAGAGAGAGGCACAAAAATTCCTAAAGTAGAGATTGGTCAGTAAGGAATTAAAGTTGTGTCAGAGATAAGCTATAACCTTAATGGGACAGAGTCAGTTTCTAAACCAGGTTTTCTGAGATGTAAACATTCAAAACTTTGATGAGAGCTTGTGGACACACTGATCAGTGCCTAGAGTCTGAAGCTACACTGCCAAAAGTCAACCCTGCTGCATTGTCCTTCAGTGGTGTTACATTCAAGTAGTCCCTCGATATCTCTGGGCTTTATTTTATTCACTTGTAAAGCAGAAATAATGAAACCCTTTATATTTCAGGGTTACTCTGAAGGTTAAATAATTAAAATGTGTGAAACATATAGAAAATCCAAGTACCCAGTTTCTGCAATGAGTGGTTCCTCCTGAGTTTCCAAGTGGCCTTTTAAATTTATGAAAACATGGATTCAAATTGACCTTGTACCCATAATAAAGGTGCAGAACTATATTAGAAATTAATTTCCTTTGCTGAGTAGCTGAAATCATGTCAGCATTCTGAATGACATTAGTTTCCTTATGGTTACCAGAAGCTAGGAAGGAATTTTCTAAAAGTAGTTTGGTACAGAAAAATGAAATAAAAAAGAATAATTATTGCAGAATTCTGTCAATACCAGTAGTCAACAATGAGGGATGATAAACATTTCTTTGTTTTCAAAAGTTTGAGAAACAGATATGCAAAGAGTAGAAGAATGAGGGTGTTTGAATGTGAAAACTAAAATGAAAAGTTTAATCGAAATACTAAAGCACATGCCATTTCATGTAGATCAATATGAAAACTCTAGTTTCACAAGACTAAAGAGTTGTAATAGAAAATCTTGGGAAAATAAGCTTTCTTCCTAGGCAAAGTTTATAAAACCAGGTTTTAAAAGATGTTGATGTTTTTCTATTGGCAATACAGAAAATATGGAGCCACAAAAATGAGAAAGCAGCTTTTATTAAGATTTCACTGGCACCTAAAGTTGAAAAGCAGATAGTGTTGTTAAATGGGATTTAGCTATCATTTTCTTCATGAAATTTAGTACAATTTATCTTTTCAAATTATCTGCAATAATGTGCCTCCACAACATGTCAGGCCTCCATGAAGACATCTGTATTTTGTTTCATGGAATTAGAGCCCATGTGGATTTTGTGGCTCCAACAAAATAAAAAGTGGCCCCACAGTCACTTCAAGTCTGACTCATCAGTGTCTCTAGATTTCAAAGTTCCTTTCATGAATAAGAACGAGAAGGGCTCATTCTCAGTCTCCATGGAATGACATAAAATATCAGGAAATCAAGAACTGAATGGCCTTCAGTATAACTACTGAAATTAATCAAACTAGCTTATATCTAAGTTTGAATGGATTATTTGAAAAGTGAGTGGACTTGACAAAAGAAACTCTCCCTTCAGGTTTAAGAGTATCATTTTGTTTTTCCTAAAGCATAGAACATAATACTTCATTTTATACAGTATTTAGTACTTACTATGTTTTAAACAGAATGTGTCACTTAATTTAGTGGAAGAAAAATAGAACTTTGGATGCCACGGATATGTTTCTTTTATTGTGGGAATTAATAATCTATACATACCAGAAATTTAGGTTGGACTTTCATGAATTTTCACAAATGATCCCTGGGAATTCTTGTAATTGACCCTCACAGACCTTTTTTGACATACCCATTCTATGTATTTAAACAGGGATGAAGAACAAAAATTCACTCAGTGATTCTCTATTTTCACTTCACGCTTTCTCTCCTGTTTGCTTTTAAATGTCTTTGCCATCTGTATTAGTTAGGGTTCTCTAGAGAAACAGAATCAACAGGGAATGCTCACAAATATAAAATTAATAAAAGTGTCTCACATGACCATGGGAACACAGAGTCCAAAATCCACAGGGTAGGCTGTGAAGCTGAAGATTCTGATGGAGGGTCTGGATGAACTCCACAGGAGAGGCCCACCAGCCAAACCAGGAAGAGAGCCTGTCTCTTCTGAATCCTCCTTAAAAGATTGAGCATCATTCATTGCAGAAGACACTCCCCTTGGCTGATTATAAGTGGAATTAGCTGTGGATGCAGCTGATGTGATCATGATCTAATTCGATGAAGTGTCCTCATCACAACAGACAAGCCAGCACTTGCCCAACCAAACAAACAGTTACCATCACTTGGCCAAGTTGACACATGAACCTGACCATGATACCATCCTATGCAAAGGAAAAGAGATTTTAATGCCTGGAATATTGACCATGGCTGTCAAAACTCTTAATTTCTTGTCATTATTTTCTTTCTATTTTTCTGCCAGGTGTTTTGTTTGATCATATACTAGCCAAAACTTACACTTGCACTTGCACATACCCATATTAATCCTTGAATTATTGCCATAGTTCACAGTAGCTGATTGCCTTTTCTTCTGCTATAGACTCAAATCTCCATTTCTGCCTCTAGAAACAATACCAAGTTAATACTGCAACTTCTCAGAGAAGTCTTTCTAAATTTCCCCAAATAACTCTTCCTACAACCAACCACTGTTCAGCAGCAAAAAATGTGTTTAATAAAATAATATGATCCCTAATTATATCTGTTCACTTTTGCTTTAGCATTTTTGTTCATTTGAGCCTATGCTATATCTTCTGTTCACCCTCAGGCTATGATGTAGACAGTTGGAAGTGAGCCATCACAGTGGTTGCAGGACCATAACTCAAGCCTTCATGCACCATGGCTATTTCCTTTAAACACCCACCCCACCCTGCCATTCAAGACATCATACTCCAACCATCCAGACAGAAGTAACACAAAATCAATTACATAAACAAGCAAAGAAGGAAGCCTTTGTTGCGGTCTGTACTTGAATAAAAATCAGCATATTAAATGTATATTTGAAAAGTATTAGTGAGGATAGTTGTTAGTGAATGATGGAAGGAGTCAGAGCCAGAAGGAAAAAATGTCACTGTGAGCAAGAGTCAGAAAAGACAAAAAAAATCAGGATATGGGACAAGAAACAATATAGAGTGCAAAGCTGAGAAAGAACCATTTTGGGGAAAATAGTTCTTTGAGTGCTTTTGACCTTATGCATGTGTGACAGTAGGACCTGCATATCCAGTGTTAGTCTCCAACTATGGGTGTCTCTCCTTTTCCTGACCTTGATCTTGGCAAATAAGGAGTCTGCACATTTCAAATGTTGTACCTCTGTCTCCTTCCCTTTGCTCTCCTTTTAAATCAAAATTGATTAGAGACAGTTATGCATCAAGCAAAGGTCAGTGAAAATTGTGAAGTCACTGAAACATCAGTATCATCACAACACAGTGATAAATTTCAGATTCCTCATGGCACGCAACTAGTTGATGGCAACTTCTCTAAATCCTTTTCCTAAATTTGAGGCAACATAAAGGAAATAATTCAATTGCTCTTATAAACTTACCTTTCTTCCTATATGCAAAAAGATGACATCCATTAGAGAACTCATAGCTTTCTCTTTTTCAATTCTGGTTTACTTTGAAGACAAAATCATGTTAACTGCATTAGCAAGAAGCAAATTAAACTTCATAAAGAGTCAACATTGCCTTATGTTTCAGGAGCAATAGAGAGGCAGCCTTTTCTAGAAGTCCTGAGTTAGACCCTATGAAAGAATCTGTGATGCTAGTAGGAAAAAAGTAAAGTTGGTACATCTTCTTTCAGAAATTTCTAGAAAATATAGATAATATTACAAGCATTTTTGGTAGACACATCTCTATAGCCAACTTTATTATCCCAAAACATTCCTTAGCACCACAGATGAATTAAACATTTCTTCTTTTTCCACTTCATATTTATGGAGATTTCACAAAAGTTCACAATTGTTCAGAACTTCTTTTCAGACTCTAGAGGGCCAACATTGATGACCTTTCTCTTCCATCCCTGAAGGATTTACTTGATGAGCTACTTCACAACGTCAGAGGCACAAAGATGACAGGGCCAAATAATTCCAGGCAAGACTATCCAAACTCAGATTTATTCTACAAAATACTCCTCTCTTCTTCTCTACCCTGAAGAACATCTTCCATTTCAGTGAGGTGGCACTCATGTCATCAAATCCCTGCCCCCACTTCACCTATATACCTTGTTCAAGAGGAAGATAATATCAATCTCCTAAAAAGGGAGAGATATAAAAGTTACTAAAGACTGGTAAAGGAAAACTTGCAATAATGAAAAATGAATGTGATATCATTTAATTCTGATACTATCCCATAAATTATGGAACTTTGACAAGTTTATTAAATCCCCTAGTTTTCTACTCTTGCTAATGTTAATTAGAATAATCATTGTTGGTTCTAATTGTCATAATGTTGATAATTTTAATCAAGTCTGCTCACTAAAATTTCTGTAATTTCTAAAACATATGACTGTTGTTAGATAAAGAAAAGAAAGAATAAAATGGAAAGTAAAATTACATGGATGCAGTTGTAGATCAAATACTTTAGGTATAATTTCAACAAAAAAATACATACTTTTTAAGCATTAGATCCATTCCTATAGTTAGGTGAATTTTTACAAATGTGTAAATCCATGTAATCACCACCAAAATCAAGATGTAGATTATTTCTATCATGCTAAAAGAGAATCTTCCTGCCTTTTGCAGTCACTCACTTTTTGCAGTTTTTACAATCATTTCTATTCAGAGCAAATAAATATTTTTTATTGTTCACTTTGAATAGTGAGCAAACATAAAACAAATCTGGGAAATTATTTTCTTACCAGGTGACCTAAATAACTTTCTATCTAGTTCTGTAACTCTCATGTGCCTAGTAGTGTTGAGAAAAATGAAGAAAGATATTTGAGATTAACAATATCCAATAAATAGCACCCTAGTAACTGTGTCCAGCTCAAAGCAAAAATGAGAACTTTCTCCAAGGACACCTTACGTCAATACCTCTTTTAAGCCCTAACTGTGCATAATCCAGAATGGAGTGATCTAACATTCAGAATATTTGGAGTGCCATGTGAAAATCACTTGACCCAGAAGTGATACAATTAATAGTACCTTATGCGCAACTCACAAGCAAGAAACCACTGAGCTGAATGCAAAGTTTGAATGAACAAAATATTCCACTCCCAATTGCACCCACATCAGGACCTGCCCTCCCAGGTATATACTATGGAGACTTAGGGCAAGGATCATTGGTTTAGAGTTTACGGTCTGTTTTCTTTTAGCTCTTTTTACTCCAGTGCCTTGTCCAATTAGAGACTGAGTTTCAGAATTCTTTCTGATCTCTAAATCTTATACTTGTGCCAGCTCACCCTTTTCTTCTTTTTCTTTTTCCCCAAATCACTCTTTTCTTTTTCATTTAACCCACAGTAGAAGAGTTCTAACCTTAAGCTAAAAGTTAAGTTTCGTTTCTAATATTTTTATGCTTATATGCATGAAATATCTGCACAAACTGCCCATTCTTTTTCCTTATTTTATAATGTAATTTTATTGAGATATACTCACACATTGTATAATCCATCCAAATTATACAGTGGCTCAGAGTGTCTTCATATGGATGAGCTTTTATCTTCACAATCAATTGTATAACATTTTCATTAATTTAAAAATGGAAATAAAAATGGAAAAGAAACCTGAAATATTCCATATCCCTTTACCCCCACTATTCTCTATTTTTAACAGTTTTATTCATATGCCATACAATCCATCTTTAGTATACAATAAATGCTCTGGTATCATCACATAGTTTTGCATTGACTATTGCAGTTAATATGAGAACATTCTCATTTCTTCTAAACAAAAAAAATCCATACACTTTATATATCCCTATTATTGAAATTTATATTTGGTATAGTGCCCTTATTACAATTAAGCTAAGAATATTACAATGCTACTGTTAACTCTGAACCTTAGTTTACCTTCATTGCATTTATCTATATGCCATCCTATTATTATTACTTTATAGTAGCAATAACATTTGTTTAATGCATGTAAGAAGTTTCTGATACTTATAAAATTAACCATGATCTTTTGTCCTCTCTAGATTTCAGTCTCAGATTTATCCCCTAGCTTAACTTTTGGTGACATATATGTCTCAAGCCTTCCTTTTTCCACCATACTAACACCAAGCTTTGTTTATTGCATGTATAGTATTGTGCTACTATCATACAATATTGAGCTTTACACTTATGAACCATTAAAATCAAACTTATTGAACTTTCTGGACTCTGTAAGCATCAATTGCCCTGTTTCTGCTTTCTTTCTATCTCCTGATAACCTATGCTCTCTAATTTAACTCTCAGAGTTAGCTCACTATAATTAGTTCACATAAATAAGAATGTACAATATTTGTCCTTTCATTTCTGGATTCTTTTGCTCAAGATAACACCCTCAAGGTTCATTCACATCATTGCATGCCTCATGACATTATCCTTTTTTGCAACCACACAATATTCCATTGGCTATATACACTATAGTTCTCACTTTAAGCAGTCTTCTGATACATTATTCCTCCCTGATCTGCTGTAGAAAAGAAAGGAAATAGCATGAAGGCACCTGATAGTTTTAATTCAAGACTGAACTGAAGTTCAAGTTACAGTTTGATCTTTGATTTGGCTGGAGCAGGTGAGGGATTGCAAATGGTAAAGATCACAGCCAGTAAACAGCATCAATGGGCCTGGTTCACACAGGAATTTCAGTCAGAGGTTAGCAATAGGCCAAAATTCACTTCTAGAGAATTGGCTGCACCAGGCTTATGTGCCAAAAGTTAATTGCATTTCCCTCCCAAATGATAAACTGTCTTGAGTTTTTATTGTGTCAGTAGCACTTATTAGAAATTATTGCTTATTAATTATCACTGTGTCCTTATTAGTACCTAGTAACTTTGAAAAATGTAAAAGAAGTAGCAATCAATCCTCAAGCATTTCCATATAGTAAACAATAAAACTATGAAATTTCGAAGTTCTATAGTACAAACATATTAGAAATATGTGAGATAAATATCCTGGGTAGTAAAGTTTAATGCAGATATTGAAAAGGAAGAGAGTTAAGCATGAGAAATAGAGATGGGTTGGTGATTGTGGAGGGCCAGAAACAGAGGCAATAGGCAAGATGGGAGCTTATAGATATAATGAAATGGTCATGAGAAATGTGTGGATACTGCTTCCCAAAGCTTCCTCCTTTTATTACCTCCTTTAACTTTCATAACAGTTCTATGAGGCAGGATGTTCAAATATTGGAGGAATGGATAACCATGCAGCATAATAGTTAAGGACCTATTGTCTAGAGGTAATCACATAACTGCAAAGAAGCTGTGAGGAAGTGATACAAGTTTCAGAAAATCCACATAATCACAATATTTAATGCAGTTTGCTGATGGTGATGATTCAATGATAAGAAACCCTTTGCAAATTGCCCATGAAGTGTAAGCTGTACACACATATTACCTATGATTTCTTTTTTGCTAACTGTGTAGCTACATGGATGGAGGTCTGGGGAAGTTGATATAACAAACCAGCAAGTGACATGTCTGTGAATTTGAGGCAAGTTTGCTGCATATGATTCCAGTAAAAAATGTTTCCATGGAATGAAACTGGGTGTGAGTCTGGTTGGAATCAGGTGGCATAGACAATGGAATAAGTAAAAAGAGAACATAGAAATGCAGTTGAATGTATAAAGAGGGGAGCGGCTGGTGAAGAGAGTTGAATATCAGATGGAAATTTTAATTTTGTCTTGTATCAATGGGGACTCACTCTAAGTTCCAACCCATAAGGTCTGGCAGGCTTGAGATATCATCTAAAGCTGTGGATATCAAACTATATTCCTCTCCCTCTTTTCTACTAGGAAATGAACCACCCCCTAAAGAAATCATATCTAGAGGCATACGGAAATAATGCAAATAAAAACTTTTTGTGTTTGAAGAGAGTTGAAGGCCTCAGGCTGCTATTCTTCTATTGAATCAAACTCACTCTGAAGATGAGGAAACTGAGGCACAGAGATGATGGTAACATGCCCAAATAACAGACTAAGTTAGTGACACAATCCAGAAAAAAATCCGCCTCACATTTCTTTGCCTATACTTTCAATGGCCTTTGCAATAAACACAACAGTTTCAGGGCTCGAATGGGTTAAGTATATGAATATCATGACACTTCCATAATCTTCTCTCATCTTTCTATACTTTGTGTAAGGGAGCAGTTGAGGGTTGGTGTTGATGAAAAGCAAATATGATCTCTCTGCACTCAGAGTGGTATCCAAATGTCAACTGAAAGCCACACTCTTTGCAAAGTTCCAACCATATGGGAGCCAGCCTCACATAATAGCCACCAGCAATTTAAGCTGAGTTTTCATTGTAGGTTCTCATCTTGGTTGCAGTAGAAACTCCTCTGAAAAAACAGGTAACCTGTTCTTCTCTCCAGCTGTAGCACATCTTGGTTAAGACTCTGCACTGTGAAATCAAGTTACCAGTACCCCAACACACGAGCTGTACAATAGTAAACAATGCATTTGACTTTTCTAAGCCTCAGTTTTGTCTTCTTTAAAATGGGAAGAGTAATGGTTCCTAACTCATAAGTGACTGGAAGTACTACATGAGATAAAACAGGTATCATGCTTGACACCATGACCACCAACATAGTGAAGTTAAAAGCTAATTATTTGATAGTTGTAATTATTTTGCTCCTGTATTCTAGATCTATTTAGGAAATAATGTCAACTAAAAGGAACAACTTGGGCTAATTCAGGTTCATGTAGAGGGATGGAATCAGTTTTATTGAAGATCTGGGCCTTTGCCAGCTTATCATTGTTTGTAATCTTTATCACTCAGGAACATGTTAATCAGCAATTATATGATCATTAGTTTCAGGTGTTTTTGATCACTTAGTAGACGTAAAGCACAAAATTATAAAATAATTACTCTTTTGTTTGAATAAATACTGCATTATTTGAAAAAAAGTTGGAAAATGAACCAACTTCACCAGGTGGTTTTGAAGATAAAATGGGATGATTGTAACATTCTTAGCACAGTGATTGGTAAATAATAAGCTCATGACTTAACTACTAGAGAAGCATTATTCATATTTAGGGGCACTTATTCTTGAGACAGATGATATTGTCCATGTTCTGTTTTCACCAGTTAACAGCCATGGAAGCTTTTTTAAGTGTATTAAACTCTGTAGTACTCAGTTCCTTCATCTGTTAAATAGAGCTAATCATAGGGATAGTCTAGTGCCTGGATCCTGGTAGATAATCAATAAAGTTACCTATTAATAACAACATTCATAAAGAGAGAAGGAGGAGAAAAACATATTTTACATGGAGTAAATCACTTGAAAAAAGAAGAGAAATGCATTGTGATTTATCTATCTTTTAAGCTTAACAAATATTAAAAGGTTAAAGGCTTGGGTATTGGATGAATTAATGAATAAAATTTAGAAGTTACTGAGTTCCTAGAAGCAAACGTAGCCAAATAATCACTATTATAAATCATGTGTGTTTAGTTTTATCAACTAAACACGTATCAGGTCATATTAGCACCTGAAAAAATGAGAAATCAGAACAATGGGACAGAATTCATTCTTTGGGGTATTACAAAGAATCCAGAGCTGTGGAAAATATCATCAGTTGTGCTTCTAATCATGTAGGTGGCCACAGTGATGGGAAACCTACTCATTCTGGTAACCATGGTCACAGGTAAGTCGCAGTCTTGAGTTCACCTATGTATATATTTCCTCACTTCCTTCCCCTCATGGATTTTACCTACTCTTTCATCATTGTCCCCAAGATGGTTTTGGACTCCCCCTCAGAAAGGACAACCCTCTCTCTTAAAGGTCACATGACTTAACTCTTTTGCAGACCATTTCTTTGTTGGTTTGGGAATCATATTCTCATTCTTATGTTTATGACCACTATGTGGTTGTATTAGTTAGGGTTCTCTAGAGAAACAGAATCAACAGGGAACACAAATATAAAATTTATAGAAGTATCTCACATGACCATGGGAATGCAGATCCAAAATCCACACAGCAGGCTGTGAAGCCGATGACTCTGATGGAGGGTCTAGATGAACTCCACAGGAGAGGCTCACCAGCTAAAGCAGGAATAGAGACTGTCTCTTCTGAATTCTCCTTAAAAGGCTTCCCATGATTAGATTAAGCATCATTATTGCAGATGACACTCCCCTTTGGCTGATTACAAATGGAATCATCTGTGGATGCAGCTGACATGATCATGATCTAATTCTATGAAATGTCATCATTGCAGCATACAGGCCAGCACTTGCCCAACCAGACAAACAGGTACCACAACTTGGCCAAGTTGACACATGAACCTGATCATGACAGTGGTCATCTGTGAGCTCCTGTGCTGCTGGACTATCATGAGTCCCTGGGTGTGCTGTGTGCTACTGGGAGCAGCCTGTGTGTGGGGACTATGTATCTAATGAAATAACTCCTATTTGTATACCAAATACCTGTCTGTGGCCCCAATGTCATTGATCACTGTATATGTGATTTGTTTCCATTGTTGAAAGTGGTCTGCATAGATACCCATATCCTGGGCCTCCTTGCCATCCTCAATGGTGGTGTCATATGTGACCATTTTCATTATGCTCATTGCCACTTACATGGTCATCCTCTGACCCCTCTGAAGGTCAACACAAAGCCCTCTCCACCTGTGGCTCTCATCTCACTACTGTTTTCTTGTCCTTTGTGTCATATGTCTTCAGGTACATGAGGTTTGTGGCCACTTACCCCAGAAACAAGGTAATGGTCATGACCTTCACCATTGTAGAACCCATGTTAAATGGCCTGATATATACTCTGAGGAATTTGGAGGTGAAAAATGCCATGAGGAGACTTTGGATGAAACAAGATTCTTAGGTTGGCAAGTATGATAGTAATCTATTCAGAATTACAAGGCCTCATTCCTGTTCTAGATTCCAGGAGTTTGAGTTGATTAAATGAGCTATCCAGATAGGGTGATTTAGATTATGTGTTATAGAAAACTAGGTTCTAAGCATATAAAAGCTATTCTGCATTTGGTGGTCTCATATAGTAGCTGAAGGTCTAGAGTATATACACTCTTATATTTTATGCTGCATTCTACTTTACCTTAGACCCATTCAGATTGGCTTTCTTTTAAACCCTAATTGAAGCCTGATCTCTTTTTTGGTTACTTTAAATGTTATTATAGATAGCTATGCTAACTTTCAGGGTTGTGGTACCACAGAATTACTCAAAGTTCCAGGGAAATACCAGGTGATACACATATAGCTCAGTGCCTCTGAATCTGGAAATAAATTTACAACTTCAGACTAAATGTGGTTTCTATAAGGACTTACCATCTAGGCTTTCATTTCCTTGTAAGGCTTTTTTTGAGAGAGACATTAGCGTATTTGTTCTTCTGTGTCTGACTTATTTTGCACAACTCATTGTCCCCAAGTTTTATTCAGTTCTTTGTGTGCTTCTCAACATCCTTTTTTTCATAGGTGCACTATATTTCATCATATAAATGTATCACTGTTCGTCATTGTGCTTCTCAGACATTGTATCCTTTGGCTACCTCCATCTATTAGGTATCAGAGATAATGTTAAAAATAAACAAACTGCAACTTATCATATCCATGCTTGGTTGTGCAATCGGTAGCACTCCCAATTTTAGATAATTTCTATTGGTACATTATGACAAATCACTGGCAAACACAACATCATCAACTATCAAATCAAAACCACCCCTCATCTCTTGTCCCTTTCATGCTGATTTGTTGCCCTGGTAGTGCTGTAGTATACTGCTGATATATTTCTGTTAACTATTGGACCTAGCATGCATTTTTAGTTTCCCCTCTATGTCCTTCTACTATTGGCTCTTTGTCCACTATCAGGCCATTGGATAGTTCATGAGAGAATTTGTTTATAATTATAGACTTAATCAGTGGGATACATGACATTATACTTTCCCTTTCTATAATATTAACCTTCAATATGGCAATGTTAATTATAAAACTACTGATTAGTTACCATTCATTCCCTTGCATTTAGATTTGTTCCATCCCCTTACATTTAGATTCAACCATTTTGGGTAGCTTTCCCCCATCTCTAGCTTTTGCATATTTCTAGGTATTCTATATTGTACAGTACAATCTTTGAATTTGTCTTTTCCAGGGTCATAATGGTGAAGTCATATAGTATTTGTCCTTTTGTGTTTGATTTATATAACCCAGCATTATGTCCACAAGATTCATCTATGTTGTCATATGCTTTGGGACCTCATTTGCTCTTACTGCTGCATGATATTTCATCATAAGTATATAACACATTTTGTTTATCCACTCATCCATTGATGGGCACTGGATTGTTTCCATCTTTTGGCCATTGTGAATGATGTCACTATGAACATCATTGTGCAGATGTCTGCTCATTTCATTTCCTTCAGCTCTTCTGGGTATACACCGAGTATTGTATTGCCAGATCATAGGGCAAATCACGATTTAGGTTTCTGAGGAATTACCAAATGGTCTTCCACAGCAGCTGCGGTATTATAGATTCCCAACAAGAGTAAATAAGTGGTTCAGTTTTCCCACATCCTTTCCAGCATTTATGGTTCTCTGTTTAATAGCAACCAGTCTTATAGATAGGAGGTCATCTTAATTTGCACTTCCCGTATAGCTAATGAAAATGGACATTTCTTCATGTGTCTTTTAGCCATCTGAGTTTGGTCTTCAGAAAAGTGTCAATTCATGGCATTTGCCCATTTTATAATTGTGTTGTTTGTTCTTGTTGAGCTGTATAATTTCTTTATGTGCAAAGGATATCAAGCTTTTATCCAATATATGGTTTCCAAATATTTTCTCCCATGAAATTTGCTGCCTCTTCATCTTTTTGACACAGTCCTTTGAGGTGCAAAAGTTCTTAATCTTAAAGGTTCCCATTTGTTCCCATTTGTTTGAGGAGATCCCCTATGTCTTCTCAATTCAGAATTAAGCTCTTAATCTTAAAGGTTCAAGCAGTAATTTTTTCTATTGCTGCTTGAACTTTAGGTGTAAAGTTTAAGTAGATGTCTGTTGTTACTAGATACTGAAGATGATTTTCTGCATTTTCTTCTAGAATTTTTATAGTACAGGTTCTTACATTTAGGTCTTTAATCCATTTTGAATTTATTTTTGTATAGAGTATAAAGCAGGGGTCCCCTTTCATTCTTTTAGCTATTGATAATCAATTCTTCCATGCCCATTAATTGAAAAGACACTTCTGTTGCAGTTTGGTGGATTTTGGGACTTAATCAAAGTTCAATTGCCTATAAATTTGGTAGTCTATCTCTACATTCTTGATTTCATTCCATTCATCTATACTTCTATCTTTGTGCTGATGCCATGCTGTTTTGACCACTGTGTAAGCTTTAAAGTCAAGAAGTGATAGTCCTCTCACTTTACTCTTCTTTTTTAGGATATCTTTAGCTATTTGACATCTCTTTCCCTTCCAAATTAATTTTATAGACAAATTTTCTTAGTCTTAAAAGTAGCTTGTTGGGATTTTGATTGGTATTGCATTGAATCTGTAGATCAATTTGAGTAGAATTGACATCTTAATGACATTCAACCTTCTTACTCAAGATCATAAAATGTCTTTCCATCTATTTAGACCATTTTATATTTTTTTCAGAAAATTTTTGATAATTTTCTGTGTACAAGTACTTGAAATCCCTGGCTAGGCTTATTTCTATACATCTGATTCTTTGGGTCACTATTTTGACAGGATTTTTTCTTATTCGATTCAAAAGATAGGCCATTGCTTGTGCACAGCTTCATTACTGGATTTGTACATTATTCTTCTATCCTGCAACTTTGCTGAATTTGTTTATTAACCCATTAGCTTTGTCATAGAATTCTCAGGGTTTCCTAAGTATAAAATCATGGCATCTGCAAATCAGGTAAATTTTACTTCTTCCTTTCCTATTGGAATAGCTTTTATTTCTTTCTCCTGTCTAATTGCTCCAGCTAGGACTTGTAGTACATTGTTGAAAAATAGTGGTGACAGTGGGCATCTTTGTCTCATTCACTATCTTAGAAGAGATGTTTTCAGCTTCTCATCAGTAAATACAATGTTAGCTATATGTCCTTCATGACATTGAGGAAGATTCCTTCTATTCTTACTTTTTGAAGTGTTTTTGTCATGAAAGAATGCTGGACTTTAATGAATGTTTTTTATCATCAATTAAAATGATCATGTGATTTTTTTCTCTTTTGATATGTTAATGAATTGTAATACGTTGATTGATTTTCTTGTGTTGAACTGCCCTTGTATTATGGTTGTAAAGCCTACTTGGTCATGATGTATAATTCTTTTAGTATGTCATTTGTCATGGTCAGGTTCATGTGTCAACTTGGTCAAGTGGTGGTACCTGTTTGTCTGGTTGGGCAAGTACTGGCCTGTCTATTGCAATGAGGACATGTCATAGAAATAGATCATGATCATGTCAGATGCATCCACAGCTGATTCCACTTGTAATCAGCCAAGGGGAGTGTCTTCTGCAATGAGTGAGATGCTCAATCTAATCACCAGAAGCCTTTTAAGGAGGGTTCAGAAGAAATAGGCTTCTTCTTGTTTCAACCAGTGAGCCTCTCCTGTGGAGTGTTCATCCAGACCCTCCATCAGAATCGTTGGCTTCACAAGGTTGCCCTGCAGATTTTGGACTCCGTGTTACCACGGTTATGTGGGACACTTTTATAAATTTTATATTTGTGACTGTTTCCTGTTGATTCTGTTTCTCTAGAGAACCCTAACTAATATCATTGGATTCAATTTGCTAGCATATTGTTAAGTATTTTTGCATCATATTCATTAATGATAGTGGTCCATAGTTATCCTTTCTTGTAGCATATTTGATTTTGGTATTAGGGGGTGATAGCTTCAGAAAATGAGTTAGGTAGCATTCATAGTTCCTAAACTTTTGGAAGAGTTGCAGCAGAATTAGTTGTTTTTGGAATGTTTCCTAAAGTTCCCTGTGAATCTGGCCCTGGGCTTTTCTTTGTGGGAAGATTTGTAATGGCTGATTGAATATCTTTATTCAGTATTGATTTTAGGAGATCCTCTGTGTCTTCTCAAGTCAGAATAGGTAGTTTGTGTGTTTGTAGGAATTTTTACATTTTCGTCTAAGTTGTTTGGAAATATAAATGCAATTATATAAAACATATATCAATAAAAGTAATTATATATAAACTAAAAATAATGATAATACCATTAATAAAATATAGAGAGAAATATTTTAAATAGAAAGGGAAAAAGAAAAAGAATATTTGGAATAAAATGTAAACCTAGGCAGATAGGGAGTTAGCCTACCTTCACTTACCCCTTCTCACCAGTAGACAGAATTTCTGAAGCACCTCCTCCCTCAAGGTGCTCCCCATCTAGTGGGTGTGTGGGTTCTACCAGCCTCTGGCAGCTGGGCAGCTGGTCTTAGTTATCACATGTGGACATCTGGCCTTGGCTCACAGGTCTGGAGAACAGACCAGTGCCCAGGATATCATCTGACCTGCAGCACCTGGTTCCCAATGGATCCACCAGAAATAATGCCAGCATGGCCAGCTATTCCTGGCACCCAGCAGGAGGATTGCTCCCATAGCCCATTGACACGGCCTCATGTGGTGGACAACCAGGTCATCTCTGGGGTCCCTACACGTGCTGTCCACTACAACCCAAATGGGGAGTCCTCCCTAGCCAGCAGCTGAGGCAGGCTGAAGTGGGGGAATGATAGGTTCCTTCCAAACCACATCTCTGCTCACAATGTAACTCACCTCACTGTCAATAGATAAACCTGCTTTCCCAAGCCCAAGCTCCCCTTCTCCTCCCTAAAACACCCTTTGTGGGCATCTTTAATTACTCTCAACCCAGGAACACAGTTCTGGCCATTTTCTCCCAGTCCCCTATCTTGTTCCACAGAACAAAGTGAATTTAATCCATTCTTCCAACCATCTTTCCAGAAGTGCTTTTTAATATTTTTAACACTCCTTTCTTCACATCTAACAACTTTTACCAAGTAGGCTGATTCTGGGAGGAGGATTCCACCAGAAAGTATCTATCCCAGTCAGTTTTTCCCAAACAAGGCAGGTCCAGGACTCAAGAAGGTAATGTACCTCAGTGTCAAGGTTCCCTGGGGATTAGGCCAGAAGGGTGCTGGTGTTTTCTATGAAGCCTCCTCATTCTGTGCTTTCCTTGTTCTGCCCAGTAAATGGCCCCCTCAGCTCAGTGATGTTTTCTGCCTTTAATTCTCAGCTGACCCTGACCCTGCCAAGGACATTGTCAAGAAGAGGCTGTGGAGGGAGGGAGGAAGGGAGCTATTTGAAACTGTTGCTGTTTTCCTAGCCCTTGGGGTCTGAGTTCTCTAAATGACAGCTATGCCTGTGTTGGGCCTTGTGCTCCCTTTTCTTGGTGAGAAGCTGCTCTTCAGCTCCCAGTTCCTTATAAGCTAGAAACATTGCAGTGGTTTTCAAGAAATCTCTTTTTTTACACTGCTTATGTGTGTTTTAGGTGGAGACTGAACTCTACTATTGGTCAGTTGAAACTGTTACTGATATCCCAGCCCCTGGGAGCTAAATTCTCTGAATGGTATCCTATACTTGCACTGGACTCTTCTGCCTTCAACATTGCTCCTTTCCTTGGGGAAGATTTGTCCTTTACTCACTTTCAGTCAGCTCTACTTCCATCCCCCAGGGCAAGGCTGAAAATGGAAACTCCTGTTTTATTTCTATAGTGGGCTGCTTAAAATAAAACATTGCTGTTCTAAGGGCTAAACACCAGCAGCCCAGGTTCACCAATGACAGTTTCACCCATGAAAATTCATAGTCCAAACCCAGCTGTATGTGCTTCTTTCCTTGGGCCAAAGCACTTTACCTGTATTCTCTGAGTTCACCAATCCCAAAGCCTCTGTTCCTTTTCATCAATGAAAATCTTCCATACTGGGAGTGGGGCTAAAACAGAACTCCTGGTTTCTTACTTGGTTGCACTGCAAATTTATCTTTGCAGAGACTGGGTACACAGCAGTCTAATTTTATTAATCAAATCCACTATTGCTGCCTAGATGACTTCCCCTTCCTTGCTACTAGAAGAAAGAGTTATTTCCCTCCAGAATGACTCCTTAGTGAGTTTGCTGTGCCAGTGGGGGAGGGGCAACAGTCTCAAAACCATGTAAGGATTTACTTACAACTGCAATTTATCAGTCTCTCATTTTCACTCTTCCTGGCTGGTGCACAATGTGCATCTGATCTTCAAAGTTCCAAAAACTTTGGAGAAATATTTCAGACAGTTCTTAGCTATTTGCTAGCTTCCCTGGGGGACAGATGGTTTGATGAAGCTTCTGGAATGCAATATACCAGAAACAGAATGACTTTGAAAAGGAAAATTTATTAAGTTTCAAGTTTATCTTTCTAAGGCTACAGAAAATGTCCAAACTAAAGCATCTGGACAGAATTCGAGAATTACTTAATTCAAGAACACCTCTGTCAGGTAAGAAGGCACATGTCTACTGCCTATATTGGTCTTTGGTTTCTGGTTTCAAACATCTTCCATGCGGGCATTTTCTTTCTGCATTTCCAAATGTCTGGGTCTCATCTTGGCTCTGTCAGCTCTGTGGGCTCTGAGCTTTCTCCAAAATGCTTCCCCCTTTAAAAGATTCTAGTGAACTTATCAAAACCTACTAGAATGGGCAGAGTTACATCTCCATCTAATCAAAAGGTCACACCCACAACTGGATGCACCACATCTGCATTGAAGTAATCTAATCAAAGTTTTTCATCCTTAACAATATATCTGGCCCCACAAGATTGGATCCGGATTAAATCATGGCTCTTCTGAAATGCATAATAGCTTCAATTCCACACTTCAGACAGCACTTTTTATAATATATAAACTTAAGATTCACAAAATTGAGTAATTTTCTCACCATTCAAGAAAATTTTTCTTCAAATTATCTATTCATCCCCTCTTACTTTTCACAGGAAAATAATTTTCTTCTGAGACTATGAAAAGTTCATCTCTGCTTTCAAAACGTGTAACTCAAGGGTTTGGCATATCACTCCAAATATACTTTAGAATTGAGGAAATGTTCTGATGGAAAACAAGACTGCATGATTGAGGATCTCCATATATCCTCCAAAAGCTCTGCTGATGTCTCTGCCCTGCAACAGGGACCTTCCAGTACTACAGAGCCCAGATTCTCAGTCTTCAGTTTTACCAAGAAACAGCAAATGCCCCCAAGGCAGAAGTCACTACAGAATTCAACTGACATCACTCTAGTTCTCTGTCTCTGGACTGTTATCATTTTAATTTTGCTTCCTGTAGCAGGACTTTGATCCCTTGACCCAGTTGATTTCTACATTTCATCTGGCTTTACTAGTTGATCACAACAAGAACACTGCTGATCATGAGTTAGTAGATACCCCTCAGGAGCAGAAGTCCATTTATGCATATTTAGTTCAATTCATTTATTAATTCAACAAATTATTCACTAATTACTGTGTGCCAAGCAGTAATCTAAGTGCTGGGAACACATAGTAAAGCATTTAAACTATAACAAATATATATATATATACACCCTCATGTGAATTATAATTTTGAGTTGGGGCATATAATAAACAAAATAGATAGATAAACTTTATGGCATATTAGATAATTAAAACTTTTAGGGAGAAAAATTAAGAAAGGATGGTGTAATAGAGGATGTGAAATGTAGTGAGTGGGGATTGAAATTCTGCAAGTTAACTGAGGAAAGCTTATTAAAAAGGTACAATTGCATAATAAACAAAGTCAAATAAGATTTTAAGCCAGACATATATCTGATGGAAGAATAATTGATAGGCAGTAAATAACTTGGGCAGTTTCTTAGGCAAGAGTATGTACAGTGTCATGTAGAAATATGGTACGGTCAATGTTTTTTTTACATCACATTGGATCAAGATACCATTAAAGTTGGCCTGTAGTGCATGTAAACTGGAAATAATAGAGGTGGGGTGGGAGATGACTAGGTATGAAATTGAGAGTATAGAAAGGTAGTCGGACTAGGTATATAGGTCATGATATGTGAGTGAGCACCTAAGATAGATTAGAGATTATTGGAAAATAACTGGGTAATGAGTTAATTAATAAGACAGTATACTGGAAAGATTATCTTTGTATATTTTTAAAATCAAGAATTATGCTAAAGCATCTAAGTACAAAAATAGGTTGAAAGTGAAAGGTTGGAGAAAGATATTACATGTAAACAACAATCAGAGAAGAACAAGGGTAGCTATATAAATATCCAGCAAATTGAAACGAAAATGTAAAACAATTAAAAGGAACACTATGTATCAATAAAAAGAACAATTCAAGGAGAAGACAAAACAATCATAAATATTTATGCACCAAGCTAGAGTGGTCCGCAATAAATGAGGTAAACATTGACAACACTGAAGGGAGAAATAGACACCTCTACCATAATTGTTGAAGACTTCACTTCCCTCCTCTTATCAATGGATAAAACATCTTGACAGAGGATCAATAAAGAAGTACAGATTTTGAACAATATGATAATTAAACTAGACTTAACAGATATACACAGAACATTACATCACACAACAGCTGAATACATATTTTTCTCAATTGCTTATGGATCATGCTCAAGGATAGACCATATCCTGGGTCATGAAACAAGTATCAATAAATTTAAGAATATTGAAATTATACAAAAAACTTTCTTATACCAAATATCCCTAAAGATCGAGAATAGGACCAAAGTAGAAGGAGGAGTTGTAACAGAAAAGATTGGATTTAACAAATAAGTGTGACTACAGAATCATTACACAGACTTTCTTTTAGTCTCCAGTGTCTAAGAGCACCTAAAGAAATTGTGGAACCACAGCACAACCACATATTGAAATTTGTTCTGTAACTACTTGTTAAGCTGTACTTTAAAATTTACTGCTTTTTTTGCATACATGTTCTATTTCATGATTAATAATGTTAAAAAAGAATTATGCAGGTGCATGTTCAAGTTGCATTTTTGGGGTCAAAACCCTCAAGGAAGGAAGTGAAGTAACCTGGTAAACAGTAAATGACTAACAAGGAATGGCTGAAAGTGACATCCTTTGACTGAGATTAAATAGCAATGAGGAACAATCATAATAAAAATCTTCTTCTCTGGGCCTCTTGACATGAGTACTTCAAGAAAGAAAATGGAATGTTCTCACAAGTGATTATGAATGTAGAGGGAATTCTACTTATTATTGACCCAAGATCCAGACATACAATGAAAGAGAATGTGCAGGCAAAAGAGTTAAGATCAAAAGGGAATTTAAAGAGCAGTAGGGAAAAAGGGCCAACTTAAACATTCTCATAAATGAAAAATAAACAAATATGGTTTAAGAAATGTTCATTCAAACTCTTCATATCTTGGAAAATTTTTAAAAAGCCTTCATTTGCTACTGGACTTTTTGAAATAGAATAACCTACTAGGTTCTGAGCTTGGATGACAAGATAGGATAGTACATGACACATAATGAGGAACCAATAAATAATTGTCAAGTTTAAGTATGTTTTAATAGAAAGTGCATCTGTGGACTATCTTGTTGCTAGAAGTCTGTGTCAAGGAATGCTAAATGTCCACTAAAATGCCTACCCCACTTCAAGAGTAACAGAGAGTTACTTGGTTTTGTGGCCTCCCTAGCAGAGCTCCTGGGTAGAGCAATAATAAGATGCAAATCTTGAAGGCAATTTCTGAGACTTCCTTTATATATCTATTTTGATGAGCTTCAAACTCAAGTGTTTTGAATATTTTAAAACATTTCATTGTATAATATAACATATATACAAAGCAAAGAAAGAAAAAAAGTAATAGTTTTCAAAGCTCTCTTCAACAGGTAGTTAGTTACAGGACAGACCCCAGAGTTTATCATGGGCCATGATACCGTCATTTCAGATTTTTCCTTTTAGCTGCTCCAGAATGTAGGACTAGAAGGAATAAATATTTCTCTATCATCACAATTTTTTTTCTTCTTTGTGAAAAATAGCATATATACAAAATAGCACTGAATTTCAAAGCACAGCAAAAAAATTAGTTGTAGAACAGATTTCAGAGTTGGGTATGGGTTACAATTCCACAATTTTAGATTTCTTGTGTAGCTGCTTTAAGATACTGGAGACTAGAAGTAATATCAATTAAGGATTCAGCAGCCATACTCATTTGTTAAACTCTACCTACTCTGTATAACTCCACTATCACCTTTGAGGTTTTCATCTCATTTTTAAGCGTATCTGGGCTACAGTTATTCTAACTTTTTCATATTGGAAGGGGCTGTCAATAATTTGGGGCAGGAAGTTGGATCTACCTGATGCTCTGGAGAGGCTGGGCCCTTTAGATTTCAGGAGTTATCTGGTCCAGGGACACATCTGGAGGTTTTAGGTTTCTGGAAATTTACCTTAGTGCATGAAAGCTTTGTAGAATCTTATATATTTCCATGTGTGTTCTTTAGGATCAGCTGGAATGCTTTTGGTTAGGGTTTGACAAGTTATGATAGGTGGCAATGCCTAACTAAAGCGTGCCTAAGAGTGACATACAGATTAGCCTCTCAACTCTTTGAACTCTCTCAGCCCTTGATATTTCATTAGCTACACTTCTTTTTCCCCTTTTGTTCAGGATTGAGCTGTTGACCCCACAGGGCCAGGGCTGTACTTATCCCTGGGAGTCATCTCCCATATGCCAGGGAGACTTTCATCTGTGCGTGATGGCACATATAGGATGGACTGCAATGATTTCACTTGGAAAACTGGGCTTATAGAGAGTGAGGCCACAAAACAGGTCTTCAAAACATAACTCTTAGGTATATCTATAGGTAGGCTAAGCATCTCCACTAAATACATAAGCTTCACAAGAGTAAGCCTCATGATCAAGGGCTTGGCCTTTTGATTTGTGTGTTCATAATGTTTGACACAGTATTAGCGGATTCCTTGGTAATAAAGTTTAATAGCTCCATATCTCTTCTCCCATCCATCAAGAGACTTTGTCAGTATTTTCTTGATTATCATCTTAATATGTTCTAGGATCACCCATGCATTACATTAAACTATAAGGGATTAAAGGTCCTCATTCTGTTCTCAGCTCCCTGTGTTTTGATTGTTCAAATGAGCTATACAGACACATTGAATTAGATTATATGCTACAGAAAATCTATATTCTGGACAAAATGTAGATGCACTTCTGAAATATAGACAATTTCTTCCTTACCCTTATGTTCTGAATTACCTTAATCCTGAGCTGAAAGGCTTTATTCATATCTCTAAATTCCAGCTTTTTCATATACAAAACAACCTCTCAAAATCCAGAAATAATAATTACCATCCAGTCTGAATGTGTCTACTATAAGAGCTCACCATCTAAGCCTCTGTTTTCTTATAAGCATTTTCTAAAGGAGATCATACAATAATTGTTCTTTCACTTCTGGCTTATTTTGCCTCACCAAAGGTCCCACAGATTCATTCACATTATTGCATGCCACATGACATTGCTCCTTTCTGTACCTGCAAATATTTAATTAAAAGTACACACTATCGGGCGGGCCGCGGTGGCTCAGCGGGCAAGAGTGCTTGCCTGCCGTGCCGGAGGACCCCGGTTCGATTCCCGGCCCCAGCCCATGTAACAAACAAACAAACAAACAAAATATAATAAAACAAGAAAATGTTTAAAAATGTTTCCCTTTCTTCCTCCCTTCTTTCCTTCTCTGTCTTTAAAAAAAAAAAAAAAAAAAAAAGTACACACTATCATTCACCAATCTCCTTCCCAGTCATTGCATCCCTCAGCCACCTGCATTCATTAGTCATATGTGTAATGCCCAAAGTTCACAGTTCACCAGCACTCTCAATTTGAGAGAATTTCATCATTCCCAAGAGAAATATAAGAAATAAACATAGCTTCACCAAATAAGAGATCTAAATCTCCCCCTATCTCTCCTCCCTCCCCCATTATTTACCCCAGGTAAATAATGTAAATAACACCCCAGTGTTACTGTGGTACTATTGATGTTTTCCTGTTAAACATAGCATATAGCATGCAATAGCAGTTTTCTCCCTGTACCCTAGACTCTCTTGTACATGAATCATAACTTTGAAGCAGTTTTTGCAAGAATGTATTCATGTTTCTAGTGCTAATAAGTGGGACACATAGGCCTAATCAACCCTTTTCAATCGTATTCACCTTCAATATGTAATATTACTTATAGAACCACTAGAGAACTGCCTTCACTTCTATCTATTTCCCGACATTAGAATTCAATCTCTTTAGCTAGCCATTCATGCATCGCTAGCTTCTATATATCTCTAATACTCTTATATCCTGTATTATAAGCCTCCAACTTTACCTTTGCCATAGTCTTAAAAGTGTACTCATACAGTATCTATCTTTTTGTACTTTGCTTATTTCACTCAGCATTGTGTCATCAAGGCCCTTCCATCTTGTCATGTATTTCAGGACATTATTTTGTCTTACTGCTGCATAATATTCCATCATATGTATATACCACATTTTGTTAATCCACTCCTCTGTTGAGGGACATTGGGTTTATTTCCATCTTTTGGCAATTCTGAATAATGCTGCTATCAACATTAGCGTGCAAATGTCTGTTTATGTCACTATTTTCAGCTCTTCTGATTATATACCAAGTAGTGCTATTGCTGGGTCATAGGGTGACTTGATATTTAGTCTCCTAAGAAATCACCAAATTGCCTTCCATAGCAACTGTACCATTATACATTCCTACCAGCAGTGCATAAGTGCTCCAGTTTCTCCACATCCTCTACAACATTGTAGTTTCCTGTTTGTTTAATAGCAGCCATTTTTATAGGTGTGAAGTGGTATCTCATTGTATTCTTGATCTGCATTTCCCTTATAGCTAATGAAAATGAGCATATCTTCAGGCACTGGGAAATGTACCCAAGTCTCCGGCATGGCAGGCAAGAACTCTGCCACTGAGCCACTGTTGCCCGCCCTCTTCATGTAGTTTTGAGCCATCTACATTTGCTCTTCAGAAGAATGCCTATTCGTATCTTTAGCCCATTTTAATTGGGTTGTTTGTTATTTTGGTGTTGAGTTGTATGATTTCTTTGTGTACACAGGATATCAAATCTTTGTCCAGTATGTGATTTCAAATATTTTCTCCCATTGAATTGGCTGCCTCTTCACCTTTTTGACCAAATCTTTTGAGATGCAGAAGCATTTGATTTTGAGGAGTTCCTTTTATCTATTTTTCCTTTTATTGCTTGCACTTTAGGTGTAAAGTTATGAAAGTACCTTCTATAACCGAGTCTTGAAGATGTTTCCCTACAATTCCTTCTAGGAGCTTTACAGTGCTTTTAGGTGTTTGATCCACTTTGATTTAATTTTTGTATAAGGTTCATGGTAAAGGTTCTCTTTCATTCTTTTGGCAATTCATTTCCAGTTATCCAATGCCCATTTATTAAATAGACTATTTTGTCCAGTTCAATGGATTTGGGGGCTTGTTGAAAATCAATTGGCAAGAGATTTGGTGGCCTATTTTTGTACTCTTGATTTAATTTCATTTGTCAATACTTCTACCTTTGTGCTATTACCATGCTGTTTTGACCACCTTGGCTTTGTAATAATTTTTAAAGCCAGGAAGTGTTAATCATCCCACTTCATTCTTCTTTTTTAAGGATATTTTTAGCTAATTAAAGACTCTTTCCCTCTCAGATGATGTTTGTAATTGGCAGTGCCAAGTCTTCAAACTATATTATTGGAATTTTGATTGGCACTACATTGAATCTGCATATCAATTTTGGTAGAATTGACATCTTAACTATATTTAGCCTTCCTATCCATGGGCAAAGAATGTTATTCCACATATTTAGATTCCTTTGATTTCTTTTACAATATTATATAGTTTCTGTGTACAAATCCTTTATGCCCCTAGTTAAGTTCATTCCTAAGTACTTGATTCTTTTAGTTGCTCTCTTGAATGAAATCTTTTCCTTAACTGACTCCTCAGTTAGGTCATTGCTTATGTATAGAAATATTACTAATTTTTGCACATTAATTTTGTATCCCACCCCTTGCTGAATTTATTTATAAACTCAAGTAACTTTGTTGCAGATTTCTCAGCATTTTCCAAGTGCAGTATCATGTCATCTGCAAATAATGAAAGTTTTACTTCTTCTTTTCCAATTTGGATGCGTTTTATTTGTTTTTCTTGTCTGATTGCCCTAGCTAGAATTTCTAGTATAATGTTGAATAATAGTGGTGAAAGAGGGCATCCTTGCCTTTTTCCTGATCTTATGGGGAGAGCTTCTGTCAGTCTATCTCCATCGAGTATGATGCTGGTTATCAGCTTTTCACATATGCCCTTTATCATATTGAGGAAGTTACCTTTGATTGCTGTCTTTTGAAGTGTTTTTATAAGAACTGGACGTTGAATTTTTTAGAATACTTTTTCAGCATCAAATGAGATGATCATTTGATTTTTCCTTTTCAATTTGTTAATGTGCTGTATTACATTAATTGATTTTCTTGTGATGAACCATCCTTGCATTCCTGGTAGAAACCCCACTTGGTGTAATTCTTCTAATGTGTTGTTGGATTAGATTTCCTCGTATTTGGTTGAGAATTTTTGCATCTATGTTCCTTAGATATTGGCTTGTAGTTTTATCAAGTTTTTGCATTATAATGATATTAGCTTCATAAAATGAGTTAGGTAATATTCCTTTCCCCTCAAGTTTATGGAAAAGCTTAAGCAGAATTGGTATTAGTTCTTTTTTGAAATATTTGATAAAATTCCCTGGGAAGCAATCTGGCCCTGGGCTTTCCTTTGTAGGAAGGTTTTTGATGACTGATTGAATCTCTTTACTTTTGAGTGGTTTGTTAAGATCTTCTGTTTCTTCCTGAGACAGTGTAGCTTATGTGTGTGTTTCAAGGAATTTGTCTATTCCCTCCAAGTTGTCTAGTTTATTGGCATATAGTTCTTTCATGGAATCGCTGTATGATTTATTTTATTTCTTCATATTTGCTGTAATGCATCCCTTCTCTTTTCTGGTTTTGTTTATTTGTATCCTCTGTATTTCTTTCTTTGTGATTTTTGCTGGTGGCCCATTGATTTTTATCAAAAGACCAACTTTTCATTTTATTGATTCTTGTTATTGTTCTTTTGTTCTCCCATTCATTTAATTCTGCTTTAATCTTCACTATTTTCCTTCTTCTATTGCTTTGGGGTTAATCTGTGTCCTTTCTCAAGTTCCTCCAGATTAGCAGTTAAGTCCTCAGTTTTTGCTTTTACTTGTTTTTTAATATGGGCATTTAGGGCAATAAATTGCCCTCTCAGTGCAGCCTTGGCCATGTACCCTAAGTTCTGATATGTTGTATTTTCATTTTAATTCGCCTCCAGATAGCTACTGAATTTTATCTAGCAATTTGTTCTTTGGCCCAACTGTTAAGGGTTTGTTATTTAATCTCTGTATATTTGTGAGAGTTCTCATTCTTTGGTGGTTATTGTTATCCAGCTTAATTCGCTGTGATCAGAGAAATAGTTTTGAATTATTTCAATATTTTTAAATTTATAAAGACCTTTTGTTTCTGCAGCATATGTTCTATTTTGGAGAATATGCCAGGTGCACTAGAGGAGAATGTATATCCTGGTGTTCTGGGGTGTAATGACCTCTACATGTCTGCTAAATCTAATCCATTTATCAAGATGTTTAACTTCTCTATTTCCTAATTGATCTTCCATCTGTTAGTTCTACCAATAGAGAAGAGTAGTGTTTTGAAGTTTCCTATTATTATTTTTGAAACATCTATCACTCCCTTCAGTTTTGACAATGTCTGTCTCATGTACTTTGGAGGTCCTTGATAGAGAATAAAAACCTTTATGATTGTTATTTCTTCATGGTGAACTGTCCTTTTTATTAATATATAGTGTCTTTCTTTGTCTCATATGATATCTTTGCATTTAAAGTCTATTTCATACAAATTAGTATAGCTACCCCTGCTTTCTTTTGGTTACAACTTGTGTGGAACATCATTTTCCATCCTTTCACTTTCAATCTGTGTGTATCATTGTGTCTAAGATGAGTCTCTGATAAGTAGCATATAGCTGAATTATATTTCTTAATCCTTTCTCCCATTGTGTATATTTATTTGGTAAGTTTAGTATGTTAAAATTCCAAGTTATTACTGAAAAGACATTTCTTGAGTTCAGCGCCTTATCCCTTTGAATTTATTTGTCAGATCTACATATTCTTTTCCTTCTTTCTCTTTTTATCCTTTAAGTTACATTTACTCATACTCTTCAATTCCGTGTCCTCCTCAAGACCTCTCTCTTTTGTCTTTTTTTTTTTAACTGGCAGAACTTCCTTTAGTGTTTTTTGTAGGTCCAGGTTCTTGCTGACAAATGATTTCAGGACTTGTTTGTCTGTGAATATTTTAATCTCTCCCTCGGTTTTGAAGAACAATTTGCTTGAGTACAGAATTTCTGACTGGAAGTGTTTTTTTTCAAGACCTTAAATATTTCTTACAACTGCCTTCTTGCCTAATTGTGCCAGTTGAGTAGTCTGAACTTTGTTTAATGTGGTTATCCTTATAAATTGCTCTTCTCTTGCAACTTTTAGGATACCTTCTTTCTCTTCAACACTTGACAAACTGATTACTATGTGTCTTGGGGAAGGCCTATTTGGGTTTTTTTTTTTTTAGAGTTTATTGAGCTTCTTTGACTTGCATGTTAATGTCCTTTATAGGGGTTGGGAAGTTTTTGTGTGTTGTATTCTCAACTAATATCCTTAGCCCTTTACTATTATCTTCTCCTTCTGGGACTCCAATCATTTTTATATTTGTGTGATTTGTTTTGTCAATCATTTCCCTGAAGTCCAATTCAAAGTTTCCATCCTCTTCACCACTTGTTCTTTTTAGTGTTTGAAATCGGTTGTCCTGTCCTCTAGTTAGCTTATTCTTTATTCTGTCTCTTCATATTTGCTGCTGTACAACTCCAGTGTGATATTTATCTGGTGAACAGGACCTTTAATTTCTGTGATATCTGTTATATTTCATTTATTTTTCAAATTCCTCTTTATGCTTTTCTAGAGTCTTCTTGATCTCCTTTATATCATTAACCATCCCATTTATTTTATTTAGTAGTATTATATGAACATCTTTGATTAGTTGTTTCAATGTGTGCATGTCCCCTGGTGTTTTCACTTGATCATTAAGCTATTGTATATCTGTTTGCATCATGATATTCTTAGTGATCATCTGCTGTCTTCATGGCATGTAAATATCTTGATTGTTTTATTTTGGAAGTTGATTTCTTTCATAAGTCTAAAGCTTTGTTTGCAGGTTGAATATGGATCATGATGTGAGGTGTGCGCTAAGGCACAACAGTGCAGTGAATTGTTGCAGCACAGTTATCAGCACAGGTGGGGAATTCTATGCTGGTGGCTATGAGCTTGGGCACACAGTTGTGGGGAAGGGGTGACTGTGAAGGTGCATGGGTCTTTGGGGAATGACCGTGGTGTGCATTGGTTTAAGGTACATGGCCTTTTGAGCACATGCCCAGAGCTCAGGACAGCAGATCCACATTGTGTTCATGCGGGCTGGGTGTGGCTGTAGCCCAGATGCAAAGGTCAGTGCTTTCTGAGACCTGGGAATTTGACTGGGGTCCATGTGCATGTGCAGATCTCAGGTTTGTAAACTGATATTCACCTCAGGAGGGGAAGGGTTGGGTTGCATGACTGTATTGGCTGGGGCCAAGATAGCCTGGGTATGGAGGTTAGTTCTCACAGCCTTTATGTGCTGGTGACCACCTTCAGTGGGCAGAGAGTGGGTACTAGGGCTCAGGATGGGCAGGGTGTGACTGTGCTTTCACAGGAGAGGTGGGTTGGTCTGGGGCAGGCTTGCATGTGTTTGATGTGGAGCTGTAGAGTGTGGTACACATGTGGGGGTTTGGTAGGATGAAAGTACTTGGAGTTTGGGGAACGGGACAGGTGATGGTGTTCAGATGTGTCAGGTGTGGGATGAATTAGTGGTTGCAGGGCTGTAACAATGACAAGGAACATGGCTTGACTTACTTCCTAGCCCCCATCTCTCTGTCAGTTCCTGAAGCTCCTGGTTTCATGTTAGGCTGTTTGCGCAAGCTATACTGCACCTGGTGTTCTGCCTCTTGGTTCTTCAGCTTTTGCAACCAGGGCCTACCTACATGGTGCAGAAGGTCCCTCCTGGGTCACTTATGCCCTGGAATCACCATCTCAGTCATCCTCCCATCCCTTCTCTAGCTGCTCTAAGTGAACTCAACCTATCCTATTCTGCCATCTTCCTGGAAATTGAACTTCATTTTCATGGTTAATTCAAACTCATTTGCTTAATGGAAGAAAAGGACATCTGAGTGGATTTTTAGCAGTCTCTGACAGAGGAACCTGGCAGAAGAAACATGCACAGGGAATTTCTTAATAAAAATGCAATGTATTGTACTTTTGCTACTATGTAAAGTTCTATGACTACTATTATTTGCTTCTATATAAAGGTCTATGACTAAGTTGTTTTCATTGCTTTCCTCATTTACCAAGTTCATGTCTGCTTACTTCTTATACTCTCAACATAGCATGGCAGTGATTGTTGCCTCTAAACTAGCAATCAGTGCCTGATCATGGAATCATGTGGCTATACCTAGAAGTGATTGGTCATCAGATGATCAAAAATGTGCTTATATGTGTTTTTATTTATTGTTCAAATTGAAACAATGATTAAGCATTTTTATAGGAACCAACAGGCTCAGTGATAGGATCTGTTCTTTATTTTTCAAATTTTAAGCACTAAGTCATGACAACCACCACAAGTATTTAATGAGTGTCTGCAATATTTCAACCATTCTCAAACAATTTGAGATACATTTTTGTATAAGATATTTTCTTTTTGGGTTTTTCATACTAGTGGGGGGAGACTAGAAAAATGAATTATATATGCAATTTATATAGTATGTTAGAAGATGATAAATTGCATTTAAAAAGAAAAAGAAAGAAAGATAAGGAGATATGGGAATGCAATGAAGATACTTTAATAAACATGACAATTCATGAGGCCTAACTGAAGGGATACTTAATGCACTATCTTAAAGAGATGGATCTGTTAGATTAAAACATTGTTGAAAGAGTGATTTAAGCAGAAGAAATTGGAGCAGATGACTTATGATACAGGCAGATGCCAGCCTGTTACAGTCATGGGAGAGCAAAAATTCTATTATGGCTGTAGACAAGAGAACTAGATTGTGCATAGCAAAAAGGGCAAAGTGTCAATAGAAGCTAAAATTACTATAAAGTTCTCTGTTTTTTCTTCAAATTAAATGGAGTCCTTGCAAGGTTTTATACAGAGAAGTGGTAAATTTCTCTTGCTACTGTGTTCAGAACAGATTCAGCAAGAAAATAATAGAAGTAGGAAGAATCATGAAAGCCTATTGCTGCACTCTAGATAAAAGATGATGGCTTGTACCAGAATAATAGGGGAATAAATTAAATATATATATCAGATTCTGGATATAGATATAAGGCCCACTTTTTTTCTGCATTGTTTGTGAATAGTGATATCACCATCGTTTTTTCCTATTTGTTATTCTCCAGTGTTTTTAGTCTGGGCAATGGAAAGATGGATTTGGCAGAAGAAGAGTGCAAATAGAGCATCATTGGGCTAAAAGCAATCAGCTGGTAATTGTGAAGATTATTGGTGATAGAGAGGAAAATATGAAAATCAAGCTCCCATTCAGCTGAAAAGTCTGGGTGGACACATCATAAACTGAGTGTCAGTTGCATGATGATGGTATTTGAAATCATATAATCTGATTTGAATTTGACAGCTTTAACATAACAAATGATATAATTGTGTCTTTGAATTTTGGTACCAGAAAAACATCAGTCACTGAGAGGAATTTCAACTAATCTTAATTAATGGGGACTAGAAAAATTTCCTGACCATCAATGACCTTCCAAAATGTCTATGTACTGAGTAGTTTCATGCAATACAATATGAAACAGTTTTTCCCCTCTAACATCTCATCTCTTCTCTCATCTCTCTTCACTTCATCTCTCATTTCTCCCTTGTTACTAAGTAAAATTCTGTGGCTAAGTTGTTTTCCTCATTTACCAAGTTCATATCTGTTTACTTTTTATACTCCTAACATAGCATGACATTGATTGTTGCCTCCAAAGTAGCATTCATTATCTGATAATAGCATTATATAGCTATATATTTTCTCCAAATGATAAAATCCCCTTTGCTTTTTACAGCAATGCTAAAGTGTATCAATAATAGTAATGCCAATGTTGTGGCAAGTCAAGAAACTTGTTGATATTTTAAGTCACAGACCAGGACAATTTTTCTTCATCATCAGTATGACTTGCCATTTGAGAGGTTTTCCAGAAAAGAATGTAGGCTTTATGAAAATATTCAAATATTTTATTATAATGGTTTGAAGGCCAATTAGTGGTGTTGTTCCCACACCAAGAAGCCATGCTTATGCAAAGCTTCTAAAGTAGTGTTGTATGAGCTTCCCCATCATAGTTTAGGTTTTAGTCTTGAGAGATATATGAAAATAGTCTTTATTTTTTCGGTTCTTAGTTTTAGCCTTTTATTGCCCACTAACTCCTGGTCTAGCCTATATTGCCTAAACTCATTAGTTAACAATCCTTGGACCAGAATGTAAATATTATGAGCTGCCATAAAAATGTAATTCTAAGACACAAAATACCTATCCTGGTAATAAGACCAAACCCCTCTATCCAGGAATAAATGTCTCTATCCCTGGATAGAGAGGAAACTCAATTATCATATGAAGGTTGCTTGGTAAAGCAGAATTTGACCAAGCAATATTGGTCAAGTAGTAATAGCCCAAAACAACTCTCCTAATACATAAGTGCACCTTCCAGGCCAACTGGCCTGTGGTTCTTACAGGATAATCAGTCAACCATTTCTCTGCTTTAAGTTTGCACCCAATAACTAGTGAGAAATTTTGCCTCTGCTGTTCTTTGTTCTGTGTTGACTTTTTAATATCTTTTTTGGGGGGATAGATCATAATGGTATCCTATATTGTATTGCAAAATTCTTTTCTCTGCCTTGTGTTTCATTATACATTATGTCATCCCTGAAGGATTGATTTATATAATATTGTCATAATATTATAAAATTGCCACTGATTTACCAAATGCAATTTTTGTGCTGTGCCACATGACAAATTACAAAAAGTTTAATATTATGAATGAGTAATGACTAACATGAACAAAATATATTAATGTACATTGAGAAAGATTATGGCTCAGTTTAGTGAATGTTTATTGTACTCAAAATTGTTCTTATTTGAAAAAAAAACTGTGAGCTTCTTCCCGGTATATTTTCAGAAAGCTGTAAATTCACATTGCAGATGTCCCAAAAAGGGACACAATTTCAAATAAGGGCTTAATAATCTGATATTTATGGCACTATGGGCTCCAAAGTTTTTTGGAGTGACTTTGGGCCAGAAGAGTAGGTTTTGAACCAAGAATAAATTTAAGCTCATGCAAATATTGCTGCACTTGATGTTCTGTCATCTATGTGAATTTGTCTAAAACATAACTTGGATTCTGTGCTCTGTGCTCACTTTTCCTACTTTCCCAGGATTCCTACTGAGAGAGAGTTACATTTGCTACATCAGGACAAGCACATATTCTCTTTTCAATCAATCAAGTTTATTTAAAACTGAATCTTCAAATGGAGTCTTCTCTCTGTTGCATCAACTCACAAATTTTTACATCATAATTTTCTCATGGCATTTTTAACTTTGGCATTCCTCAAAGTATAAACAGGAGGATTGAGAAACAGTATCCCAATAATGTAAAACTGTTGTGTAAAACACTGTCTTGTCCATCAGAAATATGGTTGGAGGGTGAGCATAAGTGACTATACAAGGAACAAAGTTATTCTGTGCCCACGATTATGTGGGAAGAGCAAGTGAAGAGAGCTTTCCCTCTTCCTTTTTTTATTGGCCTAGACAGGCTCCAGGAATTGAATCCAGGTCTCTGGCATGGCAGGCAAGAATTCTTCCACTGAACCACAGTTGCCTACCCTCCCTCTTCCTTTTGCATTTTGTTGCTTAGGAGATAGAAGATCAGAATATAAAAGATTATCAGTATTATATCACTCTCTTGTTTTAAAGACTGAGTAGATTTACAACATAGGTGTCTATGGAACAGGTCTTAACAATTTTTGCACAACACAGAAATAGTCATCAATAATATCAGGGCCACAAAAGGGTAATTTCAAAGCTAAAATAATCTGTACTGGAAAATGGATCCAAGATCCTACCCAGGCCAGATTAACCGATGTACTGCAGAGACATTGGTTCATGATTATTGTGCACTGCAATGGCTTACAAAGTTGCAAGGTAGTAAAACCTGGAAGACCACAAACATTATTTCATCTTTTATAATATCCTACATTAACTCAAATTAGAGGAACTTGTTTATACTGCTAGTTTATATCTACAAGGTTAAAGTAGATATAAAAGGGACTCAGCTGAAAATGGCTGATTTGAAAATAGGGAAAGTTGTCACTTGTCAGGAAGAGTGGGCTTGTATTCTTCATTACAACTTATTTTTTTAATTTTATGAATATTATAATTCAGTGGTCCCAAATGTTTTCCAGATGTTGTGATCACGTGGAAACTTTTTGTTGAAAATGCTAACAACTCTGCTTTCTGCATAGAGTCTTCCTGTTTGGGATCTAGATATTTTTTGAAGAGACAAAAACACACAATTAGCTGATTGTGTTCCCTGACAATGACTGAGGGTAACTGACTGCTGTATGACCTTGAGCAAGTCACTTTAATGTCCTAAAATTTTACTTCAAATGAAATCTAGAGGTTCAAATGAACATTTTATTTTTTACTGTATACATATATATGATATATAAATACATCATATATGATATACATGCATAGATTTTACATCTCAATAATTGAAATACAACATTCCCATATTTTTCTAAACATATTAAATTTGGAGATTTCCACTCTAGAAAAACATTTCTTAATTTTGAATTATTTTGCATTCATTAATACTGACCTGATCAGTATATGGTTTGGATTTGGTTATAAGAAGAAAATATTTCTCTAATGGTTGGGTCTATATGGCTATGATTTTGCCTTCAGTTTTCAAGACACATGATATTTTATAGTGAATCTCTAATGCTTGTATTTTTTAAGGAAATTATCATGATATACAATCATCAGTTTTTCATGCTAGATGTGTGGTATTGGACTTTACATCCCATGGATCCAACATAATGCACATCTTATATTTATATAAACTGAAGGATGTCTCTTTGAACATGTTTTTCCTACCACTATCTTCTCGAGTTTTTTTTTCTTCTAATATTTGTTCCTGTTTAAACATTGTGTTAAATTATATTAGTTTTTCCCATACACATGTTTCCATTCTTTTACTCTATACTTTGGTTATATGTGTACCTTCCTATGTGCATACTTTCATCCATTAATATCAATATATATTTTGATTTTAACATTGGATTGTAAATGATTTTTTCCATATATTTTCTCATATCTTCAACTATAATTTACTTAGAAAGTGCATCATGTGAACCCTGGATAAAACATGAAAACTATACTTCATTGTGACTTAGTGATATCTTCAATCATAGAAAGTTTTGGGGAGTTGAGAGTCTATACCCTGTGGCCTGATTTCACACAGCTCCTCCCAAGAGGCAAAGAGTAAAAAGAACATTGTCTCTTGGACAGCATGGTGTGCAGGAAAAACAAAGTGAAAGATTCTCAATTCAATGCCAAAAACTCATAAATAAATAAGAAGAGTTTATAGGAGAAACTGTTCCTTTCTGTGAGAAAGAAATGCCTCTGGCATCAGATCCATTCTCACAGGTTCTTATTTGCAAAAGTTTGAATTTAATGTATGTATTTTTACTGAACTGCATATTTATAGTAATTCCCACTAATGTTTAAGGTTTCTAAGGAAATTTTCAGCCTCAGCAACTCCATAGAAACCATCACTTCCAACTCAGTCCTGAAGGATTGTCCAATGAGCCACTCACTTGTGAGGGCAAAAGCAAACCTTAGGTCCAGTTAGTTAAACTGCAACTGACTTTGAATTGCAGGTAAATAAATATGATTCCCTTCCCCATGTAATTTCCTTTAAGTCCATCACTTCTAGAGGTGTGAAAGTATTTTAAACTAGCTCAAGAAACAGAAGTGAAATATGCACGGTAGGCATGAGTTCTGGCCCTATAAGTTTCTTACCCTCTTTAATTTCCAATTTCCTTTTTTCAAAAACAACTATTAAATAATTATTCACTAATATTAACATTATTAATATTATTGTCCCATTTATAATCACATCTATATTTATGTTAGTGTAGAAAAGAGGAGAGGTTAGAGAAGAAAAAGGAAAAACAATTATTAAATGTTTTCCTTTGTGTATTGGTTGACTTTTAAAGATATGTCTGAGTGGATATCCTCTTCCACTCTCAAGGAATACAATTTAATTTGAACATTGTTGCAAGCTATTAAAGGTGGGATAGATGCAAACTTACTTTCCTAGCTGGGAGACAACATTACTACCCATAACTTTGACCCTAAATTTCCTGTTTGCCAGGCTGTACCTTGTAGCTACGTACAATGAGGATAAAGTGAAAGGTCCATTTGGGGATGAGAAGTGAAAGGTAGAAGTCAGAAATGTATTTGAGAGAGTTGCATGCATGGGCTGTACCACATTTTGCATATTTATTGAGGGACCTAGTGGCAACCACAGTTCCAAGTGTCAGAGAGAAACACCTTGGATAAAACTGTGCCCCAAAATATGAACTTTACTGTTAAAAAAGTAATGCATGAATCTTGAGGAAGTTTTTCAGTAATTCACTTACAGTCTAGGAGCTTCCACTTCCCTATCAATTAAATGCACATAGAAGGCTTTCAAAACTATTTGCAAATACTTAAGAGATAATATATGGAAAGAAATCTCTCATGCCTCAGAGAAAGTGAAGGTGAAATATTTATTTATTTTTATTATTCTCCCTTAAACTTACAAATTGAGACCATGAGAAGACAGAGACTACAACTAAACTCACATAGCTAATTAGTATCACATCTGAGCTAATCAATATCACAACTGAGAAATGAATTTTCTTGACAGTCTAAGATCTTTCCTTTTAGTAACATAGTGCACTAATGCCATAAACTTTCTTTACCTGTGAAATAAAAAGTCAATAAGTTAGTCTCTGCATCAAACTTCTCACTCAAAAGACCCCAGCTCTAATGGAATGAAGAGGTGTCCCAGTTTTGAGATAAGCTTTCTGACTTCAGACCCTTTTTCTTTTTTAATGTAATCATGTAGAGCTGTACATTTTTATTTCAACACTCTCTTTGCTGCATCTCATAAATTTTCAAACATTTTTGTTTACATTCATCTCAAGACATTTTCCATTATTTTTTGTGATTTCTTCTTTAACCTTTTGTTCATTTAAGCATGGGTTAATTTGCATATATTTGGAATTTTTAACTTTTTCCCTCTATTATTAATTTCTACAATTAGGTACATATATATATATATAAACCTTATGTCTTCTTACTGAATTTACCCTTTAATCGGTGTATAGGGGCCTTGTATGCCCCTTATAACAGTTTTGACTTAAAGACAATATTTTTATATTTCTATAGATATCTCAGTTTTTTTGGTTACCATTTGCATATCCTATTCCATTCTTTCACTTTCAACCTACTTATGTTTTTTTAATTTAAGATGAGTCTTGTGCAAACAGTAAAGTATTTACTCATGCTTTTTAAATCAGTTTTATCAGTTTTTTATTTTTGATTGTCTGGTTTAATCCATTTACATTTAAAGTATCTACTATAGTGCAGGATTTTTTCTACCACTTTAATATTTTGTGTCTTTAATTATTATACCATTTTTGTGCACTCAGTTTTCCATTAATGCCTAATTTCATATTTATTTGTTATTTTTATAGTGTGCCATTTTGATTATCCTCCCATTTCTTAAAATCATATATTTTTTTATTTTTATTTTATATTACCATATGGTTACCATCATATATTTGCCATATAAATTACAAATTATATCTTCATACATTTTATGTCACAAACCAAAAAATTATCATTCCTTTACCTGCATTTGCATTTTACAAATGTTTAAGAAATAAAAAATGGAGTTCATATAAAGAAATATTGTATAATACCAACATTTTAAATTACCCAAATAGTTACCTTTATCACAGGCAACTATATGGGTAATATGGTTACCTTTATCACAGGTAACTATATAGGTAATATAGTTATCAAAACCTGCTTCAATCTACTGTCCAGGGCCCTTTCCTTTCAGTCTGAGAACACCTTTTAGCATTACATGTATTATGTTCTAGTAATGATTAAGTCCACCCACTTTTATTTATTTAAGAATGGCTTAATTTCTTCCTCACTTGTGAAAGAGAGTTTTGCTGGATAAAATTCTTGTTTTATAGTTGTTCACTTTCAGCACTTTAAACATTTCTTCCCAGTGCCTTCTTGCCTATATGGTTTCTTGGCATTTAATTCTATTAGGTGGGCTCCCGGTACATAGCATTCTATTTATCTCTTGCACCTATCAGAACTTGCTCCTTGTCCCTGGCATTTGACAGTTTGACTGCTATGTGTCTGGGCCTGGCTCTTTCTAGGTTCGTACTTGCTTTAACACCTCATGGCAATGTCTGATGGTCACTGAGCATCTCCAAACATCTGTGTCTCTGTTTTCCACATGTCCTCATCTGTGTCAGCTCTCCTATGAAGTTTTTGTTAGCTCTGAAGCTTCTGTTATGTATCTAGGCTTTGCTGCTTCTGTCATTTCTCCTCTCTCAACTCTAATGTTTCTGTCATCTCTGACTCTCTCCAAAATGTTTCCTCCTTTAAGGGATTCCAGGAAATTAACAAGAGCCACTTGGAATGGATGGAGTCACATCTTCATCTAATCAAATGTCATCCCCACAATTGGGTGTGTCATATCTCTTGTGCAGATAATTTAATCAAAAGATTCTAACCTACAGTGTTGAATCAGGATTGAAACAAACAGTTGCTTCCACAAGATTGGATCAGGATCAAAACATGGGCTTTCTGGGGGCACATAATACTTTCAAACTGGCATAATTAGTTTTCAGCAGATTTAATGCAAAGTGCTTTAATCTGCTTTGGTATTGGTTAATACTTTCATGTGTTGAGAGCATCTGAGAGTGTGTTCATGACTTACACATTCTGTTTCAATGAATATTTTCTGTTCCACTCACTGTATAATCATCTGGGACACCAATTACCCATGTTAATCTACTTGGTGAAAGTCATATCTGATTTTTTTCTCTGTTTTTCTGAATGCATGATTTCTATTGCACTTATAGTTTAATGCCTCTCTCTCTCTCGCTCTCTCTCTCTCTCTCTCCCCCTCCCTCTTCTCTCCCTTTCCCTCTCCTCTCCCCATATTCTGTTAAACTTGCACACATATTTTGCTTTTAATTTTACATATGTGTAGTTCTCATTCCTAGAGTGTCCATTACATCCCCCGTTTAATGGGTACTGTGTATATACTTTGCTTCAAAAGACTGCCAATTAGCATCAGTATTTGAGAAATTTCATAATCAGTCTCTACTGGGCATTTTTTTTTCTCAGCTGCAGGCCTTTCACTCATCTTGGGCTCCAGCCAAAGGACAAGGTTGACTATTCCATGTACTTGGCTCCACAGCGCTTCTTCCAATGACACACACACGTGAAAGTTGGGCAAATACTTGCCTGTCAGCTCTCATGCTAGGATTCTTTCCTATTTTCAAATGCCTTTTATATACATTGATTGCAGCTAGAAGTAACTCTAGCTCACAATGATTCACTTCTGAATTTTCAGTTCAATGTTTCTGAAGTTTTAGGAAAATGAAAAATAAACAAATCAGAAGAACACAAAACTCATGGATACACAAATTACTTCTGTTGAGCAAAAAAGGACAACATGAACAAAAAGCCTGTGGACTTGGCTTTTACTTGAGCCCTCTCCATGGTTCAGAGATGTACCATCATGTACAATCCCTTGACAGCTTGGACAATTTTCTTTCTTTGGTCGATGGGATGGTCATGAAACTGATGCAAACTGAAGCTTGAAATATTATTATCCATTTGATTTGCCCTCTCTTGATTCTCTCATCACCATGCCCTGGATAGTTAGTTTTTGGTGTTAATCTGGACTACAAAATAATAAATGCTGATAGTTTGGGCTATTTGTGTGTTTGTCTTGTGAGTGAACTCATACACTTGGTATGCTTGAGAGCAGATTACATTTGCAAAGGGCACTCATCAGTTTTGCCAAATCAAACAAGAAAACAGTTCATATGTAGACCAGTTTTATTGTCAAGAGCAATAGAAAAGTTAAAGAGTTGAAAACAAGCCTCAGTATCTGGGAGTTCCTGCTGTGCCATCTGTGCAACATCTTCACAGGCCAAGAACCATATGTGTCTCAATGAAGAAGACTCAGAGTGACGTGATTCAGTCTCTAGGGGCCACCTTATGTCCAAATTTACATTTGACTATTTTACTATTCTCCCTATCCATCCATTGTCTAAAGTGGATATACTGATTTGATAGAAATGCATGCATCAGTAAACATTTAAAACAATGAAAAATCTAAAGGAAATGTTTAAAATGCAGCCTTTCTACAAATTCTAACTAGTCAAAGTCAAACAAAAATTACAGGTGACATCTCAATTTGCCAGGTCTGCTATAAAAAAAATCTGATGTTCTGTTTGACTTAAACAAGAGAAACTACTTGTATTGTATTTTGGGAGCTTAGAAGTCCAGCATCAAGATGTTGGCAGGATCACATTTTCTCTGAACACTTTAACATTCTCTCAGTAGCTGCTAGTAATCCAGAATTGAATGTTTGCCTCTTTCTCAAGGCTGTGTATCTCCTGACTCTTACTCACTGGGTCTACATTTCCTCAGGTTATTAGGTCACTTGTCATATGGTATGATGGCCCACATTGATTAGGTTTAGTCTCAACTAATAACATTTTTAAAGATCTTATTTATGATTGAGCCAAATTTATAAGAATAGGGTTTAGAAATTGAACTTTATTTGTGAATTCTATGATTCAATTGAAACCAAGGGGCAATTGGATTATCATTGAAAACAAATTTTGGGGGAGCAAGAAAAAATTGAATACAAAATTCCTAAGTATGTTTTCCCTACTTTAATTCTACCAATTTCTAAATTTTAAGCTGTCCTCAGAATTATTTGTGTGTTTTTGTGACATTTCTTTAGCTTTCTAGTACTACTTCATTATCTACTGAGGAACCCACATCTTTAAATTATTTAATCAAAAATAAAAAGTGAAATCAGTTATCATTAATTCTAAAATTTTCATTTTACATCCTCATGTACCTGTCTCAAATTTCTACCCATCCTAACATTCATTAAGTCATTCAACCAGCAAATATTTACTAAGGACCCATTCTATGTATCATGATGGGCTCAGTTGGTTTGCAAAATAAGAAAGAGGTGTCAATTCTGTTGAGGAGATCACACTAGAAGAAAATAGAAATAAAGTAAAGACTAATAGTCAAATTATTATAACTTAAAGAAAACAAAAATGTATGAAAGCAACACTCCTTGATGGAGAAATAAAGAAAGAGTTCACATAGTTATAGGCATGCAGGTGGGGCTAGAGACAGAGATTTGGGGAGGTGCAGAGTAAGCAAGGGCTCCCCTAGCAGAGGCAGGGGTCAGCATCAAGACAGGGAGCTGTAGAAATCACCTGCAGCTCCAGGTTTTGGGAAGGAGATCAGTGGTATGCAATCAGAGAAGAGAGCTGAGGGCACTGGGGACTTGCACAAAAATATGAAATAATTCCTTTTCTTTTTCAGCAGTTCTTATGGGCTCTCTGAGAATTCCCCCTTTAAATTAAGTAATGTCGAAAAGTAAGGGTGGTTATCATATGGCAAAATATAATGATCAATCTAAAAATTGACTAAGATAGAAGTCTCTAATTATCATTGTGTTTAAAAAATAACCAATGGAGATATTTTGACAACAAACATTCTTTCAGCTTTTTATATATTTCCTGGTTCCTCTGTGATGTTTGTCACAGTGAGGAAGGAAGAAGTTTCAGACTGTGCAAAATAATTTATAATGCCTTTCTCCCACTTCACAATGCACAGTAAACATCTCTGAATTCTTTCCAGCCCCCTCACCAATTAATATCATTACTGATTAATATATTTTCTAAGATTTTATGAAATTTTCTATTACAAGCTACACAGTGATTTTTTCAAAAACCACTTTTTCTCATATAGCATAGACCCATTCTCCTGTGAAAAAAATGGAAATTGAAATACCTAATTCAAATAAAACAATTAAAAATTTCACGAAGACCTCATTCTCTTACCACCAAGCCATGCAAGAAATGAAATGTACCTAATAATTAAAAGTTACAATAAAGTTATTAATAAAGTAGCATACTCCATATGTTGCAATTAAGCTCTTTTGTGTTTCACACTTATGTTGAAATTCTTCCAAAGTATTTAAAGCTTTATCAATTATTTCAAGGAATATCTTGGTTACTCTTTGACTCTGTAGACAGACCCTGACCTGGCTAATGGTTCTGCTGACAGTGGCACAGACTACACTGAGATAAAAGACAAAGGGCCTCTCATTCTCAAACCAGAACCTCAACCCCAACCCCAAACACACAAGCCTACAGGCTTCAGGAACACAGAACTGATATGGAGCCTCATCATAAGCTCTGGAATCACCAGTGATGACCCTGCATAAAGGTAGCAACACTCAGTGGCTCCCAACTTGTAAAGGCTCTTGGATTCCCCCATCAGTCTCAACCCCAGTGTTTCATGTCTGTTCTGGATGGTGTCAGATCTGAGAAGAAAACCTTTATCACCCATGCTTAGGTCATGTGTCTGTACTTTCTAGTTAAAAGTCCCTGAAGAAAACTATTTAAATAATTCATTCCTCAAACTTATGCCTTGTTCAATTTGGGGTTCAAAGTAAATAATTTCCACAAAGTCAGGTGGATGTGGGTGACTAATTTCTTTAGTCACTGGCAAAACCAATTTCAACAATTAAGACAAGGGTACCTTGAAATTGAAAAGCAGGCATTGAGGCATATTTTCAAAAGTAATTTGAGAAATAAGAACAGGAAGAGACAAAGAAGAGATAGACAATGAATGCAGGTTGACCTGTGAAAAATATAAAAAATGTGAATAAAAGATGAATCAATACCTAATTGTTGAGGAGTGAGCTGGGAGCATGCAGCTTTGATCCATGGGAGTCACCAGGATGCACTGTGGGTCTTTTCAGGGGTCTGAGAAAACCCAACTGGTTGGATCTGAAAGGTTCCCAAGCCATTGCTTACTGGATTGTAGGAGATGTCACAGCTGGTGCTTCTTCCCATAGGGAAACCCAGAGCTGACAACCACTCCAGACCTTCCCTTATGCCTTGGATACAGAATTGGGTGGCAGTTTGTTGAGGTTGGGGAGATGCTTGCATTTTCAATGGGAATCTTCATTTCAATTAAATCATGGATGGCATAAATAAGGAAAAAGGAATGGAAGGTGATGCATATTATGGATTGAATCACATAGTTCACAAAGACCTGATCAAAATCTTCAACCCAGATCCCTGTTCCAGCACCCTGTGTGTCTGCATTTCCATGTCATGTCCCCTCGCCCAGTCTGTGCTGACTCAGGTGTCCTCCTCTCAGTGTCCCGAGATCATCTTGAGATATCTGGATCAAGCAGAAGCCAGGGAGCCCTCTCCAATATCTCCTAAATTTCTACTCACACTCAGGCAAGCTCCAAGGCTTGGAGACCCCAGCTGCTGCTTTACAGCCAAGGACCAGTGCAGAGCTTTGTTTCATGGGTCCACAAGGTGATTTGCTGCCCTCCCAGCATGTTAAGTTGGTTGGATGCTAACCAAAATCTGTTTGAATATTCTCTCTTGCTCAGAGTGTTTTCAAGGACCCTAGATATTGGGCCTTCTCTGATGGTAAGTTAGAAGTACTTTTCTTCTTGCATTTGAAAGCATGCTAATCACAGTTATCATTTGATGTTCAGTGTCAGATTCATTCATTAGCTTGAAACAACAAAATGCCTACCCAACAAAGTCTAATGTTATCCCTGATAACATCAGTTAGGGAGGGAATTTACAGTCTGACCCCTGCTATTTTAGAGATACCTGCGCATTTCCTTGAGTTTTATTTGTCCCCTATTTCCCAGAACTGTCAGCCACAGGGCTTCCATGTTCTCCCTTCCACTGGATTTCAAGGAGGGGTACCATGGTGATATCCTAGTGGGAATTTCTTCTGGGATGGGAGTGCAACAGTAGATTTTCACCTGAAAGCAATTATATATCTCTACCTAACCAGTTAAAAGAAAATGAATCTCTGTCAACTGTCTTTACAGCTCTCTCTCTGCTTTTTAGTATCAAGTACTAAATAGAGCTTTCAGAGAAGAAATTAAGAGCTCCAGCCCCCAGGTGGGGGGACATACCCAAGTGAGTATGTTGCTGAATGTGGGTGAGAAGTTGGAAGAAAGAAACCTAAGCAATAGGTGGAGTATGTAATTTTGGATTTGCAGGAAATATAGGAAGGAATTCATTAAGAGTGGGTTAGATGAAAGGCTGAGGCACTGAATGTTCTAAGTGGTAACAGTATATGTCAAAGAAGGTTCATTGATCATTCATATAAATGAACAAGTTTCATTTTGCCTACACATTGTATTCTACAATTAAGGATGGGTTCTAGGAGAGACTCACTGAGATAGGATGGAGAGATAATGGTGCATACAGGGACAAATTTTTAATGACATCTTATACTAAAATGGTAAGTAGAGCCATTAGATAGCTGTAAGCAGAAATGACATGCTCACTGTGGCTTCTCATTGCAAACCCACCTACTACATGTGGAGGTGAACTGAGAGTAAAATGGTGTGAGACCTGGAGCAGGGAGAAAGGTTGAAGGGCTGTGACATAACCAAGATGAGGGAATGGTAGCTGATGTAGCTTAGTTAAGAGGTGGTGTTTAGGTAAGACCAGAGGCAAATTCTCTTTTTGTTGAGAATATGCAGGTCTTAGAGATTGCTCAGGTGTCATCCATGAAGTTTGTGCTTATGATGACTGTAACTCTGGTTGGGAATGTATATGGATAATTACAGTCAAAATCACAAAGGAACTTTGAAGTAGTATTTTCATGTTATGCACAAGGATTGGGAAACGTTGATAATTGCATTAATTTCTTTTTCACTCATTTATTTTATCAGTCAAAATGCTTTTGAGCAACTACTTACTGTCAGCATGCAGCAGAGTTTTAGTGTTGCAATGGTGAAACAAAATTGACAAGGTCATACTCATTCTTTGGGTTTAAATCTGACATACTTTGAAAGAAACAAAGTTGCTGTATTTTCTGTGAATTATTCAGAGGAAAGCATTAAGCACATAAAAGAATATGGTGTAGAATTCTGGAGTTGACAAGACACATCTGGGCCAGAAATATATGAAAATATTTATATATTTTTAAACAATTCCAGCCTATTAATGCCATTGTAACTAGAGTTGTGGATTGGGTCTCTGTGATAAATAATAGAGTTAATAAATAATAGAGTTAATATGAATATCATGAGTAGGACAATGTCCTACTGACATAGGAAGTGATACCAAATGATTTTAGAGTAAGAAAATTAAATCATGAGTTGTGAGTAGAATGCTGAGGTAGGAAATCTGGGACCCTATGTGACATTTTCTGATTATCTCTGTGTACTTCAACCATTCTGCCCTTCCTCAGATATCAAAGCCCATCCTATGCACATGCCCCATCTTCTGGAGATCTACCTCACACTGGGGAACCTCTCAGAACACTGGATTGCCAGTTTTCCCTGGGAGGCCAATGGAGCTGGTCAACTCTCACAGGGTAGAACTGAAAAGAAAAGCTGATCTCTCTCTTATGGCAATGGCTTTTTGCTTTAAATGATTGGCTTTTTGTGGAAAACAAGGGGGGCATACAGAAATATAGAAATATAACTTAAAGCAGAGTTAATTTAAAATTTAATTTAAAAAGCAGTATTGGGTTCTTGGAGAAAAAGAAATTTATGTAACAGTCCAGAAAGTGACATGTCAATGCAAGGGTTTGGGGTGGATTCTTCAATTTAAAATTCATGTGTCCCTCTGGATTCCCCTTCCTACTTTCTTCCTGGAACCCTCTCCATCTCCTTTATGTTCCCAGTTCTCTCCCTCCATCCAATATCTCTTAAATGCAACACCTTAAATTAAACATCTTACATGCTTGGCTACAACACTTTGGTGTATTAGCTAGGATTCTCTAGAGAAACAGAATCAGCAGGAGATATCAGTAAATATAAACATTATAAAAGTGTCTCACACAACCTGTGAACGTAAGAGTCCAAGATCTGTAGGGCAGGCCAGAAGCTGGCAGCTCTAATGAAGGTCCTCAATGAACTCTCAGGAGAGGGTGACCAGCTGAAGCAGGAAGAGTGATTGTCTCTTTTGAATCCTCCTTAAAATCCTTCCAGTAATTAGATTAGATTAAACATCACTCTTTGCAAGAGACACTCCCCTTAGCTGGTTGCAAATGAAATCACCTGTGGATGCAGCCAACGTAGTCATGACTTAAGTCCATGAATGTTCTCACAGCAACAGACAAGCCAGAGCTTGCCTGATGACACAACCAGGTACCACCACTTAGCAAAGTTGACACATGAATCTTACCATCACACTTAGTATCTGCCTTGGATTTTCATGAATTTGGAACTCTTAAAATCCTTTCTCCCAGAATATTACTTCTACATTCTCTCTTCCTGGGAGCTCCACATCCACTCCTCTCTCAAAGGTCCAATTGAAGAATGTCTCCCCAATACACCTCCTCAAAATACCCCAAATATTGAGAGTTTCTTAGGACTACACTCTTTTCTTCCAGCAGTTTCCATGTTCCTTGTATTAATTTTATCTTTTTGGCTTTGCCATCATGAGTCTGTCATAAATGCAAAAAGGAAAGTCAGTTTAGTAATATCGAGTGTAAGTACACTTTTTGGAACACAAATGGCTCAATGAAAATATGTGGAATTACAGTAAAAATTAAATGGCAGAAATGTCCAACACCCTGAAAACTGGTTTTCCATAGGCCCAGCAGGGGCATCATGAGACCATGCTGGGGGTCCCCTGTAGAGGGAGCTTACACATGGGTGAGTTTTCCAATGAATTACTCCTGGTCAGGTCAGAGCTCACTAATAGGAAATCAATAACTGTAGTCTCTGAGCCTGTTGCCTAAGAAATGTGGATGGGGCCATAAATCACTACTTTCATGCAGGTGCTGTCCAAGTAGTGACCATAGAGCATTCCTGCCCAGTAAATGTCTCTGTCTACGGGCCCTGACTCAAGAAGGAAATGGAACACAAAATCAGTGGTAACATGTTCACATGACTAGAGGGTCCTCCATGACTCCAGTATGGGAGATTATAAAGGCCTGGGGCCACCAAGCTGCTGACCTGGGGTCTCAGGAACTGTGTCCATCATGGCAAGGACCCCTTTCCTCTTCATACTCCTCTCCCACTGCTCAGTGAGACTGTGATTACTGATGCAATATATAGAGATTTCCTTTTAGGGTTTATCACATTAGAGTAGACAAAGGAAATATTTGAAGTTGTTGAATTGTAATCCAATAACTCTGAACTTGATGATGATTGTATAACTGTATGCCAAAAATATATAGTTTCTTTTCAGTGTTTGTATCAATCTACTTCTGGATGTTTTGTATATATATGCGAATACTTCAAGGTTTTAGTTAACTTACCTCTGTTGTAAGTTTTAAATTAGGGGAGATTACAGTACTAGTGCTCAACAAGCAAGAGGAGTACCACAGTCACCTACTTTGGAAACAGCAACAAAATCTGCATTGAAGGGTCATCTTGCATGCAAAATGCAGAACAGGGTCATGTCCCCAAGTCACTGACCATAGAAGCCACAATCAACCCTGCGGCTCCCAAAACTCTTTTCTATGTCCTGGTGGTGCAAATAAGCCTGTCTGAACTTCTCTGTGCTCCTGCCTGAATAAATGGCTTATTGTTATGCTCAGAATAGAGCAGCAGCATCAGGGTTCACCCAAGGCTCAAGTTCTCAGGGCCAAGACAAGTAAAATCTCCTCCAGTCTCCTCAGATATAAAAATCTCATGTTGCAGATGTACCTGGAATTATGAAAGTCAAGTGCTTGGTTCCAAATGAGAACATGGTGTGGTGTACTATCCAAGCATATAAAATAATAGTATTAATTAAAATGTATGGACCTGCAAGATTAAAAAATGCCTACAGACAACTTATTTCTGCATGTATCTGATGCTATAGAACAAAGTGTGCACACCTGTGCATTAATAGTGAGGACAGAATCATTTCATGTCCACTCCCTTTTCCAAAATATTTGATGAAAATTGCAAGATCTAATTAAGGGGATATTAGTGTTCCAGATTTTTTTACTAATCCAGTTTTGTTTCCTTAGAGTAGCTCTGAAGACAAGGAATTGAGACAAAAACCCCTGGGCCCACAGGCCTTGAGTCTCTTTTCAATGAGAATCTGATGTGGGGGGCACCTGTAAGGGTGCACCAAGATTTCTCCTTAACTGGGAGAAAGAGAAACACATAGGTTAAGCCTGCAAAGGGAGACAGGACAGGTCATCTTAGGGAAACACATCCTGAGATAAAAAAATATAGGCACTATCTGCCCCACAGGTGCTGGAATAAATTAGTAAGAGCAAATACAGTTGTTTGAAATTTACAATGTTGATAAATTCAGATATATTCATCCATAAATCTGTTCTTTATCTTATTTCTTAAAATGTGATTCATGTGTTAGTGCTGATAGATCTGTAGCTGATCTATTGCTACTTCCCCTGGCCACAGACATATATTCCTCTCTCAGATACAGCCCAAGACAACAAACTGGTCACATTTTCCATAGCCTCTCCCTGATAAATATTCCATAAATGCATTCCCTTTTCCTCTTCTCATCTTATACTGCAGTCACTGAGACCTTCCTGTTCTCTCCTTGCAGGGATCTTTGGGTCTTTACTCCAACTCTACAGGCAGTTTTCAGACAAAAGAAGATAGGCCATTTATCAGAGACTCCTACTGCATGGAGATAATTACCATAATCTTGGACCAACACTACAAATGGTCATAATCATACCTCTACTGTTTCCCCAATATCAATTTATCTTATTTCTACCATCCTCAATCAAACTCTTTAATATCACAGTGAAATTATTTTTGTTCCATAAAATTGTGTGCTCACCTAGGCTTTGGGTATTTTCCCAAATCATATTTTTGGTATAGGTTTCTGCCTGGCTGATGGGGATGACTTAGTGGACATACTAGATTATATTATCTACTTGGGCCTTGGTGGTCATAGACAGAATGGTCCTCAGGATGGATTTGGATATTAAGAAGACACTACAAGAGCAAAAAGAAGAATTTGAAAGATTACATAGAAAAATACCAGGTCATACAGAAATGAAAAATGCTGTAGATGAAATTAAAAATATACTAAAGGTGTATGATAGCTGACTTGGTGAGTCAGAAGAATAGATATACAAGTTAGAAAACAAAGCACTGAACACACAAAAGGAAAATTGGAGGAAAATAGAAAAATTTGAGCCGAGTCTCTGGGTATTGATTGCCAACATGAACTGCACAAATATATATAATATGGTTGTCCCAGGAGAAGAAGAGAAGTATAAAGGGGTAGGAAGAATATTTGAGGACAAAGTGGATGAAAATTTCCAAAGCTTAATAAAATACATAAATATGCAAATCCAAGAAACCTAATAAAGTCCAAGTAGATAAATCCGTATAGACTTATCTCAAGACACATATTAATGAGCCTGTCAGATGACAAACAGAATAATGAAAGCAGGAAGACAAAAGCAATTCACCAAACATAGGGGAAGCCACAAAAATCCTATCAGTGACTTCTCACCAGATGCCATGGAGACAAGAAGGCAGTGGAAGGATATATTTAAGACACTGAAAGAGAAAAATTGCCAGGAAATAATTCTTTATCCAGCAAAGCTGTTCTCCAAAAGTGAGAGAACAAAAGCTGAGAAAATTTGTTAAAAGGAAACATGCCCTGGAATAAATATTAAAGGAGCCCTGCTGCTTGGGAAATAAAAACAGGTGACAGAGAATTGGAGGGGAGATAGAAGTGATGACACTCAGAAAAAGTATCTGAATGAAAAGGAGAAAAATAATATGCTGACAAATAAAACCAAAAGGTAAAATTGTCAAAGTAAGCATGGCTTTTACAAGAATAACATTGCATGTTAATAGATGAAACTCTTCAACTATAACACACAGATCGGTAGAATGGATGGAAAAATATGATCCAACTATGTGTTGTTTACAAGAGACTCACTTTAGACCCAAAGACACAAATAGTCTGAAAATGAAAGGATAGGAAAAGATATTCTATTAAAGCAGTAACAAAAAAAGTGGCATAGCTATTCTAATAATATCAGACAAAATAAACTTTTAACACAAAATATTATAAACGATAAAGAAGTATATTGTATAATAAAGGGGGCAAGTCACAAAGATGAAATGGCAATAAAATATTTTTATGCACTCAACCAAGGTGCCCCAAAGAATATGAAGCAAACACTGGCAAAACTGAAGGGAGTAATGGATAGTTCTTCAATAAATTGTCAAAGACTTCAACACATCACTCTTTCTAATCAGTAAGAATATCAAAACAAAAGTTTTAAAAAGACACAGAAAACATGAATAATATTATAAATGAACTAGATAAAGTAGACATATATAGAATATTGCATCCCAAAATTAAAGAACATGTATTCTTTTCAAGTGCTTATGAAACATTCTCTTGAAGAGAAACAGGAAGGGGAAACATGCATGATAATTTCAATTAATGCAGAAAAGCATTTGATAAAATGCAGCATCCTTTCTTGATAAAAACTTTTCAAAAGGCAGGAATTTAAGGAAACTTCAGCAACATGATAAAGGGCATAGATGGAAAAACCATAGGTATCATCATAATCAACACTGAGAGGTTGATAGTTTTCCCTTTTAGACAGGGAACAAGACAAGGATGCCCATTATCACCACTATTATAAAACACTGTGCTAGAAGTTCTAGCTAGAGCCATTGGGTGAGAAATAGAAAGAAAAGGCATCCAAATTGAAAAGGAAGAAGTAAAACATTTGCTATTTGCAGATGACCTGAACCTATATTTAGAAAATTAAAAAAAAACACCTAAAACAAAGCTACTTTAATAAATGAGTTCAGCCAAGTGGCAGGATACAAAATAAATATGCAAAATTCAGTAAGCATACTATACAATAGAAATATTGTACCTATCTGAGAAGGTAATCCAAGAAAAGAATTCATTTATAAAAGCAACAAAAGAATTGCATATGTATTAATAAACTTAACTCAGGATGTAAAGAACTTATACACAGATACAAAACATTGCTGAAAGAAATCAAAGAAAAATAAAACCAAAGACATCTTGTGTTCATGGATTGCAAGGCTAAATATCATTAAGATGTCAATTTTACCAAAATTCATCCCCATTCTCAATGCAATACCAATAAAAAATTCAATAGCCTGCTTTACATAAATGGAAAAGTTAATTATCAAAATGATTTCAAAGGAAAAGGGGTCTTGAATTGCCAAAAGTGTCTTGAAAAAGAAGAATGTAGTGGAATGAGTCACTTTTTGGGGGGGCTTTAAACCATGTTATAAAGGCACAGTGTTAAAATATAAATGGAATCAAATTGAGACTTCAGAAATAGATCCTCAGATCTATGGTCAATTGATTTTTAATAAAGCTCCCAACCTCCCTCAACTAGGATGGAAGGATCTCTACAATGAATGGTATTGCGATAACAGGGTATCCATATTCAACAGAGTGAAAGTGGATCTCTGTCCCACATGAGGAACAAAAATTAACTCAAAATATATTTTTAAAAATCCTTGCACTTCCCAAAAACAAAAAAGCAAGCAAACAAGCAAAAATTCAACAAATGGTGCTGCAGTAATAGGAAATACATGCAAAAACAAATGAAATGTGGCCCCCCACCATACAGCACACAAAAAAGTAAAAATAGATTAAAAACCTAAATATTGGTTCTAAATAGAAGAACCAATATCATAAAAGTCCTAGAAGTAAACAAAGGGAAACATCTCTAAGATCAGGGGACAAGAGCTAGTTTCCTAAAACTTACACTCAAAGAACACAAAATGAAAGAAAAAGATAAATGGGACATCCTAAAAATTGAATACTTTTTTGCTTCAAAGAACTTTGTCAAAAGGGTGAAAAGACAATGGGAGATATTATTTGGAAACTATTTATCTGAAAATGGTGTGACATCCAGAAAATATAAAGAAATACTTCAACTCAAGAATACAAAGACAAACAACTAAATTTAAAAAATGGACAAAAGACATTCATGAATAGACATTTATCCCAAGAAGAAATACAAATGGCTAAAAAGCACACTAAAAGATATTCAGCTTCACTAGTTATTAAGTAAATGCAAATAAAATATCCAATTAGCTATCATATCTAATAGAATGACTGAAATAAACAGGAAATTACAAGTGTTGAACTGGATATGGATAAATAGGAATATATTCTCTGCTTGTGGGAATGTAAAATGGTGCAGCCACCGTGAAGGACAGTTTGGCATTTCCTCAGGAAGCTAAGCATGGAGTTGCCTTAGACCAAACAATCCTGCTACTCAGGATATGCCCAGAAGGTCTGAAAACAATGAAACAGACATTTGCACACCAATGTTCCTTGTGGCATTATTCACAATTGTCAAAAATTGAAACAATGCAAGTACCCATCAACAGATGAGTGTTTAAACAAACTGTGGTATATACATTTGATGAGGTATTATTCATCACTAAGAAGGAATGAAGTCCTGAAGCACACAATAACATGGATGCAATTTGAGGACATTATATTGAGTGAAATGTCAGACACAAAGAAACAAATCCTGTTTGATCTCAGGAATATGAATTAATTATAATAAGTAAACTCATAGACATAAAATCTAGAAAATGGGTTACCAGAAGATAGAATAAAGCTAGGGACTGTGGAGAAGTTGTTTAGTGTATGCAGAATATTTAATTAGGTTGAATGCAAATGTTTTGAAATGGATGTATGTGATAGTTGCACATTATTGTACATGAATGGAGTTGAAGGAGGTAAATTATATTCATGTGTGCTAAGCAGAAGGAAATCTGGATGTGAAAACAAGAGAATGTAAAACAGTGAATCTTCTAGTGGACAATGTGATTAACAGTACATATATGAAAAAAGTCTCATAAACTAGGAAAAATATAAAACATTGTTAAAAACCATTAATAATAGAGAATACTATGGGAAAAGTATACCAATTGCAAACTATGGATGATTATTAAGGGTAATAATTAATATTTTGCTATCAAGGGTAAAAAATGTACCACGTGAATATTAGGTGTCAACACTGGGGGAATAGGGGTATGAGATATTTGGGGTTTTATTTTATATTTTAATTGAATATTATTACTGAGGTAATGACAATTTTCTAATATTGATTGTTGTGATGATTGCACAACTATTTGATGATAATGGGATCCATCGTTGGGAAAATTTTGACAGATTGTATGGTATGTGATTATATCTGGATAAAATTTCATTTTAAAAGGTTACATACAGATTTACCATACGAGCAAGCAATTCCACTCCAAAGTATAAAAAGTTTATAAAACAAGTTGAAAACATGTGATCACACAAAAGCATGCACAACAATGTTCTTACCTGTATCATTTATAATACCCTATTTTGGAAACAATTCACTTTCCCTTCAATTTTGAATAGTAAACACACATTTAATATATCCATGAACATGAGATATTTCAGCCATAACATGGGAATCATATACTCACACATGCTCCAGCATGGATGAATCTTGAACATATTATGTTCAACAAAAGAATACATGCTCACAAAGCCAAATGTGGAGCCACAGAAAAAAAAGTTATTCAGAAAGAAATTAAATAAGTGGTGGACTCTGTGTGCAGACAACTAGGACTGGGAAATGACAGCAAGTTCATCATCATGTTTTAGAGTTAAAGAAAGTGTTGATTATACAACCTTACAAATACAGTAAAAACCACCAAAGTGTGAATTTCATCATATCTGAGTTATATTTTATTAAAAGTATATTCTAGTATGTTACTGGGTCCTAGGAGAGACTGAGCCTCTAACCCTGGGGCAGTCACTGCCCGGGTACCTAGTCAAATATGTGATTAGATGGACCCCTGGGGGAACCTGAGTTAAGGTGCTAGGACAGTCCCAGGCCTACTGAAAGGAAATGGATGCAATAGGCTTTGGAGTTTAGTTACAAAGAGAGGGAGACTGTGAAACCTTCAAGTCCCAACCTGCCCAACATTCCTCCACCAAGTTTCCTGCCTGGAGCGTAGGAGGGTTTGAATTTGACCTACTGAGGGAACTACAAACTGAAGGTTGGAGTAGCAGGTGAGGAGGCACAAAAAGACCTGCTAGTGGGCTAACTTCCATCAGTGCCTTTCCCCTCATGCATAACACATGGTGGAGTGGGTCAGGCCCTGGTAAAGTGGCCACAGCTGGGAGACAGTCTCTGGTTCTATTAACACAGTCACTAATGTGAAACCCCACTATAATTTGTAAAGTGTCAAGTTTTTCAGTCCTTCAGAAAGGGAGTTCTTTTGTACAAAAGCCCTGCCACGCACAGGGATTTATGGGTCATAATGAGACCTAGGGAAGCTGAGTCAACAGGTGTCTCCACGTTGGCCTGGACCCTTCTCCTACTTACCCTTCCAGCTCACTGCACAGGTCAGCTGGAGCTTTCCAGGCTTGGCAGCGGGGACAGGCAACACAGACATGCCCATCTCCATCTCCTCTTATGACTATGGAGTCTCTCAACTGTTTTCAAGGGCTGTTCACCAGGCTGTGGTGTCTTAGGAAGCTTCATTTTCCACAATCCTGGGATGGACAATTATACTCATCTGTGGCCCCAGTGCTGGGGCTATAACCACCAGTGACTACACAAGCTGGATCCAACAGAAACACTACCTGACTACCTGGGTCTGATATGGGGCATCAGAAAGCTGGGCCCAGGGTCCCTGCCCCATTCTCTGGCTCCCTGCTTAGAGACAAAGCCATCCTCACCATCACAGGGGTACAACCTGAGGATGAGGCTGATTATTACCGTGCTCTGTGGCACAGCAACCATTACCACAGTGACAGATGTCAGTGGGGAAATGAGACACAATGTCTGTGGCTCAGCCTTGGCCCCTTGCTCTTCTGTCTTCTTTTCTGTTATTGAATCCAGTATGGGTTCAGAAGCCTGTGCCCCATGATAAAGAGGTGAGGGTGAAATGTGTTCATTCTGAGCTCAGTAAAGTTTTATTTCACTTTCCATTTTATTATGAAAATGTTGTTTTCAAGGGCAGTACATAGATGTATCAACCATTGCAATGGAAATGACAAAATTATTAATATATGATATACATGTGTGCATGAACGTGTATTCTATGGATCTGTTAATGCAACAACTTTCTGGACACCCCATGTGTATTTATGTAGGAAAACTCCCTGGGGGTCAATTATTGGTCCTGTATAGAAATGAAAGCATTTTGTATGGAAACAATTTTCATTTTATAATATATAGCCACATTGATAATAGGCTGTGCCAATTTGTAGCACTACAGCACATGAAGCACCCCCCCACCTCCCACCAATGCCCCAGAATAACTCATTGCCTCATATCCATGGTGGTCCTGGATGAGGTGAGCTCATGCCTTCTCAGCTGAGAAGCAGGAAGTAAGATGGAATTCTTTTCATCTGAACAGTTGGAGAGTGAGTCCAGAGTCTGTTCCCAGGGTCCCCCATTCTGTGCTTTCTGGTTTGCTATGAATAATGGAGTTTGTATTTGAGACAACCCCATTTGAGTTTACTCTGAAAGCAGTGTGAGCAGGGACTGATCCCTGCTGAGATCAAGGTGGAAAGCAAAGATGGACCTGAGAGATGTGTTTCCCCAAAGTTGTATGTCCCTTGGCTTTGCCTATGGTAGGGAAAGCACAGTACCTGGGTTGTGCAAGTAGCAGAACCTTCTCTCTAATGGTCTCCTGGCTACTCCTCAAAGTTGTTGGACTGAAGATAACAAATGATTTTCCAGGCCTGGGGCAGAAGTGGGGATGTGGGTATGTCTGTGAGGGGTCAGTTGGAAAATCTCTGTTGTGGAGGAACCCCAGGCTTTTTTTCTCTGCTTAGTGCTCTCTGGGGCTCAAGAGCCAAGTCCAATCTGGGTTCCCCCAAGGCCCTGCTCATCCCCATCACTGCCTAGGTAGAAGGGCCTGATTCAAGCCACAGGTTGGAACTGGCTTAGGAGGCAGTGGAGCAAATGGTAATTGTTCCCTCCTTCCAGGCATTTGGACAAGTGCTGAGAGAATTTGGGTGAGGCTCAGCTTCAGCTTTGGGCCTCTGGACAGTGCTCACAGGAGTTCCCTCTATAGCCTCAAATGATTTCCTCCTTAGCCTCTTTATTCTCTTGACAGGTGACAGAATCCTGAAACTGGGGACAGAGAGCTCTCTTTCTCCTTTTCTTTCATTCAATGGAAAATGAAACATCATTCTTAACACAACTCTGTCCTCCCATTTTGAGAACCTAGTACCAGTCTGTGCTTACTTACTCACCTTTAGTGTCTGGGTCCCTGGGCCAGAGTTAGAAAGTTCTGTTCTGAGCAGCACCATCATCTGAGATGGTTGCAGAGTGTACTGGTGTTCACAGTCCCAGGCATCACCACGACCTGCTCCCCTGTGCCCCTGTGCTGATAGAATTAGAGCCTCAGGAGTCCCCAGGAGATTTCCTAGCTCTGTCCAGCAGCTGTTTCTATGGCCATCACTGGGCTTCAAGCAGATAATAGGACTCATGATAACTACCTGTCCTAAGGTGACAGTCTTGTTTCTAACACATGCCTCAGGAAGCTGGGGCTGTGAGCCCTAATTCTTTCTAATAATCTCCAGCCTACCAGGAGCTGCCTTCAGTTTGAACACCTGCTGTTTCCTTTGCTTTCACCCCCAAGGTCCTGGACCCCTCCAAAAGATTTGATATGGGAACTTGACCCATCCTAAGATGAATCACTCAGAGCATCTCTATTATAGTTCTCTTTAGGACAAGAATTTCTCTTCATATTGAACCTGTTAAAGGCTCACTACCTATTCTGAAGAAAATGCAAACATTGGAGGCAGCAGAAATCCTCTGTTCCAGTTCAAACTAAAGACCTGAACCCCCAATACAATAACCACTCCTTGGCACACACTCTACAGTGACACCCTTCTGTTCTGCCCCCATCTTTCAATTCCAGGTTGTTGCTGAGGTCATCTACCTTATTCTAGTTTGCTAGCTGCTGAAATGCAATATACCAGTAATGGAATGGCTTTTAAAAAAATGGGAATTTACTACATTACTAGTTTGTAGTTCTAAGAGTATGAAATTGTCCAAATTAAAGTAAGGCTATAGAAATGTCCAATCTAAGGCAACCAGGGAAAGACATCTTCATTCAAGAAGACTGATGATGTTCAGGTTTCCTCTCTGAAAGGAGAAGCACATGGCAAACATGGAGGCCTCTGCTACCTATCTCTCCTGTCTTCCTAGTTCATGAAACTTCCCCAGGGGCATTTTTTATTTCTCCATCTACAAAGGTCTCTGGCTGTGCAAGCTTTGTTTTCTACTCTGTCAGAATCTCAAACATTTTCCAAAAATGCTTTATCTTTTAAAGGAATTCAGTAAACTAATCAAGACCCACTTGGAATGGGTGGGGTCACATCTCCCTGTAATGAAAGGTTAATACCTACAATTGTGAGAGTCACATCTCTGTGGAGGTAACTTAATTCAAGGTTTTCAATCTACATTACTGAAGAGGGATTAAAACAAATGGTTGCTCCCTCAAGATTGGAACAGGACTAAAACATGGCTTCTTGAGGGCATATAATCCTTTCAAATCAGCATATACCTCATGAGACCTGGTCACAAGTGCTGCTGCCTCAGTCACCACTCCCTCTTGGTTCATAGGAGATTGATGCAGTTTGTGGAACTCTGCATCAGCTAGAACATAAACATTCAGTGCATGAAGCCAGCTGCTAAAAAACCTGAGAGAACTCTTGAGTTTCTCTCCTTCAAGGTAGAATATCTACATTAATTATTTAAAATTCTTCTAGACTGGAGATTTGCATATTATCCCACTTATTTGTGCTAGAATGGGCTTATTAGTACTTATTTTATACTTTGTGTTATATCTGATACCTTCCATTGAGTTATTTTTTGTATATATTGTTTCAGCTTTGGCCACTGGGAGTTTATTAAAGAGACTCTTATGTCCCTATAAAAAGCCCCTTGGAGAGGAATTATCCATTCTCCTGTGGCACCATCAGAAAGACCCATGTGCAAATATTAGGACACCCTTCCAGAAGTGTGGATGCTATCAGAGGGGCAGGAAGACCCAGGCTCTGAGGAACCAGAGGGCATGGTTGGACCAGTCTTGAGTGCACAGGGCTTTGGGCCTGGAAAACAGGGAAAGTATCAACTGATTCTCACACTCTTGGGCAAGCAGAGCACCTGCGGTCCCCCAGGAGTCAAATAAGAACTTGGCTCTGTCAAACACCTTTGCTTCATATTTCATTCTCCACATTTCATGGAGTCCTTGTCTGAGCATGATGCCTCAAGACACTAGGCAACCCCACAGCAGGAAAGAATGTGATGCAACTTGATTCTAGGGGACTGGTGGGAATAAGTCACACCTGGAAATAGGGGGGAGGTCTCAACTCCAACCATAAGTTCTCTATAAACAGAAGTCTGGGGATATCTCATCCATGATCCCAGTTTCATTCTCCATCACTGGACAGTCAACTATTATGGGGAAATTGAAAGGATTCTGTGACACATTTGCACTTCCTCTTACTTCTGGAACCTGGACAGAATTGGCCAGTCATGCCATTCTTTCTACTCCTAGATATGCCTCGGTTGAGGATCCTGGGCCACAATTCACTGACTATGCTCTCCATAGTGTTTGGACATCTATGCTAAAAAAGCAATATATATGGTGCATAAGCAAAGAAACAATATGTTTTCTCAAAACAATTATCCAAGCCAGAAGATATCCTAAGAGAGTTCTGCCAAATATGCAAGAATCATTTCTAAAAACAAAATACAAGGTTTGAAGCCTAATTCATTTTCTGATTCTAGCAAATCTATGACAGTGAGCACAACAACAGGAGCATCATGTTTGATATTTGTGAGAGTCTTATTAATGGATATTGATACCAATATCCTTTGCCTTATTAGTAAATAGAATCCTTTTCAGATTGAGAGACACAGACCATGGTTAGGATTTTTGCTGAGACCATGTCAATTTCAATGTTTTGGTGGGAGTTTAACCTGCATTTTGGAGGAGATCAGACATGAATAGATGCTGAGCCACGTATCAGATGTCCCAATCAAGGAGAGATCTCTGAGTTCACAGTATCCAAGTTTTCTATGGGTAGCATTTGTCCACCCTCTGTCAATTTTCTCAATCATCCTTCATACCTCACTCTTCTGGCATGTCGCCTCAGCCTGACTTCCTTTCTGGTCAATGTGACACAGCTTGGTTCCAGGGAAGCTGGGCCAATGGTGTCCTCTTTGATGTGGGGCTTTCCTGCACCTGTGATGAACTCTTTGAACCTATGAGTTTCTGTGTTTTGTCCCCTCACCTCATTCCATCTGAATTAGGTCATCTCTTTTTCCTCTATGGAATCTTTGCCTACATTTGGCCCAATCAAGGACTGGTGGACAGCAAGAAGCCATACGTTTATGCATGGAGTAAGTCTACTCTTACAGAAGTCTGTCCAGGAAATATGACTTAGTTTGGGGAAAAAGGCCCCAAAATAAAGTCTGAGAAGAAAGTGCTCTGAGGCCTCCTCATCAGACCCCCTAAGTTCTATGATAGAGTTTACATAAAGGCCCCCTGGGTCACAGAGTGCTTGATTTTTACTTCTTGTCCTGACAAAAACCATTGCCCTCTCTGGACAGGGCTGAGCCCAGGTGTTCTTCCAGCAGCTGCTTTCTACTGGGGCTTTCCAAAGGTACAAACAGTATAGCCCTGCCCATAAGTCACCTCTAACAACTAGACCTTCAGCTCAGAGAAAATGGATACAGATAGGAGGTGGGGCCCACTTCACATGAATACCCCCCTTTCCTGGGGCCAGTAGGGATGGAATAAAAGCTGCCCAAGTCCACTGGGGATTCAGGGGTTCTGTCCTCCATGGCCTGGTCTTCTTCCTGTATGTGCTCTTCTCTCTGGCAGGGACAGACTGGAGCTCCCAGCCTGCATCAGCAACATTCATTGAGGCTGGTAATAATTTCACCTTCATCTTTGCACCAGCACCCGTGCTTCTCTGTGTTTGCAGGTCTCCTCTCCCAATCTGTAGTAACTCAGCCACCCTCCCTCTCTGCATCCAGGGGTCCTTTGTGAGACTCACTTGCACCATGAGCAGTGACACCAGTGTTGGTGGATCCAGGATATTTTGGTTCCAGCAGAAGTCAAGGAGCTTTCACTGTTCTTTTCTGAGATTCATGTCAACCTCAGATTAACACCAGGGCTGCAGGGCCCTGAGCTGTTGCTCTGGATCCAAGGATGCCTCAACCAATGTGAGCCTTTTGCTCATCTCTGGGCTCCAGGCAAAAGATGAAGCTGAATATTGCTGTGTGATCCAGCAGAACAGTGCTTCCCACAATGACACAGACAGGTGGGTAAAAGGTTCAAAAACCCCAGGCCTCACAGGGTGTGGCCTATGACTGTTATTATTGATGATAAACTACATTTATTCTTATTAGTATAAAAAATTTTCCCACTCAGATATTATCTCCCTGGTTGCCACAAAATAAATATTAAGATTCTGTCAGACTTCACAATCTAGAACAATCATGCAATATACAGAAACTGAGAGAAACTGGTTACTAATTTCACATTGCCCTGAGAATCTTTGGGATACAGACGGTGGCCTACAAGGATAATTCATGTCCACTCAGCAAGTTGAGTAACTTCTTGACTCTGAGATGCCTAGGCAACCCCCAGGGAAGACATCCTGCCATCCCCACAAGCCCACAGCAGGGACCTCAGCAGCAGGTCCTGGCTTCACCATGGGGTTCTGGGAAATGTAAAACAAAAAATTAAAATTCAGTTGCAGTAATGAGGCTGGAAGACAAAAAAATAACAGAAAACTCATCCATGGGAGCTAGAAATGGTGTAATTTATCATCCAGTAGCAGTGAAGATATAATGGAGACCAGGGGCTATAAAGAGGTTATATCTCAATTAGAGATGAAGTTTTAGCAAGAAATAAAGTCTATAAAATACAAAGGCTTACACCGCTTTAAATTCCAAATTAGATAGACAGTGCCACCCCTTATAAAAGTTGATGAAATATTTTATTTGTTGTAACTTAAGAATTAAATATATCATGTAAAGAAGAGAAATAAAATTTCTTTTGATAATAATAGAAATTATCACATTAAAGAGGTACCTGTGTAAAAGTTAAACAGCTCAATCAGCTCAATAGCAACCTTGGGCTAATTAAGGAAGATTTTGAAAAAGTAGAAGGTTATTCACATCAAATTAATTCCTCCCTTTGATTTCCACAAACAAATTATTATTCTACAATACCCAGTCTCAGTTGTCCCTAATCTCAATTGCACTGCATGTCCATTTTTCCTGGAGCTGCAAGCTAGAGAGAAAATCCATCCACATCCCTTGGATCTGTCCTTTCTCTCAGACCACTGCTGCCCCTGCTTGTAGAACATTCTGTCTTAGCCCCATCCCTTGTCTTCCCCTCCATAAAGGGTGTGTGGGTCTGAGTGTAGATCTGAGTCTGACACTATCACTCCCCTTTACTAAGAATATCAATACCTGCCTCAGTCCACAGAGGGTGAGGCAGCTGGCCTTAGGATGGTGATCAAGGTCCTGTCTCACCCACCTCCCCAGCTCTGGTGCCACCCTCCACTCCTTCCACACCCTTCCCATCCAACCCACTCCCCCCACTCTTTTCCAAACATTTTGCATTGGGCTTTTTACTCCTCTGGGAGCAGTACCTGCTGAGCCCAGATCCAGACCTGGATGTCCCTTCTCCCCCAGGAGGTCTTCAGACTCTCTGCAAGGTTGAAATTCACTTTCCCCTTCCTTAGTGCTCCTCATGTAAGATGGTCCCTAGACCACAGTCTTCTCTTATAGTGTCATCCCCTCTCATTGTGAACATTTGTTTCATGTCTGATCCTCTGTCAGGGCAGCGGCCAGCACTCACTTTGTCACATTCTGGAAAAGCACTGGGCATCACCCAAGGTAGAACCAGGTGATGCTGGTGATTGTGTGACTTGGTGCTAAGAAGGAACAAAGCCTTGATATTCAGGCCTTTGGAGTCCAAGCTAAATGAAAATTCTCCCTAAACAACATAAAGGGAAAGGCCCAGAGGTCAGAGCATGTCCTGGAATATCTGCAGAAAGGCCCTCTGCATCTGGGCTGTGGGAACTATTTGAAGAATTCAAGTCAGTGAGAACAGTGGATGTGGAGAGGGAGATGACAGCTGCCTTCTCCTGCACAGAAACAGTGTGACATTAAAACATACTTAGATTTCTATTAAATGTAAAACAATGCTAAGAAAGTTCAGACAGAAAAAATCATTTAACAATAAGATCAAATCATGTGACACTTAGAAGAAAATCTTGACCTGAAAGGTTCAACATGAATATGCCAAAAATACAATTTTTGCTTTGGGAGATAAGGGTTGACTTTGTAAAAGCAGAAAACATTGTTACACTATTTGCTCATAACTGTAAGTCTAGTGGAGCTATGAGTTTGTCCCAAACCACTGAAGTCAATTAAATCCCTCTCTAAATTCTGAAATTTTTATGTATTTTTTTAATTGATAGCAGAATTGTCAGCATTTGAGAAGTGACTGAGCAATTTTCTATCAATGAAAATAATCCTTTCAGGCAGCTTCCCTGAACAGGCCTCCACAGACTGGGAACTTGCTCAGCAGCCCCTCATCTGATACCTGTCTTAATGGAAAATGTGCATTAGTTCTTTCCAGAATCTTCTCTGGTGGTGCTAACCCTTAGGGTGTAGTTTGTGCACATGCTTGTAACTCCAATAGCCTTCCTGGGAGCTGAGTAGTTGTTTAGTAATCAAGTGTGGGGTGTCAGAATCACAAAAGGTAAGAATAAGTCAACTGATATTCAGGCATGGAGTGGAAATCTTGGGAGGAGGAAATAAGCAGCTGTGCTCCCAGACCTCTCAGCAATAGTGATAACCTTCCCTGTGACCAGAAGGGAACACTTTTAGACTGCCCCATGTTTCCTGTACTGTTTTCAGTAAGAACCTGTGCTGGTTTGAAATGATGTGTGCACCCTAGTAAAGCCATATTTTAATCCTAATCTCATTTTGTAAAGGCCACCATTTCCTCTAATTCCTATTCAGTATTGTATGTTTGAAACTGTAATTAGATCATTTCCCTGGAGATGTGATTTAATCGAGAGTGGTTGTTAAATTGGGTTAAGTGGAGGCATGTCTCCACCCTTTGATCAATATAACAAATTAGAAAAAGAAGATTTGATTTTGTTAAGCTTGGAATAAGTCTCCTAAACCTAGTTTTCTAATTTACAATTATAGTGGGTCTCAGTTCAGACTCACTGTATCTTGAGTACCTGACAGCAACATGGGGCCAGTGGCTTGCATTTTTCAAAAGCAGTCTAGAGCACAGCAAGGAAAACTTTTTGGGTATAGGGGCATTTTGCAAATGCTTCCTGCATTTCAGACCCAGTGATTTCAGTTGCAACTGTTCAAATTGTCTAATGTAGAGAGAAAGCAACTACAGAAAACTTATAATGAAATTGACAGGAGTGCATTTCAATAAAACTTCATTTACAAAATCAGTTAGGGGTCCTGACTTGCCCCTTGTATCTCATTTGCTCATTGTTGGTCTAGATTTCCATGTAACAGATTCTCTATCTTCCCACCCAGATGCAGATCCAGTTGTCCATTCTGCTGGATTCCCCCTCTCCATTCACTCCTCTGATACCCCAGTCTCCACATTCTAGTTCTAGGCTCCCACACCTTGGGCTCCCTCAGGACTGGTTCTGATTTCCCACTGAGCAGACTCTTTTTGACTTAGGGGGGCTGTGTGATTCCTCATGATCCTCAGAGTAGAGCATCCCCAGGCAAGCTGAGCTCTCTCTCTCTCACACTGACTGTCTCTCCTCCTAGCCCTCCCTGGGCTGTATCCTTCTCAGGGGTTGAGGAGGGGAGGAGCCGGGGGGTGGGGTTATGAGGTTTCCCACTGGACCTTGAGAGAATGTGGCACCAGAGAAAGGGAAGTCAAGATTCTAGGTATTGGCAGGTCTGCCTCTGTCCTCTGACCTCCTTGTTAGTGAATCCAAACCAAATTTCCTCAGTGAGCTACATGGTGGAAAAGAGCTTTCCATGATTTCCTGCTGGGTAGTCCCTTCCTACTGAGCTCCTGGCTTAGCAGAGATAAAGGGGCTGCAGCCTGGGAAGGAGGCTTCTGGGCCATGAAGACACCACATCTCTGTGAGGAGGGGATAGCAGGTAGGAAGGCAGGACCAGTTCTCTCTCTCCAGATCTCCTGCTCTGCATCACACATTTGAGTGAATCTGGCCCTGAGTCAGCAGGAGATGCTGTGGGCCTGCCAAGGGGGTACCCCAGCCACCTGGCTCCTTGTTCAGCACCTGCTGCTCAACACCCCCTAAGTCAAAGCTGACAAATATTCTTGTCTCCTGAGAAGTTCAGGCCAGCACCTGCCAAGACCCAAGCAGATAGGACTGTTGGAGAGCTCACGGTTGGAGGTCTTCTAAGGTGGGTGATGATTTGCATGTGAGGTCCTCTCTCGCCTCAGTGGGGCAAGAGGGTAAAAGAGACATTGGGCAGCTCTGATGCAGCTATCAGACTAGGGAATTCAGAAGTCTGGGGGTATCTCCACCATGGCCTGGACTCCCTTCCTCTTTGCCCTCTTCACTCTCTGCCCAGGTGACCAGTATCAGGGGGTCAGGAGAATGGACAGGGAGAGGACATTCAGGCACTGCCATGTTCATCTTGTCCTGAGGACATGATGTGGAAATGAGTCCAGACTCACTACCCTTGTCCCTTTCCCTTTTCCAGCATCCTGGGCACAGTCTAGGCTAATGCAGGAAGACTTTGTGTCAGGGTCTCCTGGAAAGACTGCCACCATGACTAATAATGGGAGCAGCCCCTTGGAGCACTTGGTGCTAGCTGGTACCAAGAGCTCCTTGGGGCCCCTAATCCTGGGATGTTCAGAACTTTTTGTCATTCAGGGATCCCAGCTTTGTTGGTTCTCCAGCTCCACATCAAATGGCACAACCTCTCTGAGCATCTCGGGGATCTAGCCCAGAAATAAGGCTATTACTCCTCAATAGCTGATGCAAGCACCTGGGCCCCTACAGTGCTCCAGACACATGGGAAAGAGAGAACCAAACCTCCTCTGCCTCTGTCTGGTCCCTCATTTTCTCCCTCTATCTGAGATCAGGACTCAACAAGGAGACTTTGGCTTTCTCTCTGCAGTGTCTGAGCTCAAATCCCTGCCCATTATTGTGGGGTGAGGATGACATCCCATCCCCATCTTACCCTCTTCTCCCTTGAAGGTCTGAGCCTCTCCAAGGCTCTATGCTGAGACTGCAGCCCAGGGGGTATTCATGTGATCCCCTGCCCTGACAGCATCTCAGTCTCACATCTTCCCTCCTGCAGTGTCTCTGCTCAGCACCTGGAAACCCTGGGGAGGTGATGTTGGTCACACCCACACACGTTTCAGGGGGCAGCCATGACAAAGACTGTACAGGGGCCTGAGACATCAGCTCCAGGACTTACCCAGGGCTCCAGGCCTGAGAAGAAATGAGCCCCAGCCCTGCCTGAGGCTCTACTCCCTTAGACTGCCAAGCATTTAGGGACCTCCAAAGATGAGCAGCAGGAGCCCCTGTGTCTTCAGACCCAGCAGAGGGGCATCTCTTGGGAACAGGGCCTTGTGGGGGAGGTCTCCTTGCTGCCTCTTGTCCATGAAGACACTAAATTGTTATACAAACATCGACATGATCCCCATGTAAAATCTAGAAAATAGCCTGAAAATAAGTATACAGAACTTAGAAGTGAAAATTTTTTAAGTATAAAATGTTATATCTAATTAAAATGGAATAATTAAGAAGTGCTACTGCATAATTGCCCTCTGTCTATTATGCAAACACTCCCAAGACTATTGTGAGAATTCAGTGGAATATGTTGCGTGAAAACCCATTTTGGATTTTCCTGGCTATAGCTGCCTGAGCAGAGAGGCACATCAGAGATTGTCAGTGTTTGCACATGGATTTTCCAGGCCCCCCTCCTTCTGTCATGCTTTTCCAAATATGATTCTGTGAGGCTCTTCACTTTCTTCTCCCCTGACCCCCCTTTCTCACCTGAGCTCACTCTGGTCCTGTTCTTCTACCAGTGACAGACTCCTGCTCTCCATGTTTCTGAGTCCAAAATGTTCCTAAATCCACACATATAACCACAAGAGGGTGAAGAGTTTTTCCCAAGCAGCCATGTCTGAAGGCCTTCCCCAGGCTGTGTATCCCCCCAGGACACTCTCCTCAGCTGTCCTCACAACCCCCTCAGCCACCTGCCCTTAAGGTCTTTGCAATAAATCCAGACTCCTGACCTTCCCATATCTCAGAACTCCCAGAGACTAACATAAGACCATTCAGTATTTCAGTGGAGAGCCACCCAGCTGAAAAAATATATTTATATCCTTCAATAAATTTGAACAGCAAGAAAATTAAAATTAAAAACTAAAAGATATTATTGCCAAGTCCTTTTTAGTGCATTATTGTATAACATGACCTCAGCATTTTACTTAGAAGGGGCAACTATGCTTTAAGGTATACTTTTCTATATCAAGATAAGAAAAAATCTGATATTTTATTTACTTTTCTAAAACTTATTCCTGCAAAGGAGAAATTAAGCCTACCTATAATCATGCCACGTGTCATCTCTAGAGACCCCCTAAGCCAATTCGTCAGGTGAACTCACTACCACCCTCCCCATATATGACATGACTCCCAGGGTCCAAATATCCCTGAAAGTATGGGACAGGACTCTCAGTATGAACCAGCGATTGGCATCATGGCATTGAGAAAGCCTCTGTCAAGAAAGGGGAAGATAAATGAAACAAAATAAAACATCAGTGGCTGAGGATTTCAAATAGAGTTGAGAGGTTTTACTTGAGATTATTCTCATGCATCATTTAGATATCCCTTTTAGTTTATGGTGTATTGGAGTGGTTGGAGGGAAGTTCCTGAAACTGTTGAGTTGTGTTCCAGTAGCTTTGATTCTTGAAGATAATTGTATAAATATATAGCTTTTACAACATGACCATGTGAAAACCTGTGTCTGATGTTCTTTATTCTGGGCAGAGACTGATGAGTAAATCTGTTAGCTATTGCTATTTATCTAAATCAGGGTTTGGCAAATTCTAGCCCACAGCTTGATTTTGTTTGATTTTTAAAACAATATATCAATAGCAAGGCACATGGGCAGTTCACTGGCAGAAAGCTCACCTGCCCAGCTGGAGACCTGGGTTCATTTCCTGGCCCATATACCCAAAAAAAGGAATAAAAAATCAATAGTCATAGTCTTTATATTTCATGCATATTCCAATGTTAATTATATTCACATGCATATGAGTGTATATTGTTTATTGAGGACAAATTCATATAACACCAAATTAACCTCTTTAAAGAGCACAACCCAGCAGCATTGAGTACATTCACCACATTGTGCAACCACCACTTCTTCATAGTTCCAGGACATTTTCTTCATCCCCAAAAGGAGCCCCCAGCCCCATTATAGTCCTTCTCTACCCTTCACCCTAGCACTTGGCAACCACCAATCAGCTTTTTGGTTTCCATGAATTTGCCTGATCTGGACAGTTCCTATAATGGAACCATACAAGAGAAGACCATGGAACTGATCATGAGTTTTTCATCTATGAAGCTTGGGGATAACCATCAAAGAAAGAATATTTCATGAAACATGAGCTTTATGTGCAGTTCAAATTTCAGTGTCCCATAAATAAAATTTTGGTGGGAATAAAAAAAGAACTGTGCACTGAAATATTTTTGTTTTGAGGATGAAAAAATGAACAACTTTATTTCTGATGTCTTAAAGTTTTTTTTCACTTTAATTCCACCTCTATTAATAATAATAACAATAAAATAATAGCAGACTTCATATGCTAGAACCAAAATTAATTGTCACCACTTTCCATAACAAGTAATTAGGAAATCTAGCACATACCATTGTCATGAATATTTTCTCTATCCATAATTTGGTTGAAATTCTCATCATGAGGTTCTTATCATGGAGTGACATAACTAAGTGTTTCATCCAGAGAAAGCTATTTTATTGGATTCCACCATGAAATCTTATATTGTTATGGTGGTTTTTACTGCCACAGACTAATGTGATGTACAATTACTTAGAATTCAGGAGAAATGAGAATCCTGAACACAATCTCTGCTAGCAATCTTGAGTAACACCAACACAACATTAATGTAAATATAAAACTAATTATGGCTGGCCAGAGTGAGAACTGCTCGTGAAAATGACAGAAATGGGAGAGAAGGAATGGAATCATAACAATGACCCATTGCTCTGAAATTTAAATCTTGTTTATAATGCATTTTATATGAACTGTGGAAAGATGAAGAATTTTTGTTTTGACTTAGAGCATATAACACCCTGGAATTAAGCATAGAAATAAGGAAAAAGAAAAGAAATTCATATTCTTCCTCATCAGAGAGTAATTCAATCATGTTTTCCAACCTCATGTTTTACCCTTTGGGATTTTATTAATATTCTCTTTAACTTGATGACACAAATAATAAATTGTACCTCTCCTCTGATGATCATAGGGGTCGAAGCAAAAATAAAACAACCAAACAGAAAATACCTTCAATTTACTTGTAAATTAGAATAATTATTCTTCAGTGAGATGAGTTTTTAATGGCATTCAATGAAATTTATAGCTTTATGGATGATAAAATCTCACTGATATTGACAATGTCATCACATAGTTGTGTATACATCACCATGGGCATTTTTATTGTGAGCCAGTGAGTGTATATCATGTATGAACTGCATGTGTGTGAAGATTTCAAAATATTATTTAAAAAAGACAGAAATGGAGATATTTGGAAATTCTGCTACAAGTTCATAAGTGCATTAAGTGGCATTTCTGTATTTGGATACTGAATATAAGCACTGCAGGCTGCATTGTGATGTGCTCTAATAGAGGGAGGTTCTATAGAACTTTGGGTTAATCCTCAGAAATCAGATTAAGCCAGACCACAAACTTGAATGAGAATCATACAAATAAGCATCAATTATCAATTGTAAGAATTGTATATTTACACAAATCCAATGAGTAGTGCTTTAAAAGCAATGCATACATGGACAAGGTCAACTCAGTGACAATTATACAGTGAAGATATTTACTCACTACTTGAAATCTTGAGTCTGTTCTTTTCAGTTCTAATAAAATTTACAGAACAAAAATAATGCAATTTGGACAGCTTCATATTTCCCAGTTTTACTTTCAACACCACCATCACTCACCAATAAACATTTAAGATAGTAAAGATTTTGAAGTATTATAATTCTTCTCTTACATTTATAATAAAATAATTTTAAAATTTTCAATGATTCTAAACCATCATCATAATTTTAAGAAAAAAACTTTGTGTATGTTAACATGAGATCAGTTTGGTGTGTCAGTGATAAATTTTTAAGTTGAAGAACCCATGTTTGTCTCCATCTAGAAAGCAATTGAATGAGGAAAAGTATAATTTTTAAAATTTTTAAAGAAATCTAAAAATGAAACAAATTGTGAAAGTACAACTGCATCAGAAAGAAATTGCATTGATCAATGGCCTACAGAGGTGATAATTAAATTGCCCACACTTTGTTCTCTGAGAGAAAGCAAGGCTGCAGGTATGGGAAAAGGGGAGGCTCTGGGCTCTCTGTCAGTAATTGCTTTCTGAATCATGATACAATTCTGCAATAAAGAAAAGGAGCTGAATTTGCTTCCACTACTCAGTGTTTTCTGAGGAACCTGAATAACCATCTTGCCATTTACAAGCATCCACAGGTGCTTGAGGGTCACACTGTATTTCAGAATCATGCTGCTCAGTGGTGGTCATGGAAAATGCAGTGTCAACCTCACTCAGGAGCCTGTAAAGTCCTTTATTAAGATAGGCCTAGCCCCACCTTAAACTGGCTTGGAACCAGACTCTGATGCCATCTTCAGGGAGACCATTTAAGTTGGGTCCATGCTTCCTCTGGGTGGCAGAACCACAGGAGGAGCTGATCTGTCACCATAAAAAAGGCCTACTCTTTGGGGAACATTTCCCTGAGCATTTGGATTAAGGAACCCCTGTCCCAAGAAGGCTGAAGATGTGGAAAATTGAAGCGTGTTGTGGAATTGGGGTCTGCCATGTTGGGGTGTGGCATGTGGTGAGAGGATTCTGTTACCCCAGACCTCCAAAGTAGAGGTGGTGACAGGTTTGTGTTTGCTCTCTGGCCTCTGGGTCCCTCTCTATTGTGTGTGCAATTCTTAACACAAATACTAAGAACTGAGAATTTGATGTGCCTTGAACTTAAGAAGGAGGCAGCCACTGAGAGGTCTGTTCTAGTTTGCTAGCTGCCAGAATGCAACACACCAGAGACGGATTGGCTTTTAATAAAAGGGGGTTTATTTTGTTAGTTCTTTGGAGGAAAGGCAGTTAACTTTCCAGTGAGGTTCTTTCTTATGTGAGAAGGCACAGGATGGTCTCTGCTGGTCTTCTCTCCAGGCCCCTGGGTTCCAACAACTCTCCCTGGGGTGACTTCTTTCTGCATCTCCTAAGGCCTGGGTGGAGCTGCGAGTGCTAAGAAGAGGAATGCCGAGCTGCTTGGGCTGTGCTACATTGTGGTTTCTCATTTAAGCACCAGCCAATTAAGTCAAACATCCTTCATTGCAGCTGGCACGCCTCCTAGCTGACTGCAGATGTAATTAGCAACAGATGAGTTTCACATACCATTGGCTTATTCCACAGCAACAAGACTAGGCATGCTCACCTGGCCAAGTCAACAACTGAATATAACTAACACAAGGTCCCTCATTGAACTCCACAGCCTCCTTGGGTGGTCCTCTCCCTTGAGGGTGGGCTCTACTGAATGGCTGTCCTCCAAGATTTTAAATACGGCAGGAGTGATGGCAAGTCATTTCTGAGACTGGATTATGAAAACTTTAGGATTTGTCCTGGGGACTCTCTTTTGTTGTATCTTCTATCACTAGTCCTTGGGGTCACTAGCTGCCTTGTCTTGACTACCCAGTGGAGAATTCACATGCTGAGGAGCTGAGGCCTGCCCACAGCCACATGAGGGAGCTTGGAAGCCACCCCCACCCCACCCCCCAGCCAAGCCTTCACGTGAGTGTCGACATGGTGGACAGCTCACTCACTATTCAATGAGAGTCTTCAAGCCAAGGACACCAGGCTAAGTTACCCTTTGACTCCTGATGCCTGGAAAGTCTGTGATAATAAATGTGTGTTGTTCAAAAAACATACTTAAAAGTTTCTATTTGGAGTCATTTGTTTGCAGGAAATAAAATGGTGACTGGTTAAGGTCTCTAGGAACAGCTTCATTGCAGAGAGGGAGACTGATGCACTTGGGCACATGCAGCACCTCTACGGGGACACAGAGACCCTGCTCATCAACATTAAAGGAGGGGCTCAGAGCCTCTCACACAGGGGACTCCCGTGCTTGAGGTCAGGCATCTCCTGCACAAAGATTGGAGGTATGGCAGTGCCTTGGGAGGCATCTCCTCCATAAGTCTTTGAAGAAGTTAAGGTTTCTCTGATTTCTAGCTCAGGAGAACGAAATGCATTCACAAGTCTTTTACTTAGGACAATAATTTGAGAACCAACTAAACTGTACAGTGTCAGGACTAGAATTGAAATAGAGGTAAAAAAAAAAAAAGTGAGTGAAGGGGGACAAGGGTTGAGAGAGTCTGATCTCTGGAGATCTAGACTAAAAAGTGGTGGAGGTGACATCTCTAGTTGGGGTTGCAGAAATTTAAACAAAAACAGATATATAGACTGTGCTTTGAGTTACCAGTATTCCTCTCTCTAACACACATGTTTATCACATAGAACACTTATATGTGCACACATACAGACAATCACAAGCATTCTATTTCCAGTTCATGGATCCACTTTGGGTTGAGAAAGTCAGCATTTAATTCTGCATGATCAGTTTCTGATATTTGGATTATGCTGGTTTCTAAACATGAATTAATGGACTTTCTGTTATTTTCTCTAGAGTAGAATTTCTGAGCTTGTCTGAGAGTAATTTCTTGTCCCCATATGAGTGTGTTTGTGTGTTTGCTCTGACTATGGAACCACATTTTAGTGCAGATTTACAATCATCATGGAAATGCATATTTGAATCCTGGTTCATTTATTTATTAGTGGATGAGTCCACTTTACATTCTCAGGAAATGTTCTTAAAATATCAGGTTTTCACACCTATGTCAATCAGATACACTCCAATATCATTAAATATTATATAAATGGTGAATATCAGATATTAACTTGAATGTAAAACAATAGAAGCTGTTAATAACCAAAGACTTCTATTCCCATCCTCATTTAATTCATTTGACAAATATAAGTTTTGAGAACATAATTTATATTTTTTCCAGGAAACTCAGCATAAACAATTTCCATTGGAAACTGGGTCACTCCATGCACAAGTATTTGTGTTTTCCTTTTAATTCATTACTAGATAGCTTTATTCAAATGTATTTGACCTGAAATAAAATGTACATTTTTTGAGCCACCTCTTCAGTGATTTTAATAACTATGTCTGGTTCAATAACCACCACCACAATCATGATATAGACATCTGCCTCGCCCCAAAATGTGCCCTGGTACCCTATTGCAGTCAGCCAATTCCCCTCATCTCCTGATAACTATAAATTTATTTTCTCTTGCTATAGTTTTGCCTCTTCTAGAAAGTCATACAAATAAAACCTACTGATTGTATCCTTTTCTGTCTGGCTTCTTAACATATGCTTTTGAGTTCTCTCCATCTTGTCCGAAATTCTTAGTATTTCTTCCAGTACAGAATTCCATTATGTGGACTACCAAAAATTTTTTACTCATTAATAATCTTGAGTATTTGAGTGGTTTTTGGTTTGGGGCTACTATGGATGAGCTGCCATGAGCAAATATGAACATGTTTTTTAGTGGACATGTATCTTCATTACTGTAACATCAGCATTTAGGAGTGGGATACTAATTTACATGGTCAGGGTAAGTTTAAATTTGTAAGAAATTCAAAACAGTTTGTCAAAAAGTGTCTCCCATTTTGTCTCCTTACCAGAAATATTTGGGGATCCTAGTTGCCTGCATCTTTGTCAGCCCTCTATGGTGAGTCTCACTATTTCAGGCATTCTGGCGGCATTAGCACATTGGGGTTTCAATTTTTAATTTAACCTGATCTGTATCTTCATTATTCCCCAAGTAATATAAATACTTTACTTAGCAAGCTCTCCAGTGACATGCTCAATGCAAAAGAAACCTTAAGGCATATTTCATTCTAGTTATCTCTTATTATTTCATATTTACAGTGTTATGACAAAGTCTTTCTTTCCTTCTTTCCTTTTTCTTTTCTTTTTCTTTCTTTCTTTCTTTCTTTCTTTCTTTCTTTCTTTCTTTCTTTCTTTCTTTCTTTCTTTTCTTCTTTCCTTCTTTTCTTATTATTTATTTTTCTTTCTTCCTTCATTCTTCTTTTATTTCCCCTCTTCCATTTTCCTCCTCCCATACTCCCTCATTCCCTCCCTTCACTCCTTGCTTTCATCTATCCTTCCTTCACTGTATTTCAGTCTTAACCCCTGCTACATGGTATAATCAAACTCTTTGTTCAATTCTCATCTTCCCATATCTCATTTACCCTCTTGATAGTGTGCAACAGTATTAATTTGATACCACTATGAGTCAAGGTTGAGAGGAGACACAAATTCTTCACCTCCTGGAGAATACATTCCTATGGGGCACATCCAACAGGAACCTAAATTATGTAGTGTATTAGAAGGTGAAGAGTGCTATGTATGCAATTAAAACAGGGCATATAAATAACAAGAGACACAGCATTGCAATTTTTAAATACTGTGATCTGCCATTCTCTAAATTTCAAAGTGCCTTGGGAATTATTTGATTTTAATTTTACATTTTCTTAGACTTTCTGATTCTGCTTTCTTTTCTGTAGAGCTCATATCCTTAAATTATTTAATCTCCAAATACAGAGGAATGATGTTCATTTTATTTAAAATTCTTATTTAATAACTTCATGTGTCTGGCTCAAACATTCATCTATCCATTAATTCATTTAACCAACAAATATTTATTGAAGGCCCATTCTATGTGGCTCCCCTGTAATGGGTTTTTCTTGCAGGGGTAAATACAAAACACCTGTGAGAAGCCATTTCTGTCAAAGAGATGACACTCAAAGACACTAGATGTAAAGCAAACCAATAGGCTCATTACTATAACAGAGAGCAAAGATATGAGAAAGAAACTCTCCATGACTGGGGAAATTTAGAATGTTCACCCGAGCAGGTGAAGAGGGAATAACGGCTCCCCCAGCACAGGGAGGGGCTAGCACCAAGACAGGGTCCCCAACCTCTGATGCTGGAAAGTAGATCAGTGGTGTGGGATCAGAGAGGAGAGCAGAGGGCCCAGGGACTTGTTCAAGATCAGAAATGAATTTCTTATCTTATTTGACTGCATTTATAGACTCTCCCAGTCTTTCCATTTAAGTTACATAGCATGGAAAAGGAAGGGTGTGTTTAATATAATAAAATAGTAAATGGTCAATGTAAAACATTTTTTGAAATAAAAATGACTATAATTAGTCTGTTTAGACATAGCCATCAGCCATATACTAACAATGTAAAGATATTCAGGTTTTGTATATCTCCTTGAACCTCTGGGTGATATTGGGAGATGGGGAAGTAATGAATTTCAGATGGAGCAAAAGATAATTCCTTGTTCTCATCTTGTAATGCAGAGGCAACATTTCTGCTTCTTTCTGACACTCTTCACTAATTAAGGTCATCACTTATTCATATATTTATAGGATTTTATACTTTTATTCTGTATTCAGTTAATTGCAATTACTTGATTACTTGTAATCAAAAGTATAAGTTGAATTTTTTCTGAAAATATTTCTGTTCTTATGACCTAGTACTTTTACCTTGGAAAAAGTCCTAAATTGAAATATTACGTTCAAATAAAGAATGTAATATATCACAAAGTTCAATGCAAAGGACAATGATAAAAATTATAATAAATATATTATATAAGGATATTATCTAAGAATACATAATCTGTATTTTAAATGACATAAGTTAAACAATTTCCTATTTCATGCTTAAGTGGAAACTCTTCCAGAGTACTTAAAGCTTAATTCTTTCAAGGAACATCTTTGCTACTCTTTTGCTCTTTAAATGTCTCTTGACATGGCTGATGGGGCACTGACAATGACACAGACTACTCTGAGATGAAAAGACAAAAGGGCCTCTGATTCTCAAACCAGAACCTCATCCCTGCAACCACACACACACACACAAGGCTGCAAGTCTCATGTACATTGTGCTGACACAGAGGCTTATCATAAGCTCTGAGGTTACCGCCCATGAGCAGTACAAACAGACACCACCTCAGGGTGAAGCTGCTCAGGGCTTCCCAGCTTGTAAAGCTTCCTGGATTTCCTGACCCTGCCTCATCCACCAGAGCTTCACATCTGTGCTGGGCCAGCTCAGATCTGGGAGGAAATCCTGTGACACTCATGTTTGGTCACCATCTGTGTTTTCTATTTAAAAGTCCCTGATGAAAGTATGAAAATAATTCCTTCCTTAAACTTGCCCTTTATTCTATTTGAGGCTCAACATAAATAAGTGACACAGAGTCAAGTGGATGTGGGTGTAATTTCCTTAGTCATTGAAAGTACTGAGGTCAACAGTTAAGATCAGGAAACACTGAAATTGAAATACAAATGTTGGAGATTTTCAACAGTAATTTAGGAAATAAGTACAAACAGGAAGAGACGAAGAAGAAACAAGCAATGGATATGGTTTGGCCTGTGAAGAACAGGAAAAATGAAAATAAAAAGTGAATTGATTAATTCTTGAGGAATGAGATGGAGACATACACCTTTGACCTATGGGAGCCACCAGGGGGCACTGTGGGTCTTCTCAGGGGACTGAGGAAACTCAAGTGGTTGGAACAGTCCACAGGCCTTTGCTCACTGGCCCACAATGGAAGTCACAGCTGGTGCTTCCTACCATAGGGAAACCCAGAGCTGACAACTACCCCAGGCCTTCCCCTGACAGAGAATCTACTCCCTGGGCCTTGGACCCAGAAGTGGGTGACAGTTAGGTGAGGTTGAGGAGGTGCTTGCCATTTTCACTGGAAACCACAAGTTTATTAATTTCTGATGGAAAGAGGGAGTAAGATTGCTACGTTAGAGATTTAATCATAGTCTCCAAAAAGACATGTTCATATCCTATCCCCTGCTTCCTGCTCCAGCACCCATGCATGTCTGCATTTACAGATGTTTAGAGTATTTTTAAAATTTGTGAGATGGCAGTAAAGTTATTAGGAAATCTTGGAACTCAGTGTTACCTTCTTGATCTCTCTCTCTTTGTAACTTCCATGCATCTGCCCATCTCTAGACATTCAAACTCTTCTGGGTGCTCAGGCTCTATCCTCTGAGTTCATCCATCCCTGGGGATCTTCTAAGGGCCATGGTTTTTTACTGCTCCTTGGGTGGCCATGGAGCTTGTCATCTCCCTCAGTGCAAAAGAACAGGAGGAGAAGCCTATCTCTCTTCTGATCATGATGGTCTTTCTGTGAATCAAATCCCTTGATCCATTTAGGATGAATCATTGTCCCATCAAGGCTGAGGAGGTCCTTAAGACTGACTCTGCTGTGGTGAGATGTGATGTGTAAAAAGGAGTAAGAGGGAGTAAGGTTGATACAGTCTCTCTCCTGAGAGAGAAGCAGCCAATTTCCTTGGGCTCCTAACTAGAGCCTCTACAAGGTTTCTCTTACTCTCAAATTCTGCTCTGTGCCTGTCCCATAGAAAAAATAAAGAATAGTAGACAAATTAAATAATATATTTTGGTAGCTAAACATTTGTTTATTTTTTTAACCCAAAACTAAAAGTGTCTTTCATCTTCTCATTTTCTCAAAAAGCAACTTTATTGAGATATCATTTTCATATATAAATTTCAAAAATTTGAAGTGTGCAATTCAGTGGTTTTAGGATATCTATAAACTTGTGCAACAATCCTCATAATGCAATTTTGGAACCTACTGATCACCCAACAAAGACCCTTCTTCACCATTTGCTCTCTTTCCCCAGCCTCCACCTCCTAATCCTAGCTAACAATCTACTTTCTCTCTGTGTGAATTTAGCTATTTGGACAATTCCTGTAAATGCACTCACATAACATGTTATCCTCTGTGACTGGCTCTCTCAGGTCACTTCTTCACAGCTTTTGAGGCTCATCTATATTGTAGCAGGGTCAGCTCCATTGCTTTAATTCTCACAATTGTATTTTTATTATCACCCTGTTTTGAAGCATTTCGTGACCAGCAGGTTGTTTTAGGGCATTTTTTTTTTGCAATAAATGAAAACACTTCTCTGAGTACAAGGTACGTGTTCCTTCACTAGGTGAGATATCTCCCACACCACCCCCACTTATGAGGAAACAGCCCCAGTGGAGACCCTGGTGGCATCTCAGAAACATGCAACAAGACTACCATTAGCCAGCTAACCTCTCCTCACCTCCTGTCCTCAGTAGCCAGAATGCCGCAGCCTATTTCTGGTAGGTCACCTGACCTTGAGGCCCTTCAAGGCTGACTCCAGACTCCTCACCTCCCAGACGCCCTTCTGACCAGCCCTGTTCATGGTGCTGACCTGCGCGCACTTGGCCTTTCCCCACTGGGTCTGAGCCCTGACTGGCGCTGCCCCCGGCACGGAGCCCAGGCCCTCAGAGCGCACCTTCTGCTCAACTTTCTGGAAGTGCCCACAGGCTGGGAAGTGGTGCAGTCAGCTCTGCTGGGCCACAACCAGCCGCTCACCCCACTCAGTGTCCCCGCGGTGCCCTCCGGGGTTAACAGCACCAGGACACAGGCAAGGTTGCTGCCACCAGATTGTTTTCTTTGGGGAAAGTGAGGGCAGCAGCGGAAGCACTTCAGAGGCCTAGGGGTCCATGGTCATCTTCCTGTCAGCGTGTGGCCAGGCCACACTGTTCCTTCAGAGAATCAGACCCCACACACCCAGGGGTAGCTTCTGCTGGATGCGATCACCAGCTCCCCAGAAGACATCTTGGAACCCCATAGGGTGGTTGCCCCGGGCCTCCACTTCCTTGGTGCAGGTTAGTCAGGTTCCATACCTGAAGTCACAGGAGCCAGCAACCAGGAACATGTCTTTGGGGCCAGTCTAGGCCAAGGACGGTGGAGCAAAGGGGCTTCTTGATGTGCTTGCACAGCCATGAGTCCTTCTCCTGTGTACTTGTCCTTGTGGAGGGACCAGCACCCACAGTGGACAGCTGGGCTGACCCACAGGGTGATGAGCATGGGTGTCCAGATAGGGCCCTTTAAGGTCTGCATGTGGACGCAGTGCTCTGTGCACAGGTCTCCATGCAGTTGCTCCTGTAGGCCAGGCGATGCCTGTCACCTGCCTGTTGGGCTCCCTGAGCTCATGCACCTCCACCCTCAATCTTCCCTTAGCTGTGCACCTCCTTGGTTGTCAAGTCAGGTGGTGACTTATATGCAGTCTTGGTACCAGGCAAAGCAGCTGATCCACCACCAAGAATATGCAGGAGGCCCTGTCCAATGACTCCCTCAGGGTGCCAGGTGGTCCAGGGGCCAGGCGGTTCTAGCCTGCATTGCACCACAGCCTCCATTGCCTTTTAATAGACCTTGTCTTTTAGAATAGCTTTGTATTTACAAAAAAATAGAGAAGACAAAACAGAGCATTCCCTTTTACCCAGAGCCCAGTTTTCCCTATTATTAACATCTTACATCAGTTGATTTGTTATAATTGAGGAACCAACATTCATACGCTATTATAAATTAAAGCCCATGTTCATCTTTTCTCAGTTTGGACCTAGTGTCCCTTCTCTATGTCAGGATACTGTAGCAAACAGCTCATGACACTTAGTTGACCTGACCTTGTAGGCTCCTCTGGCCTCTGTCAGTTTCCCCAACTTTCTTTGATTTTGATAAACTTGAAATTCTGAGCAGTGCAGGGCAGGCATTTTAGAGGCTGCCCCAGAATTGAAACCTGTCTGATGTTTTCCTCAAGGTATATTTTTGGGGAAAATCACAGTGCACAGCCTGCAGTTATGCTTCTACTCTTGTGGAAGCTGAAGCTAAAGGAAATAATTGGAATTTTCTGCCTGTATGATTTATCTTCTCTCTTCCATTTTGTAAGTTTATCTGTTTTCTCATTTACTTATGCTCTATTTAAAATTTTTATCATTGTAACAAATATGCTGCACACATTTTCTCATTTTAATCACATTCAAGTGCTTGATGCATTGTATCCTCAATATTGTCTTATCATCACCAACATCTGTTACCCTAATTTTGTTACCTCAAACAGCAATGTGTCACCCATGAGGCTGTAAATTCTTCTTCCTGCCCTCCCACCCCAGCCCTGGTATCTTAAAACCACCATGTGTCTCAGTGAACTTTATTCTTCTAGGAATTTCTTATCAGTGAGATCACATAATATTTGTCTTTTACTGTAATGGCATACATACAACAGAAGACTTCCAACTTTGACCACTGATATAATACTCTCACAATTGGGCAGGTCACATTTTGTTTATTCGTTTCTCAGTTTATGAGCATTTTGGATTGTCTGTGCCACTAGATACTGTACATAATGCTACTGTGAACATTCCAGTAAAATTCTCTGTGTGGACATATATTTCCTTTAGTTTCTTCTAAGAGTAGAATTGCTGTGCTACATGGTAACTCTGTTTTAACATTCTCAGTAACTTATAGAATTTTTTTTTAATGTCTGCACCATTTTATTTTCCCACCAGCCTTGTAAGAGGCTGCTATTTCCAACCTCCTCACAAGCATGCTACTGGGTCTGTTTGATGATAAACCCTCCCAGTGCATATTAACTCTTATTTCATTGTGGCTTGATTTGCTTTTCCTTAATGACAAAGGATGTTGAGAATCTTCCATGGGTTGCACTGTTTTTACCAAGATATGTGCAACTAAAGGTCTGATGCTGTCCCATGGGTGACTGACTTTAAGAAACTTTAGGAGACATGAACCTGAAATCACATCCTCACTTTCATGCAGGCAGAAAAGCTGTGGTCAGCAACAGGTTCTTCTTAGACACAGTGAAACAGTCAGAATGAGGCCAATCCACCCAGGGCAGCTTCATAAGCTACAAGCATCTGGTCAATTCTGCCAGTGCCAGGCTCACCTGTGGTTCACCCAGAGCTCCAGGCCAGTGAAAAGTGAAATTCAGGTCTGCTCAGGAGGCTCTTTTCTGAGCAGATCACTCACTTGGCCACCACTGGAGACAAGTACCAGGCCCACTTGCGACTTTTGTGGCATCAGCACAGGACACGCACTGGGAATGAGAACTTGGATGGAGTCCTGACTGCATTTGCTTCTCTCTGCAAACACAGCTCACATGCAGCATGGTGTCAACTACCTGCCAAAACATGCATCAGGGTATTCTAGGATAAAATAAAATTCCACCAAAGGGGATAAAACAAGACCTGGATAAACAAGACCAAGTTGATGTATATGGTGACTTAATATGGAAAATATTAAAATTATACTGATTAATTTATTAATATAATTACTAGATTTAAAAGAATAGAGATTTACTGGGGAAAGTTTACAAAATATCAAATAACTGTGGGGAAATCATTAAGTCCAGAAGTCCTGGAACACTTTGCAAATTAATGAAAAAAGGAATATTGGATACTAAAATATATTTTGAAGCCAAGTAAATTAAACATTGTTAGGCTGTTGCAGAAACAAAAATTTAATTAACAGTCCTGAAACATGCAATGGTCTGAGGAAGGATAGTTCAAGCACATGAAAATTCATTTCTCCCTCCTGACTACCCCCGCTGCTTCCATCTTGGTTCCCTCGCCCTCTCCCATGGATACCCAGTTCTCTGCTCCCTCCAGTACCCTTCAAACACAATATCACCAGAAAGGCTTTGCCATCCATGGATCCTCTCATGATCTTTCATGAATTTGAAACTTCAAATCTTTTTAATTCCAGAGTGGACACTCCCGCCTTCTCTCTCCTAAAGAGAAGAATACCCACTCATCCGCCATGGGACAACTGAAGGACTCCTTTTGTGAGAAGACTTTTCTTAATGTCCTAAATACTGAGTCTTTAAGATCACGATCTTCTTTACTAGAATTTTCCATGTTCCCTGTACAATTTATTTCTTTTTGTCATTTCCTTCATAAGACTGCCAGAAACACAGAACATATACATTGATCTTATTGATACAGGGTCTGAGCTCAGTGCTTGCACAGATGTCTCACTCAAAATGTGTGAAATTACAATGAAAATGTGAGATTTTTCTGGGCAGCATGACCCAGGCCTGCAGAGAATGTAGTTTTCTGTTTGACCAGCCCAAAGGGTTATGCAAATGTCTCCTTATAGAGGGAGCTTATATATGGGTGAGGGTCCCAGTGATTCAACTCTGGGATTTGCCTGAGCTCCCTGATCGGGATCAATAGCTGTGGTCTCTGGTAGTCTCCTGACTTCAGCCTTATGGATGCTCCCATCAGCAGCTACTTCCATGCAGAATTTCCACAAGGAACAACTGCAGGCCCCAGCTCAGTAAGGAGATAGGAATAAAAGTGGGTGGAAACATGTTTGCATGACTAAGCCCTCCCTTATGCGTTCAATGTGGAAGTTTAAATAGGCCTGGGAAGCCCAGCACTCGACCAGAGACCTCAGGGGCTGTGTCCACCATGGAATCTTCTCTTCATGCTCCTCTCCCACTGCCCAGATAGGGACAGATGCAGACACATGGGGAAGCCCACAGTTTGTGTCGGCCCTTCTAATTCAGACTTATAGTGGGTTCACCCTGCTCTGTGCCTGGTCACCTGTGCATATCTGTGTTTTCAGGTTCCCTCTCCCAGCCTTTGCTGAATCAACCATTCTCCTTCTCTGCATCCTTGGGAACCACTGTGAAACTCACCTGCACCCTGAGAAGTGGCATCAGTGTGAGCAGCTATACCATATTCTGGTACCAACAGAAGCCAGGATGCCCTCTCTGGTATCCCCCATACAACCACGTGGACTCAAGCAAGCACCAGAGCTCTAGGGTCCAAAGCCGCTTCTCTGGATCCAAAGATGCCTTGCCAGCCACACAAGCTTTGATTTTATCACACATTTGTCACATGGAGTAGTTTCAGTATCATCCCTAAGTGTGTCCTCTGTTTTTTGCTTCCTGAGATTCCAGAAACACTGACTAGAAATTGGGAAATTGGAAGAGAGTGCTTTGATGCCAAAAGATACTTTCAGACATAGTAAATGAGAATGCAAGTTACTAAAATAACAAAGAGTTATGGTCCAGTTACCTGAGCAGCTGATCTTTCTCCCACTTCCCCACTTGTTGTGTCACTCTGGACAGCACTGTTGTGCCATATCATGCAGTAATAGCTAGTCTTGTCCTTGGGCTGCAGCCCAGAGGTGAGCAATAGGTCTACTGATGGGGCTTGCTTAGAGCTGATTCCACTCAGTAAACGTGAGAACACATGTGGATGGATTTTTCCTGAGCCCACAAATACATTCATGGGTTTTCCTCTCCTCCTGTACCCCATTGAAGCTTTTCAGACCCATTTAGGGATGTGTCTGTGGAATATCAAGGTGCACAATACAAAATATATATATATATATGTACTTTTGCATAAAGTAAGTCAAACCCATGAAGCTCCTGAGAAGGCCACAGGCTCCCAGGTCATCATATCCTGTGCAAGAGGAGCAGAACACAGAGAGTTACCATGGAAACAGACAGAGCCCTGAGTTTGTGAACTAGTCCAACAGTGATCAACATTCAGGGGGTTAGCCTGATTCAGCAGGTCTGGGTTTTGTCAGTCTCCTTTCCCGCTCTTGGGCCCCAGTCTAGAGACAAGTTGAACATCACTGTTACAAAGCTGAATACAGTCTAATGCTAGAACTGTCCCATGGGAAAGTGAAAAAGGATCCTTCCTTTTCTCCACTGCTTGGCCCTTCAATCCCCTGTCCCTCACACCATCTCAAGACTTTGATTCAACTCTCCCCTGTGCTACAAAAACTGATCTCCTAATATAAAAGGAACAGGTTGAGCAAACAACAACCCCTCATTCTGGGTGAGAATGACAGGAGGGCAGATTCCAGCATGTGTGAACCAGGAGGCCCAAAGGTCTCTCTGCCCACCCTCCCATATGTTCCCTGTTCCTAGCCCAGGCTGCGCTACCGTTTCTTATCTGTAAAACTTTAGGCAATCTTGTTTCCATCTTCATCCTCCCCCCAGGACATCCCATCCCCCACATAGAGGACTCTTTGGTGATCAGTCATGTAGGGCTGCATCTGCACATGTCCTTGTTCCTTTTTTTAGACCTCAGCCTTCCTTGTAATCACCAATCATTCCTGATACTCTTTTTTTATTTGAAATTTCATGTACTTTATTAATATTTTGGTCTTTATGAAGAAGAGAAATGCTAAATCCTTTTTATGAACATGCAGTTATATAAATTTAATTTTCCATTAAATAATCAACAAAATTATACATACCTAGAACTAATGTGATCAACTGAAACCTCTAGGAAATTAATACAACTCAGTAAGTAACATTTTTTTTTTAATTTAACAAATGGAGTTGAAGAAATTTTGGTCCTTCCCACACATGAAATATGCCAAAAGTCCATGTTGGATGGAAAGACTTGTAAAAATCTTCCTTTTATGTTTTTGATCTTGCCAGAGACTATGAGTGAGAATGGATATAAAGTATATAGAATAATGGGAGAAGAAACATAAAGTTGAATTTACCTGAATTTATTGACATGGAGCCACTATGCAGAGATTCTGTGTTTCATGTCATAGCTTGAGGGGTTAGAAATGGAATTAAGAGTGGGTTTGCATGGTTGGCTGAAACATGGATCCAAAGCTGGCTGATGTTACCTGAGGTTGAAATGCCAAAACTGCCCTGGTATAATGTCGATGAGAGGATCCAGAGGCTTAGAGAAATTGGAATGTTAGAGTGGATTTCTTATGGAAGATCTGCTCACATACCCAAGGACTGTCCAGAAAACAGATGTTTCTTCCAGTAGAAAATTGCAGAATAAATTTGTGAGACTAGCTCCAACAGCCCTGAAGAGTTTATAGTCACCATTCTCTATAGGGCAGATATTACTGTGGGAACTGCTGTCACTGAACTGGAATCCTTAAACAAATGAGGATGATTGGACAACAAGTTGGCAGAATCCATGTGTAGACAATTAATCACCATAGAAAAAGTGGGCATGCCCACGATAATGGATGGCAGACTCAAAGCAGCAGTCAAGTCAATCTGACTCACACTGATTGTGGCATTGGTTAGTAGATCATGAGGAACCTAGAAGTAAAATCAGTGAGCAAGTTTATTCAATTCTTCCTTGAGCTGTATAAGCAGAAGAATTCTAGATCAAGTGAAAAAAAAGTCTAGTTTGATATAAAAACAGGGTCATGGCCCATTAATCAATTCCCATACATGAGACAGTTTACAGACCCAGAGCTCCTGGAATGAGGAAAAGTTGGGTTACCGTGGAGAAGGACCCTTTTAACACTGCCCAAAATGTACACTGTTAACTTTCACTGCAGGCTTCTTCAAGGACTCCTATAGTCATTTTTACCCAGGTGAGTGGAGACTGGGGAAAAGGAAATCACCATGTATTTTGTAGATTACTGGACAGTGGCTCAGAAGTGACACTAATTCCATGAGAACCAAAATATAACTTTTGTCCACCAGTCACAGTAGGGGCTTATGTATGTCAGGTTATCGATGGAGTTTTAGCTAGGATCTCTCTCACAATTTATACAGTGAGTCCTGGAGCCATTCTTTGATCATTTCCTCAATTCTAGAATTAATAATTGGAACTGACATATTTGACAACTGACAGAATGCCCTCATTGGTCCTCTGGCCCATACAGCATGGATTATTATGGTAGAAAAGGCCAAGTGAAAGCGAATAGAACTGTCAAAACTTAGTGAAATAGTAAATAAGAAGCAATACTGGATTCTTGGAGGGATTGCAAAGATTAATGTCTCTCTTAAAGACTTATATATGTGGTACATAAAAGACATATATATTGAGTGGACCATGGTGGCTCATTGGAAGAGTTCTTGTCTGCCATGCTGGAGACCCAGGTTTGATTCCCGCACCTGCTCCCCCCCCACACACACACAAAAGACTTATGTATGTGGTACATGAAGTGATTCCCACCAAATCCTGGTTAAACTCTCCTAGTTGGCCTGTGCAGAAGACACTTGACTTACAGTATGACAGTGGATTATTGTAAATGCAACAAGATGATGTCTTCAATTGCAACTGCTGTTCTGGATGTGATATCGTTGCTTGAGCAAATCAACACGTCCCCTTGTACCTGGTATGCAGCTGTTGATCTGACAAATGCCTATTTCTCAATAGTTGTCAGTAAACACCACCAGAAACAGTTTGCTTTCCACTGCAATAGCCATCAGTATACCATTACTGTCCTGATTCAAGGATATAACAACTCTTTTGCCCTATGTCACAATCTTGTCTACAGGGACATTGAACATTTCTCCATCCCAAGAGACATAATACTGGTCCATTATATTGATGATGCCATATGGATTGGACCTTGTGAGCAACAAGTAGTAACTAATCTAGACTTATCAGAAAGGCATTTTCATGTCAGTGGATGGGAGATAGATCCATCAAAAATTCAGAGGATTTCCACCTCAGTGAAATTTCTTAGTGTCCAGTCATATGCAGCAAGTCAAGAAATCTCTTCTAAGGTGAAAGACAAATTGTTGCATCTATTCCCATCTATAATCAAAAAAGAGGCACAACACCTTGTTGGCCTCTGGATTTTGGAAAGAACATATTCCGCATTTTGGTGTGCCACTCAAGGACCTTTACAGAGTCACAAGAAAACCTGCTAGTTTTGAATGAGGACAGGAACAACAGGAAGCTCTGTGATATTTCTAGGCTGCTGTGCATGCCTGTCTGTTACTGGGGACAGTATGATCCAGCAGATGCAATGGTGCTGTAAGTGTCAGTGGTAAATAAGGAAGATGTCTAGAGTCTTTGACAGGCCCCTATAGGAGAATCACATTACAGACCCTTAGGATTTTGGAGTAAAGCTTTACCATCCTCAGTAGATAACTCTCCTTTTGAGAAAGAGCTTTCATCATGCCACTGGGCCTTAGTAGAGAGTGAAAGCTTAACCATGGGCCACCAAGTTACCCTGAGACCTGAATTACCTGTAATGAGCTACATGTTGTCTGGCCCTCCAAGCTATAAAGTTTGACATGCACAGGTGCACTCCATCATAAAATGGAAACGATGTATTAGAGATAGGGTTTTAACAGGTCTTGAAGGTACAAGTACATGACAAAGTAGACCAAATGCCCATGGCCCCTATTCTTGTTACATTACCTTCTCTTTTCCAGAGCTGAGCTTTAGCCTCCTGGGAAGTTCCTTGCAGCCAATTGACTGAAGGAAAGAAGACTCAGCCCTGATTTACAGATAGTTCTGCACATTGAGCAGGGATCTCCAAGAAGTGGACAGTTGCAACACTACAACCCCATGCTGGAATATCATTAAAAGACAGTGGTGAGAGGAAATCCTCCAAGTGGGCATAACTTCAAGCAGTGAAGTTCATTTTGCTAGAAGGATAACTGACCGGACTTGTGTTCTAGACTAACTCATGGTCTGTTGCTTATGGTTTGACTGGATAGTAAGGACATGGAAGGGATATGATTAGAAAATTGGTGACAAAGACATGGAGAAGAGGTATGTAAATATTCCTTTTTGAATGGATAAAGTATATGAAGTTTTTTGTGTCCCACGTGATACGGATAACTTCATTAGAGGAAGGTTTTAATAATCAAGTGGATAAGATGTCATTCTGTGGATTCAAGTCATCCTCTTTCCTCATCCACTCCTGCCATTATCCAATGGGCTCATGAACAAAGTGAGATGGTGGTAAGGATGGAGGTTATGCATGGGCTCAGCAATATGGACTTCCACTCACCAAGGCTGACCTGGTGATGGCCACAACTGTGTGCCCAATTTGCCAGAAGCAGAGACCCATACTCAGTCCCTTATATGGCACCATGACCCAAGATGATCAGCCTGCTAACTGGTGTCAGATTGATTACTTGGACAACTTCCATCATGGAAGGGGCAGTGAGTTTTCCTAACTTGAATAGAAACATATTCCCAGTATAAGCTTGCAGCCCCTGCATGCATTCCTTCCTCAACAACTATCATACATGGGGTGTGCAGTTGGCTCAGTGGTAGAATACCCACCTTCCATGTGGGAGACATGGGTTCAATTAACAGATCATGCAACCCCCACAGATAAACTATCATCCATGGACTTATGGAGTGTCTTATCCACCATCATGGTATTCCAGTCAGCGTTGCTTTTGATCAAGGAACCCATTTCACAGCAAATGTGTAGGAATGGGCACAGGCCCATAGAATTCTTTGGTCTTACCATGTTTCTCATCATGCTGGGTTGAGGAATTGTGGAGTGGCCTTTTGATGACCCAGTTATGGTGCAAACTAGGTGGCAATACCTTTCAGGGATGGGACAATGTTCTCTAAGAAGTCAGCATTTACTCTATGGTGCTGTTTCTCCCATAGCCAGGATTCATACGTGCAGGAACCAAGGGATAGAAATGGGAGTGACACTATTCACTATCACCCCTAGTGACTTACTAGGAAAATTTTTGCTTTCTATCCCTGAAACCTTAAGTTCTACTGGTCTACAGGTCTTAGTTGGAAAAGGAAGTGTACTGTTACTAGAAGACAGAACAATGATCCCATTGAACTGAAAGACTGAGTCTTTGATCCAGGGGCAGTCACTGCTCAGGTGCCTAGAGAGGCACACAATCAGCTTGACTCTTGGGAGATCTTTAGTCATGGTGCAAGAACAGCCCCATATCTACTGAAAGTAGATAGCTGCAATGGGGTTTGAACTTCAGTTAAAAAGAGAGAGGGAGTGTGAAGCATTCAAGTCACACCTTTAGAACATTTCATCACCTGGTTGTCAGCCTGGAGTGTGGGACAATCTGAATTTAACTTTCTGAAGAATTGCAAACTGGAGGTCTGTGGAGCAAATGAGGAGATACAAGAAAGATCAGCTGGAGGAAAAACTTTTATCTGTGCTATTGCCCTCATGGACACCAGATAGTGGATGGGCCAGGCCCTAGGAAACCTAGCATATATGAAAGATGGTCTGTGGATCTATTCACAAATGCTTACTAACATGAAACCCCACTATAAGTTATAAACTGTCAAATTACTGTGCCCTCCAGAAAGGGAGTTCAGTGTTTTGAAAACCCCACCCTGCACTGGGACTTATGGGTTATAATGAGAGCTAGGGAAACTGAGTCTGTGTGAATTGTCTTGAGAAGTTAAGCAATGAGGTTGTCTCCTCCATGGCCTGGGTCCTTTTCATGCTCAACTTTCCTTCTCACAGCATAGATTGGGGGTATCTTTATGGGCTTGTGGTGGGGATATGGAACACAGAAACTGCCTGCCCCAACTCTGATCATGGCCATGGGGTTTCTCACCTGTTTTCATGAGCTTTTTCCCAGGCTGTGGTGACTCAGAAAACTTCCCTGTCTACAACCCCTGGAAGGACATTCATACTCACCTGTGGATCCAGTGCTGGGGCCATCACCACTAGTTACTATGCCCACTGGGTCCAACAAAAATCTTACCAGCATCCCCAGGGTCTGATATGGGGCACCAGCAAGGGGTCTCAGGAGTCCCTGTCTGATTCTCAGGCTCCCTTCTTGGGAACAAAGCCACCCTCACCATCACGGGGGCCAAGCCTGAGGATGAGGTTGCTGTGACAGAGCAACCATTTCCACACTGACATATGCCAGTGGAGAATTGAGACACAAATCCCCTGGCTCAGCTTTGATCACTTGCTCTCACACCCTTTGTGTTCTTTTATGACAGGCCAGATTCAACCTAGTGTGAGCTCAGTGAACTTGTGCTCCATAATCCAGAGAAGACTCTCATATTGTTCCAGGCTCAGATAAAAATTTATTTTAATACACCATTTTATTATAGCAATGTGATATAAAAACATAGACATTAATTGCAAAGGAAATTTCTTTGGAGGCACAGAAGAAAAAGGGCCTGTTTATATGCAGGCAAATGCTTATGTGTGTGTGCACATACTGAAGACAGTCAAATAAAACCCAGGATACTCCTTTAGGCTCTCACATAGGAAAGATCCCCAGGCTGCAGTTGATGGACAAGCCCTCTGACATGCACTCCATATTCTCATTCCTGTCTGTTCCTATTTTGTCCAAAGTGCACATCTCTGGGTTCACTGACTATCTCAGGTGGTTGGTGATACATTTGGGGTGTGGATTTCATTTCCAAGCCAACCTGACTCTCCAAGATCCTTTTGATCCTCCAGGATTCATATCTTCTGGCAGAGCTCACAGATCTCACCCTCTGAGCATTAGAATACCAGGCCCATGGACTACAACTTTCCATTTCTTCAGACAGACATCCCCTATTTTCAGGCCCATGCAGTGCTGACTCAGCTGCCCTCAGGGTTGAAGGAGCTTGGCTAGTAAGTCACTGTCTCCTGCTCTAGGAACAGTACAAACATTGGGGGAGGCTCTGCTGTGCACTAAGTCAAACAGCTACAAGATCAGTCTCCAAACTCATCATCTATAATAATGACAATCGACTCTAGGGTGTCCCCAATTGATTCTCATAATCCAAGCCTGACAATTGGGTCTGCCTGAGAAGCACTGGGGTACAGCTTGAGGATGAGTCTGCTTGTCACTGTCTGTCATAGCCTCAGGGTTCCCACGGTGATCCAGGCCCATGGGGAAGTGGGACAAGATCTCCCTTTTAATCTTCAGAAGGCTGGATATCTCCAAGCTCCCTGCCCAGGCTTCTTCTGGGGCATCTGTTCCCTCTTTTTTTTTTTTGCTGTTGCCCTGAGCCCAGGCTTACCCTATTTACCACCTTGGGATTGAAACTCCTCCTTAACCTTCATCCTCAATGTCTCTCACAGCAGCCTATTCCCAAGCAAAGGAGTCTTTAGGGGCGATGGAAATGATTATTGTCCTGATTGTTGTGATGTTGTCATGGGTGTACATCACAGGCTATCCTGCTATTCACTTTAAATGTGTACAATTTGTGTACATCAACTATATCTCACTAAAGCTGTGAAAAAGATAGTTCAATCTTTTCATTATCAAATAACTGTCTTTTTTACATTCCATATCCAATTGCTTCACTGTCCATCTCTTCAATTGTATCAGATCTCTGAAATGTCCCCCTTTATATTTTGCCCTTCCCTCTATAATTCATATTTTTAACTCATCTGAGTATTTGTACACACTTTTCCAACCTCTGAGAGCCCTGCCCCTCTCCTAAGAATATTAAGATCTTTTTTCTGTTATGGGAAACTCTGTCTCTGTTGAAGACCAGATTAATAGCTACCCCCTCACATGGTTGCTACTGAACTACCTGCTCAGGTGTTTGCTTCCAAAGCCCTTAGCATCCTCTCATCCACACAGCCCAATTCATAGTGACCAGGCCCCATATTTTCAATCCACTTTCCTTACTAATCCAGGACTTCTCAACAAAAAGGTAATTCCTTAAAATCAGTTACTTTGTAGCTCATGAGTGGTTGTGTACTTACAGGACCTGGCTCCTGGTCCAATGCCCCTGACATAATTTCCATGAAGAGCCTGGATTTTGACCAATAAGCAGCCTGGGGTACTGTGGGCATTCCTGAGACTGCTGAGTGGGTGCTTACAGTTGTGCACCCCCCCAAACTCTCCAGTGTTTGCTAATGGGAACTCAACAGTTGTATTTTCTCTGGGCTGGGCACAGTCTCTTGCTTATGGGTGTATGTAAGATCCCCATGGGTGCTTCCTCACGTCTCTCCATTTCAAGCAATTAGAGAAGATAAAAACCGCTGGTTCAGCTCAATCCAAGCATGTGTGGGCCATGGCCTGGGCTACTCTCCTCTTCAAGCTCCTCTCTCACTTGACAGGTAAGGACAGACCTACGAGACCCTGGGCAAGCCCCCAGCCTCCATCAGACACTCATGCCCAGACCCACAACAGGTTCTTCTTAGCCTCTGCCCCAGTAGTGATGTGTGTCTTTGTTTCCAGGTTCCCTCTCCCAGTCTGTGCTGACTCAGTCATTCTCTCTTTCTGCATCCCTGTGAACATTGGTGAGGCTCCCTTGCATCATGAGCAGTGCTCCATGAGCCATCAGTGTTGGTAGCTATAGGATATACTGGCACCAACAGAAGCAAGGGGACCCTCTTGTGTATCTTCTGAGATTCTACTAAGACTCGAATAAGGATTAGGGCTCTGGGGTCCCCAACACTTCTGTAAATCTAAGGATCCCTCAGCCAATGCAAGAATACTGCACATTTCAAAGCTCCAGCTTGAGAATGATGCTGATTATTACCGTGGTTCTTGGCATAGTGGTAATAATGCACAGTTCTTCAGACCCATGGGAAAGTGAGATAAAAACCTCCTTTCCACTCTCAGCCCTGGGACAGCCACCACTGGCTGCACTGACTCAGACAGAGTTGAGATCAAGGGTGGTCCTGGGGTCATCTGTTAGAGGACTTGATTTGACAAGGTCATATCCTTTTCCTCAGTTCAAATTTCATGTTTGTGCATTGCTAATTATTCTCAGATAATTTTTTTCTCAGGCGAAAAAATGTTATTATTAAAAATCTCTAAATAGAGACATTGGAGATGGACAAAAGAGAGGGATTCCATCCATACTTCCTCAGGGTCTAGGGGTGACTCAGAACCACCAGCATTCAGTCCCAGATGGCACTGAGATGAACCAGGGTACTAATGGATAGGTTCACAGCTGAGAGAGCCCATAGAGCTATCAGGGATGGGCCCAGAGTGCCCCCTACTTCCCAGGCCTGGTCCCTTATCTGGGATAACTTCTCAGGAGTCTGATAGTGAGAGGGTTCTGCTGCCTCCACTGCCTATGGAATGCTCCCTACCACCCAAAGGCAGATCCCAAGGACACATTCCTGGGGGACCTCAATCCTCAGGGCAGTTCCTCAGGGCAGTCATTGGTATTCCACCCTGGGCTTTTCAGCCATGTTGTCCCCAGGAACCCTTAGCTGAAGCCAGAACTTAGGGGATAAAGTCTCAATCAACAGATTTTGGTTAGACCAGGACAAGCGAAGTCAGGACTGTGCCCCTGGGTTCATTCTCACCTGATGAATCCTGAGCTCTCCTTTCCCAGCTTGACCGTCCCAGTATCCCAGGAGATGGTTCTCTTTGAAGGCACTGGTGGTGAGTGTGGGGAAATGGATCTCACCTGGACTGAAGGTGGGGTGTAAACTGGTACCAGTTTATCATCAATCAAGTGCAAAACAATCTTTAAAATTATAATGAGGAGCACAGGTTGAGTCATCAATTGATGCTTAAGGATCATTCTTTAATTATTGTGCATTTGTATCTAGAGAGTGTATTATATTATACCACTCTGTGTGTGTGTGCATGTGGGTAAAGTAGCAAATTCTTCAATTAGCCCAAGAAAAAGGACTGCAAATCAAATGTGTTGATTTGCATAAAGGCCATGGTCTATCACAGAACCTTTGGGAGTGTGTCTTGGGAAGGGTGTGACCTGGGTGAGGTCTCCTCTGCAGCTGAGTTTGATCTTGAAGGAGCTACAAGTTTGGGACTGTCCCCTGGCACCCCTACCAACACCAGAGACAACAGGGCCATCTCGAGGGGGTCTTGGAGTCATGTGTTCACATCCACCACAGGGGATGGGTAAGGAACAACCCTAGGATATGAGATCCAAGGTAAAATTGTAATTTATTAAGATTCTTGACCAGGGACCTTGCTTCCTCTCATTAATTTTACATGGCTCCTTGTAACGCAGATTTTCTCCCTGCCTTTAGGGAGACCTTGCTTATGACTCAGGGTGCCCCTGGAACACCTGTAGATTTTAGAGTGCCGACTCTGAAAATTCAGCTGCAGATGAGCCATTTTTTCATTTGCTTTCAATGACCCAACATGGTTTGAGTTCGCCATTTCACTATTGTTTTCTCTTCAATGTGTTTTGTTCTCTTGAACTTTTACAATTGCACAATGATAACTATTCTCTTGCTCTCTCTTATGGGACAATTTTTGAAGAAATGAGGATAAAACTTGAGTAATACAGGCCTGGTTTAAAGACAAATGCTACTTGTGTTTTGAACACAGCTGCCCTGCAAACCCTTGCCAGGTCTTAATCCCATCATGTTCCCCTCGATTACATAGACCTGTGGGAAAGTGGGGCAGTAATACAGAGGCTCTATCTAGAAAAAGGGCCCTGAAGTCAGATGGCAAGTGTGTTTCTGCATTTGCATGATATTGATGTTTTACCAAGCATATGGCATGGTTAGTTTTTGTAAATTGGGATAAAGATTCTGGGAAGAAGCCCCATTCTCTTGAGTTTGAGTGTCTTATAGTCACATTAAATATAAGGCCTTTTATTTTGGAATTCAGTCTTGTTTTCTGATTTTTTCCCTCTGTTTTGCATTTAGGTTCTTCTAAATATTCAGTGACAGAGTGGTAAAAATGGAATGGTCAATGAATACACTAACAAACTTAAGTTGCTAGAGCTTCTGCTTTATCCAGGGAACCATGAAACTGAGGATATCAACTGAGCTAAGTTGACATACCAACAATTCTTTGCAGTGATGATGAAGGCTCAGACACTGTGAAAAAGGGAAACAGTTGCAGGCAAGTCAAGACCAGTGATAGCAGCTGCTGAACACCCACAGGTGGCCTATATCTTGCACAAACATCCTATTCTTGCAATTAACCCACTGTTGCCTACCCAAGGCCACTCCACCCAATTAACCCATACACTTCTTCACTCCCTGCTTGCTATGCTCTCCCATTTAACTCACTCCCCTTTTCCTTAAACAGACAGATGGGTCACTTCCAAAGCTCAGCATTTTTTTTGCAGAACTCCCATTTGGTGTTACTTCTCATGAAGGTTTTCTCTCACTTAATAAAACCGATGTTATTTTAAAAACAAGTCATCTAGTATGTTTTCTTATAGGAATTTTGGAAATCTAGTTCCCAGGGCATCTGGTGCTCAAAGTCAAAAACTATAAGTTTTGCTAATAGTTAAAACCATTTTATAATCTTTTGAATGCATAGGAAAATATTTTTTCTTTTAAAATGAAATTTAAAGATAATCTATAATTCTGTACATAATGTATATAGAACTATAAATATTTAAATTATTTTCTATTCAATGATTTAAAAATGTATATACAAATACAAAAAAAGGAAAATTCCTGATTGTAACAAAAGGATGTATTTTTCCTTTTAAAAAGGTATTCTCCAAGAAATAAATGGTTTTTAATCAACAAGTACAAGTACACTTTACTTTAAATATAAGTTAGGGGAGACAGGGAACAGGAACTAAACCATAGCCACATTCTTTGAAAGCACTACCCTCACCAAGATATCCCCACAACGCACAACTCACCCCACACCTCACACATCTGAACCCCATCACCAGCACCCACTCCCAATGCTCCAAGTGGCCCAACCCAACCATCTATCAGTGCGTATACCCACCCCACACAACCACCCCAAGTACAGCCCAACCCACCCTGTAACTCTCCTGAGAACTACCTCCCCCTCCTTGTTCCCTGCAGGCTGAAACCTGTGCACAAAGAATGAAAGTGCTTACCTCCATACCGAGGCTACACCCACCCCACCACCCATATAGTCCCACAGCCCTACCTTAAACATCAGTTTAGGCATTCCTAGACAAATACATATACACTGCCCCCAGTCATGCCATCCTGCTCTGGGAAACTGCTAACTTGTGCAGTCAGGTCACATCTGTCTCCAACCAATGCAGGCTTAATGCTGACCCACTGCCATAGCTCTGTGCATGTGCACAAGGGATCCCATACCTTAGACCAGTGAACACAACGGATGTGCCCCCAGACCCATGCACTCTCACAGCTTCATCCTCACTGGCCACTGGGTGCTCACATTCAGAAGCAGCAACGCAGCATCCCCAATCACTGCTTATACCTGTGCTACAATGCATAACCACACTGATGGGTCCCATCCCATGACCTGCACTCTTCTACACTTCTATCCTGAAACACAAAGTATTAGACATCTGAAGTAAATCAATCAAGATATTTACATGTGATGAAAACAACAGAAGATCACTAAGCATATCACAATGATATAGCCCAGCCTAATGAACAAATTAAACAACAGAAGAGATACAGATGTTGGAACAACTAATCAAAGATGTTCATACAAATCTACTAAATAAAATAAGTGGGGTGTCTAATCACATAAAGGAGATCAAAAAGATAGTAGAAGAGTAGAAAGAGGAATTTGAAGGAACAAATAGAAAAATAACAGTTATCACACAGATTAAAGATACTACTGACTAAATTTTCACAGTCAAATAAAACCTGAAATAATTTGTCAACAAGAGACTGGCACTACAAGAAATACTAAAGAGAGTTTTGCCTGTTGAAAAAAAAAAACAGGCGAGGGAGGTCTGGAGGAGGGCACAGAATTGAGGAATACCACTGGAGGTAATTTAAAGAATACAGAAAGAAACAGAGAAAGAAATACATAGACTTGTCAAATAAAATTAAAAAGATAAGATGGTAGATTTTAAAAAGTGCCTTTTCAGTAATGACTGTGAATGTTAACAGACTCAACTCACCAATTAAAAGATACAGATTGGCAAAATGGATTAAGAAATATAATCCAAGTATATGCTTCTTACAAGAGACTCATCTTAGACACAAGGACACAAATGAATTGAAAATGAAAAGATGGAAAAAGATTTTCCGTGCAAGTCATAAACAAAAAAAGCAGGGATAATATCAGAAAAAAATAGACTTTAAATGTAGAGATATCATAAAATACAAAGAAGGATACTATATATTAATTAAAGGGTCAGTTCACCAAGAAGAAATAACAATTCTAAATGTTTATGTTTCCAATCAAAAACTACAAAGTAGATGAGATTGACATTGGTAAAACTGAAAGGAGCAATTGATGTTTCAATAAACATAGTAGGAGAATGCAATACACTACTCTTCTCTATAGATAGAACAACCAGACAGAAGATTAACAAGTAAATAGAGAAGTTAAACAGCTTGATAAATGAATTAGACCTAACAGACATATAGGTCAAAACACAAGGATATACATTCTTCTCTAGTGCTCATGGAACATTCTCCATGACAGATCATATGCTGGCACACAAAATTGGTCTTTATAAATTTAAAAACATTTTAATTATTCAAAACACGTTCTAATCACAATGGAATTAATCTGGATATCAATAATCATCAAAGAACAAGTATATAGATATTAAATTGCACACTTAAACAATCAATGGGTCAAAGGAGAAATTGCTAGTGAAATCAGAAGCTACCTGGAGACAAATGAATATGAGAATACAACATATGAGAACTTATGGGATGTGGCAACGCCTATGATGAGAGGGAAATGTATTGTCCTAAATGCCTATATTAAAACCAAGAAGGGCAAAAATCAAGGACTTAATTGCTCATCTGAAAGAATTTGAGAAAGAACAGCAAACTATCTCCCAAGCAAACAGAAATAGATACATAACAAATATTACAGCAGAATTAAATGAATGGAAAAACAAAAGAACAATAGAAAGAAGAAATAAAACCAAAATTTGGTTCTTTGAGGAAATCAATAAAGTTATGGGCCACTAGCAAGCCTGACAAAGAAAAGAGAGGGTAGATGCAAATAAAATCAGAAATGAGAAGGGGTGTATTGCCACAGAAACTGAGCAAATAAGGGAAATCCTGAGAGGTTACTATAAACAACTATATGCCAACAAACTAGACAACTTAGATGAAATGGACAAATTCCTGGAAGCACACAAACAAACTACACTGATTCAGGACAAAATAAAAGACCTCTCCAAACCAATCACAAGTATAGATATATGATAGATAGATTCTACCACAATAAGGGATAAGTTGCTTTATCTGTTAAATATTATCCTGACCATGTTTTGCATGTAGTTTATTGACAAGTATTTTGGGGAGATAAGAAAGGTGTTACTATCCTGGAAAATAAAATATTAACAATTCAGGGGCTACCTCAGGAGATCCTTTTTTAGGAAGATTTTTGATGACTGATTGAATCTCTATACTTGTTTATATTTCTTCAATGAAAGTACAAGTGCTGAAATTTATGAGGATAATTCTGATGATTTATTCAAGTTTTTCACAAACATATTCCTGATTGCTTTGAGATATTCTGTGGAAACCCATCTCTTGTGGATTAAACATTTGAGAAAGATTAAGTGTAAAATACAATCTTGAAATAATTTTACAGTTATTTTTATAAAAATCTCTACCTTAACAATAAAAATAAGTTTTGGCATGATAGTAAAGTAAGGTATATATGTAAGCATATACATATATATTCTTATATAACAGATGAATATACATATATGTATACACACACACATGCACTCACATATACACATACCTATATACCTATACATGTACATATACATATATACATATGTAATTCCAGATCAAAATTCACTTCTCCAGAAACTCTATCTTATTTTAATGTCACAAATGTCTGGGTAAAAAGAACCCCTGAATCATTTCTGATTTGTTTCTGGTTGGGGTAAATAAAAAAGTATTTCTTTCAGTTACCAAAGGTCGAAAATCATCTTTTCCCTGTTTCATCTCCTATATTTGTAATACCTCCTATGACATGTAAATAAATCAGAATTCACAGTGCATTATGTAGTCATTCTATAGTTCCAAAAGGGTTGGGCAGGTCCTGGACATTCTAACCTACCAAGGAAGGGATTTACAAAGCACACCTATGCGTTCCTTTAACACTTTTCCCATTATTTATGTAGTTTAAAAGGAAGGAAGTTGTGGAAGAGGGAGGAAAGCATCAATGATGTGCTCTCTGTTTAATAATTTGAAACTATGACTCATTAGAGAACGATGAACCATACTTTAGTTATCAGAACACAGTTAACTTTATCCATGAATTACCAGAAGGCTAAGAATCACAGCCAAAGACACAAAGAGCCACCTAGCAGAGTTAAATATATTGTGACCAGAAGGAGATTTTACTGAGTCTCAAAAAAACCCTTTCACCTCTTTGTGCCCAGGGGATATTTCAAGTTTACAGAAATAGAAAGAAGCAGGAGTTTTCTAGTGGAGAATCAAAACTTAACTTTCAAATTTGTTGGCCAAAAACGTAGGGTTTTTTTCTACCTTGCCTCATACCTAAATTACTAGTGAACACTAACTTTCCTCACAGTTCTTCCAGGAAGCAGATATTCCTTCTCCTCTCCAAGTGTCTCACATTGGTTAAAGTTCAGGGTTTCTAGAGACTTTGATCATCAGTCCAGCTGAAAAAGTTGATGTCATCATCATAGCTTACCTTCTCTAGTGAAACATATTTGTCTTCATGGCCATCCAGAAAGATTTCATCTTTCTTAGTGGTGGATGTCAGCTGACTCGAGGTTATGCCAGTATTTTTAAAAGAATGTAGAAAGAAAATGCCATTGACAATGGTAAAGAACCCACTCATGGATAGCTCCAACTTTCAAGACATACCCTGTCTTGGGATAAGATGCCTGAGCATGTCACAAGCATGGATATGAAGAAGGCATAATAAACAGGAGTCACGAGTGATGTATTAAATGTGTCCAGTGACTTGTTGAGGTGGTTAATCTCTGTAGTCACTAAAAGCACATGTACAGCCAGCAAAACAAAGACCAGAGAATTACATAAAACTGGCTTCCATTCTAATAATTCTTTAATGACAATCTGCAAGTCCTTGAGAGAAGGAAATGAAAATGCTCCTATTAATGAACAGATGGAAATATAGACCAACATATTGGTCTTTCCATTCTTGGGAGCCACAACTAAAATCAGCATCAAGAAGATCACAATTATAATCACAGGAAAGAAAACAAATCTCTCAATTTCATTTCATGCAAAGGAGAGACTTCCTCTTCTTACTGAGCATGGATAACCATCACAGTTGACCCCAATGTGCATAATATGCAGCCTACTTTCCCATGAATGTTCAAGAACTCATTTAAAAAAAGAAGACAATATTGTAGTTATGAGAACACCCAGGTCACCCAGGGGGTGACCACAGTGGCAGGTACAAAAACATAGCATTCAAAATTCACAGCTTCTCCTGGTCCCATTAAGAGAAAATGCTTCCACCAGAAATATACTGTGAGGTAAAGATGCCCTACTTCTCAAGCTCTAGTAATTCTGTTTTGGGCCCACTGTAAGAGGTTCTTCTTTTTCAATATGAAGCTGGAGTCAATACAACACTGGAACTTACTGCCAATACCAAACCCATGTATAGATTTTTTTTCTGTATTTGCAGAAAATGTCAGGCTTGTATAGAGTCAGGAAAGAATGACAGCTGTGCACATTCATGCTATCACACCAAACTTGGGAGGAGTTTGGACAAACCAGAGACAGAACCAACAGGAGATATCTGTAAATACAAGATTTACAAAAGTGTTTCATGTGACCATGGGAATGCAAGTGTCCCAAATCAGTAGGCCAGGCTGTGAGGGTAGCAACTCCAATGAAGGGCCCCAATGAATTCCACAGGAGAGGCTCAGTGGCTGATGAAGTGAAAATTCTCTCTTCTCCCTTAAAAGTCTTCAAATGTTTAGATCAAACACAACTGATTGAATTATCTCATTTGTGGGGAACACACATTCCTGGACTACAAGCTTCTATATGGTATCATCCCCTCTCACTCTGAGCATTTGTTTCATATCTGCTCCCTCTGCCAGGACAGGGACCAGCAATCTCCTCATCCCTTTTATGATGAGCATTTAGCATCACTCAAACAGACTCAGGCGATGTTAGTGAAAGTGCATCTTGGTGCTAAGAATGGACAAAGCTTTGACATTTAGGCCTTTGTGACCCAGGCTAAATGAAAATTCTCTCTAAACACCATAAGTAGACAGGCCAGGTGAGAGCATGTCCTAGTCTAAGGAGAGGCCCTTATGAGTCTGGGCCTGTGGGAACAATTTGGCAAATTCAAATCAGTCAGAACAGTGGGTGTAGAGAGGAAGGAAGAGAGCTGTCTTCTCCTGCCCAGGTGTCAAACATCTACACCAACACAGTATGACATTAAAACATATACTTAGACTCCTATTAAACTTAAAATAACCATAGGAAAGTCCAGACTGAAAAAATATTATAACAGTAAGAGCAAATCATATGACACCTTGTAGAAAATCCTGGCTTGGAAGGTACAATATAAATATACACATAATACAACAGTTGCTTGGGAAGATAAACACTTACTTCATAAAAATAGAAAACATTGCTATACTATTTTCTGGTAAATGTTAAGTCTAGCACAGCTGTCAAGTTCTCCCAGATCACTGAAGTGAATTAAATTCCTACCTAAATTTTAAAAGTGTTGGGTAATTTTTAGAATGACTACCAAATTACTGTCATCTGAGGAAACCGGTGGGCAAATTTTCTTCTTGAAAACACACCTTCCATGAAGCTTCCGATAACAGACCTCTATACTCTTCCAGCAAGCCCAGTTGTCCCTTGTCTGGTATCTGTCCTGATGGAAAACAAGTACTAGATTATCCAGAATCCTCTTGGTGTGTGCTAGCCCCTCAAGATGCAGTTTGTGAACATGTTTGCAACTACAATAGCCTTTCTGAAAGCAAGAAACTGATATCAAGTGTGGGGTGTGGGGTGTCAGTCAATTGATATTCAGGCATGGACACTTGCTAGGAAATAAGCAATCGAACTCCCAGCCTCTTAGTGATGGTGACGTTCTGCCCTGTGACCAGCATGGGTGCTGTGGGACTGCCCTGACATTCCTACATGGGCTTAGTAGGGAAAATTCCTTTAAAAGGGTGCTGAGCTTTTGAGTGATGGGGACTCAGCAGCTGTGTCCCCTTTGGCCTGGCAGAATCCCTTGAGAAAGGACCTTTGTTTTGTCTCAGCAACTGCTTCCTCCCAGGGCTCTCCTAAGGGGTAAACCCAACCCTCATATCTTTAGTTCACAGGGTGGGTTGAACTCTAACATCAGGACTCAGGGAGAGCCTGGACAGGCAGTGAATGGGGCAAATTTGCATGAGCAGCCCCTTCTCTGGCAGAAGGTGGGAGAGACAGGGAAGCCTGAGGCAGCCCAGCTCCACTGTGGGCCCCACAGGGCTGTGTCGACCATGGCCTGGACTCCTCTTATCCTTGTGCTTCAGTCTCACTGTGGGACTCTGTGACTCAGGACACATCTCCTAGCCTGCCTCAGACACTCTGGCTCAGACCTTCAATACATATATGGGTACCAGCAGAAACCAGGGAGAGCTCCCCAGTTCTTCCTGTACTGCAAGTCAGACTCAAGCAACCAAGACCTGGTGTCTCCAGTGGAGTCACTGGATCCAAAGACACCTCTAGCAATGCAATGTATTTGCACTTTTCTGGGCTGCAGCCTGAGGATAACGCTGACTATTACTGTGTCATCTGATGCAGTAGTGCTGGTTCACAGTGACAAAGACAGAGAGGGAATACAGACAAAACCCTGGCTTTCTCAGTGCCTCTGAATCTGCCTCTTTTCTATTATTAAAATAATTTTCATATGCACAGACTGTACCTGGATACAGTTTCTGGCTCATGGTGACTAACCCCATTTTCTCATTCAAACTTTCTGATCATTAGGGAAACCAAAAACAAAGAATGAACAGCAAACAAACAACAAAAAAACTCTACCCCTGCATGCCAGAGAAAAATCACAGGCTTTGAAGTTGGATTTTCATATTGGAAGAAAGCAGCTCTACCTTTGTTAAGATTCTCTTGAGGTCATAGGTGTGGAAAGGCTCCAATGAATGGGCAGTCCCCAAGAACAAGGACACTGCACATTAAGGTCAGGGAACAAATATCCCTGTATCTCCCATCACCTGTGACTAGGGCTGGCAGAGATTCCCTGTATGCCAGGACAAGACATGAATGTGTGAAGTACTCCTTGTGAAAGCAGGTCTTGGGGAAGTTGAGACACAGGGCTGACCTGGCTTGCTGGCTGAGACCTTCACCTTCAGAAGCAATGTCAGGGAAAAAGAGTCAGCATGCAGGGATTTTTACCCTGAGGCCAGCAAACCTCCTTGTGGGACTTAAGGTGGTACAGGTGATGGAAGCCTCATCATTGCTGGGAAAATCCTGAGCCTGCTCCTGAGAAGGAGGATGTAGATCCTTCTGATGTGACTTTTCTATAGCTGAGGCCCCTGATGACCCCTGGCAATTCCTGTTGGTAGTTCCTGCTGAGCCCACAGGAACTGATGAGTGTTCTCTTCTTTTCTATACCCCATCAGAGCTTTAACACACTAGGGTGCAGACATGGATTTGGGGACCACCAGGGAGCATGGGCTCCTCACCATGGCATGAAGTAACTCTAACATTTGAAACACAGGAGAAGACCCCAGACCCATGGGACATTTCAAGTACACAATTCCCAATATATAAGGAACAGAATGAGGAGAAAGGAGATTAAGTTCCTGGGCCTGTGGGTTGAAAATGGCCTAGTTAGTTGTGTCATAAACAATTTACAATTAAACCCTGCAGATTGGTTAGACCAACCTTCTCCATCTCTGACACTCACACAGAACCTGCGAGTGGTGCTACAGTGTGAATTCCAACTCAAGGGGTAAGATGTCAGGGCTGAGATAGTACCTTTGTAATTAGAAACTTTCATGGACAAAATCTAAATACATTTTTAATAACAGTCACAGGAATCATGTAAAACAAGAAGATGACTCAGTGGCAGAAAATGAAACAGTAAAATCTGTAATTGGCAATACTGGTGATGATATTAAAGAAGGAAATCACATTGCATGCAGCAAGCTGACCAGACAGGACAGTGGCAATGGGGCAGGAATTGGGAGAGATTTCTTTTTCTTTAAACAACAACAAAACTGAAATAACATTCATCTCTGCCTCAATACCCCGCAGTCACTTGTTCTACCTCCCATTGACTCCTCCAGCATGTTCTTAAGCCTTATTACTCAAAACTTCTCAAGTACTTGTAATTGACTCTCAAATTCCTTCTAAATGCCCTCTCCTATCTCTCTTTCTACCTCTCTTCTCCCCGGCAGACCTCCTCAAGTAAGTGCCATGGTCTGAATATCAGAAAACCACCGTCATTTTTCTAAAAATTTCCTCATAAGTTGGCATCACATCCCCTTCTTAATTTAGAACCTCAAAACCCTTAGTTCTTCATGGATAAGTTGGCTGATTCTCCTTTTTTCACACCAACTAGTACTTTCTTCTGTTTCCTTGGCTTGTCCTTACTTTTCATTGAACTTAGTGAAACATATGATATGTACTTTCATTTCCTTAAACTCTGCCTTTGGCCTCTGTGACTGGATCATGTGAAGAATAAGGTAGGAAGAGGACCCTGACCTTGTGATCAGCCTAGAAGTGAGTTCATGGCCAATGTACACGACTAAACTGTGCAAGAGACATGCTGTACCCTGATGACTCCTGATGAAGTAGGAAGAATTATAAATTCCTGTTGAAATGGTCTATATAGAAGAGTAGAAATGGAAGTTGGGTAGTGGACAGGGTAGGCAGGGTCAGGCCCTGGAGGGAGAGGCAGGAGACTCTGCCAGGGTCATTGTCATCTAGCCCCAGGCACAATTGGCCTGGGCAGCATGGTGGGTCTGTGCTGAGGTCCTGCAGACTCTGAGCTGGGACACATAGCACCAAGCCTGGACACCATCCTCCCAGCAAGGACAGCAGTCACTGGGGCCACACCTGGGGCCCAGAAACAGAGGGGTTGTCAGAGGAAGAGGAGCCCATTTGCATGCAGGCCTCTGTTCCCTGGGGACTGAGGAGTTAAAAGAGGCATGGGCTATGTCTGCCTCAGCAGAGCTCTGGGATCGGCACCATGGCCTGGACACCACTTGGCCTCATCACCCTTCTTGTCTACTGCGCAGATCAGGACCATCCTCAGCATCCTGATATCAAGAGTGCTGGAAGGACCCAACCCCATGTCACAAATGTCCTTCCCTTTGCCCTTTCCCCACCCTTACAGGTGTCTGTGTTTGCATGGTCTCTCTCCCAGCCTATGCTGACAAGGTTACCTTCTGCATCTGCCTCCCTGAGGGCATCAGTCAAGCTCACCCACACCATGAGCAGTGAGCACAGGCCTACTACATTGAATCATACTAGCAGAGGCCAGAGAAGTGCAGCAAGTTTGTGATGGATGTAGGAAGTAATGGGATGCCTGAATCCAAGGGGAATGGAATCCCCAATCACTTCTCAGGTTCCATCTCTAGAGCTGACTGCTACTTACCCATCAGAAACCCCCACTCTTAGGATAAGGCTGTTGTTTCTGTGGGGAAGATCATGCAGTGGGAGTAGCTACATATAACCCACCGTGACCCAGGCAGAGGGGAAGTAAGACAAATACCTTCTGCTGATGTGTTTTGTTCCCCTTTCCTTGCTCTGGCTAGATCAGCAGTTTGAGGGAAGCCTCCTCACATGCCTGCAGAGTCTCCACCTGCTCAGGTAGGTGGGTCACTCCCTGCCTGTGTCTGAGAAGACTCTGTATCTGTGCTCTCTGCTCTTACCTGATTGTGAACCACAGCACATGATCCTCTTTGTTATAAGATATATTCTCAGGGATTCTTGTAACATGCAAGATTGATGTGGAGATGTGTGGTTGTCCCCACTCACCTGCCCCTGAAGGATGTTTAGTTTCCATGGTATAGAGCCATTCACAGGTGCACTCAGGCCTGGTCACCTCCATCAGCTTCTGTTCTCTTTGTCCACAACCAGCATCAAAGAATTGCTCCCAAAGATCAGGGCTTTGAGTATTTATTTCCATGAAATTTTGAATCTGACTGTGATCCCCCAAAGTTCCATGTGCACACCAGAGCTCCTCCTGGCATTCATCCTGATCCTAATTTCATCGAAGTGTACAAGAGGTTCAAAACAACATTTATTCACAAGAGGGTGGGAGTGGCTGGACTGGTTCTGTCCCTGACATCTTGAGAGGTTCCTGTGCTGACCTCCCCAGAATGATGTGGCTCACGGAGAGGGGAAAATCCAAGTGGAATCACTGTCTCCACTAATTGCCCATGTAAATGCTCAGGACACAACATGACCCTTTTCTCTGAGTGGCTGTCATTGCTCAGGCCTTGGGCTATTCCCCCAGGATGGAATGAGGGTAGAAGGAGCATGGCAAGGGGAGGCCCTTCAGGGCTGGTCTGGACCAGTTCAGTTTCTACAGTCCACAAGACCAGACCTAGGGGTTCTCATTCACCTCCCAAAGGGAGGTTAACAACAACAATTTATGCTACTCAATTCCCATTTGTTCTAAAATTAGGGCCTTTGGAGCTTTATTCTTGAACTGGAGGAAAGAAACTCTGTTTTTGGTAAGATCCTCTTGGGGTAAGACAACTGGGGAAGCCCCAATAGATGGAAAGTGCCCAACAGCAAAGATGTTGCTCATGGAGGTCAGAGCACAGATGTCACCTTCCCTCCCATCATGTGCACTCAAGGCAGGCTGAGGAGTCCAGTGTCCCAGAACAAAGCATGAACATGTGAAGTGCTACCTGAGGAAGTAGCTGAGGGAATACATAGCTATTATCAGAGCCCACACTGAGTCCCTGGCATGGCTCCACTCTCCTTCCACCAGAAAAGACAACACTGGGAGCACAGATGCTGCATTGAGCTATTTCCATCACAGAAAAGACAAAAACTTTGTTCTTGTTGTCAATGTGACTGTTTCTGGGTGTGGCTTATCCTTCCCCCCTCAGGAATCATCCCAGGTGGCTTTTTCACCTGGGAAGAATAAACAGTCATGTCAGTCTCCATTATTATCTTACATTCCCTTCTGACAACAACAGGCAGCTTTTTGCAGTAAATAAGGTGTGGATATAACCCTGACCTTTCTTTCTTTCTTGAAGATAACACCTACAAGTCAATCTTCTTAGTCCTAGTCTTTGTCCTGCTCCCCTTCCCTGGATCCACTCCCTTCTGCTCATGACCCCAGCAGTGAACTCAGAAGGGACAGTGTCCCTCTTCCTCCCCCTTGTCTCCAGTTTAATAGAAAGTTTCTTCTGTGGTAGTGAGTGAACCATAAGCCAATAGTGATGCAGTGATGCTGAATAAATGAATGGCCCAGATAATTACTAGTGGGAAGGTATTCTTAAATTTCCTCTCCTTGAATAGTGATAGAAAATCTCCTTCATGTCACTTTGTTTCCCCCATGGAGTTTGGGTTCACAGTCAAATATTGATGCTCTCTTTTGAAATGGGTGAAAAAAAAGACAAAAGAATCTGAGTGAAATTAGAGTCTTATGAACACATTTATTTGCAATTAAATTTACTCTAAAATATTACATGCACACTCATGCCTCATGAGGAATTGGCAGTTAGGATAGAATATTACATCTGAGTTTTCCTGGAAGAGAGAAACATATTTTGTCAAATACCTGTTGTGTTTTGATAAGAAGAGCTTTATTCCAAAGGAAAATTTCCCTTTGGGCAAGATATTCCTCAACTCCTGAAACAAGGGGAACCCACAGACTGTTTGCCTTCTGATATTGGGTCCTGATAAAAGTTACCTGATCTATTTGCACTGGATTGACAGTTAAAAAAAATTAGGACTTCTAGAAATTTCTATGACATGTTGGGTTTTTTGTGATAATGGAGGTTGGGATTATAAACCGTTTGCCACAGACTGAGAGGCATTGATTGCCATCCCAATCAAAGTTCCACTAAAAGAAGAGAGTGAGGAGAGGTGGAGTTACACAGGCAGAGAAAGCAGGGGCTGGGACTCAGCATCCTCTCCTTAGTGAGGAGGTTTTACTGCATCTGGAAACTCAGGAGCTCCTGAGATTGTAACCTGAGGAGGAAGAGAGAATTCACACTCTGCTAATGTGTCAGAGGTCAGGAAAGGGTCAGCAGTATTTTGGCCAGAAGCAGGGGGCATTTTGTGTTCAAAGAAGTAGGATAACTGGGTCTACTGAATCATACATGCTTTACATCTGACTCTCTCATCATCCCAATCCATGTGGGGGGCTATTTTTGCTTCTGGTCACCCAAGTATGTTGTGGTCATTGGGAAAGGGAAAACAAAAGGCTTTATTTAATTGACCCAATAAAGATAGATCAAATTAGAGCAGTAGGCCCTCTGAGTTTAGTAGCACAAGTGACAGTAAAAGACAAAACCTAAGCTGAAGCTGTCCCAAGGAAGATACAATGGGGGTGATGGGTCAGAGGGTTGATGAGGGCACATGCGATTCTTCACAGACAAAGGTACTCTTCCTGGCCTGGAGGCTGTACTCAGGTGTCCTAGAGTGATAAACTGTCTCTTCTCAGATGTCCCAGAGGTGTGGCAGAAGGTTGGCTTGAGCTCTTTAAGGAAGACACAAATGTAGGGGTTTTCCTTGGGATCCCTGCATACCACCAGTTTTCTAACATTAGATTGATTTTCATGTAATGTAGAAAATCACCCAGGCATTGAAATTTCATGTTTGAAGATTTTCTGGGAAAGTCATTCACAAGAGAACATAAATGCTTCCCATTCCTGGTGCTTTGCATTTTCTAGGAGACCCCAGTGAGCTGGTTCTGAAGGAGGAGGGCAGGAATTGGTGGCAAGAGGACTGAAGAGCTCACAGATAAGGGAGCACTGCAGTCAAGGTTTGGAATCCCTTTGCCAACAGCTTCCTTGGGCGTTTCTCTACTCAATGAAGAGGGGAGCTGAGGCAAGGGGCTGGGTGTGAAGCAAGGGACAAATGCAAAACCAACCTTAGTAGGACCCTAATGATTTTGATGAATCTTGACAGGGGGACAGTCTATGCATATTTTAACACATGTCAGATGCATGCATTTGAAATATCCCCTATTGTGGTATAAAGAAGGAAATAAAGTAATGGCAGATGGTAGACAAAACCACATACAGGGCATCATGTTTCAAAGATGAGCAGTGATGGGCACCTGCTCCCAGGAAGTTGGGGCAGCATAGGAAAGGTGAACATATGGTGAGCATTTTGTGGGAGAACATGGAGAAGTTCAGTATCAACCCCTCAAGAGATGTGAAAGGACTCAAAAGTCAGGAATGGGCTCCAGGTTCCCAGTGTGAGGACAGGTCTGGATATGGTACCTGCCACATAAGAACATTGCCCTGTGGTTAGTGACTTTCCCCACTGTGGTATTCTAAATTGGGAAAAATCTTCATGACAGCAGGGATTATTTTCTGGCTTGTTATCAGTGTAATTTTAGATCCAAGATCATTGCCTGACTCTAAGTACAAACTCAATATATATATATATACATACATACATATATATATATATATATTTAATGAGTGTAAGTATTCACACATTCATCTAAATTGAAATCCCACAAAGTTCAAGTCTGAAGAACACATCATGCTTATTGCTTTTTGCACTCCTTGAAATTGACATTCTCAGTTCATTCTCAAGGATGAACATTGACCTGAGCTTTGGAACACAGGAGATTACATGGGCATGGGCTCTGGATAGTTTCCTTTAGAGTGTCTATGAGGCAGTGGTTAGAGCCTGGGACAGGAGACCCTCATGATGAACTGGACATCATGGGTTCACATGGTGAAGGTAAAGAAGGTAGAGATACATCCCCAGGTCCTGAATAAAGAAACCACAGGGAGCAGGTAGGTTGCAAAGCAAACACTAAGAACAGAAGACAAAGTCTGTCAGTGAACAAATTGTTGTACCTGGCATCATTAATGGCTGTCAGCTAATGCTTCACTTCATTAAGATCCTATAAGGTAGGTGTCTATGAACAAGAACTCAAAGTCCACCATAGAATAAAATTCTGATTTTCAGCTCCCTACACCAAACTCCTATCTACAACAGATAGACATGAATGATTTACAGTTGGTGGATCTCATTTTCCTCTGTGCAGGATTTGCCCAAATCTGGACCAAAGAAGAAGTCATTGTCAGGAAGGACCCAGAATGTATTTGCATGGGTTTAGTCTGATCCCACCTAATTCTTGGCATGGAATGAGACAGGCTTGGGGACTGAAAGCTTTAACAGGTCTCATTATGTCATGAATATGCAAGTTATTTTCTAAGAGATTTTTTCATTTTTTATAATAAAGTTGGTGTAGTTGTCTATAATTGCAACATAACAGGGGCAAGCTTGAAAAGTTTGTGGTCAGGGAAGGACAAACTAGTGGAAGAGAGAAGGTTAGGGTGATGACAAGACTGCATCTTGCATGCCCTTGAGGGAAATCTTCATGAATTTAAAGTGAGATCAGATTCTGTGGCCATGTGTTCTGTTTGCAGTTTCATTCAGATGTGTTGATTCAGGTGGGGAGCAAATTGGAGGTGATTTACACAGGACTGGGTGGAATGCAATGAGTAGGAACACATAATAAGGGGAAAATCAGCAACGTAATTTTAGGGGACTGATTTTGATAATTATAAGGATGGATCATTATATTAATCAAGCTAAGGAAATAAGTGAGGAAATGACAAAGGCAAGGGAATGGAAAATGCCATTTCTCACATATTTACAAATACTCTTCCTTCATAACGTTCACAGGCTGAAATGCCTGGACACACCCTCAATGACCACAGTCCCTAATTTCCTGTCCACATCTTGTCTTCCACTCCACCCGAATATGCCCATCCTCTTTCCCAATGGCATTTCCCTGTCTTCAGTCAATCTTCACCCAATCTTCACTTTGGACAGGAGAAGGGTGGTATTCCTTCTCAACTCTGCCTCCTACTTTTTCATTTGGAACCCGAAGCAAAAGCAAAAGGAAAAATAAATGTGCTTTGAAAATAATTCTTAAAAGATAAATGAGAAAAGGACTTCCTCAACCTGCCAAGTAGGAGATTATGCTCTCTTTACTGTTCCCTAAATACTGGGGTTCCTCAGTCCATGACTCTTATAACATGGCATCACCCCTATCAGTGACTGCACTTGTCACATGGCTCTCCATAAAGAGTAGTTTCTCAGTTATTGCCCTTGGTAACATACAGCCCTTGCCTTATATTGACTTATATTGACCTGAACATTGTTTTTTCACATAATTCCCCATATGCATCATAAGTTTGGAACAAGAGAGAAACAAATCATCTAATAACCTGTGAGACTAAATGGCACCATCTACACTGTTATCTGAGACACAATCATTAATCATTGTGTTTCCTCTTTCTACCAAGACTAGATTTTGTTGGTCAATGATCCCATATCATTTAATCAGTAAACATTTCTTTAACTTCCTCTCCTGGTCTCACTAACTCGTGTTTTCCTCCAGTTTGCCCCATAGTGCCTTGTGCTCTTTCCATCCTGCTATGCTCTGGACAATCCTCCCTACTTCTTCCTGCTTCCCCTCTCTTTGGAAGGTCATGGACATACTGGGCCCTTCTGGGAATTTGTCCATCACACACTATTTCTTCTTCCAGATCATTCTTTCCTCTCCTACACTATATAAAACATGACACCCATACTCAACCTTCAAGACTCTGGTAAGGAGGGATCCTCTTTTGGGACACCTTCCTGAAATTCCCACATTAGAGAGTTTCTCAGGCATCATTTTACTCTTACAAACTCTTCTTGTTATTGACTAAAATATCTTCTTAAAATTCAAATACCCAAATCATGTGAGGAAAATTAACATGACCTAAACTAGAGTGATGAGAGACCTGACCACACAGGTTTTTCCATCACTGTTGCATAACAGTGACAATATCAGATATCAGCAATCCTGTAGGATCACGGGGTAGACTAAAGATTAACTCTGTCCAACAGGAGGCACTCTGGAATTACACTGTAAGATTTGCAAACACTGTTCCCACAGTGGGGATGAATTTGCCTAATGACAACAAGCCAAGGGTTGAGCCTTGTGTTCATGAGGGGCATCCATTGTCCAGTATTCTCTGGGCCTGACACAACCTCTTGTTAAGAGGCCCATGCATCTCAGCAGCTACTTCCACCTGGGCCTCCACCAAGGGGCACACAGAGAAGTCCTGCAGTCATCCTCCTCTAACCATAAGACTCTCAGTTCAAGGAATATGAGGCAGAGAGGAACTGTGTCCAATTTACATGATCAGCTCCTCCTTTGGTGAAGAGAAAATTAGAGCAACTCAGATCCACTGGGGCCTCAGGGGTTGTGCCCACCATGGTCTGGACTCCTCTTCTCTTCATGTTCCTCTCCCACTACACACATAGAGACAAGCCCCAGGGGATGGCTCAGATCCAAGTGCCTTAACCTGATCTCTGTCTATCACTCATGAACGTTTGTAGGTTCCCTCTCCTAACCTGTGCTGACTCAACCAACATCACCATCTGCATACCTGGGAACATTTTGTGAGATCCACCTGAGCCTTCAGCAGTGGCTTCAGTGTGGGTGGCTACTACATATCCTGGTACCAGCAGAAGCCAGGTAGCTCTCTCCAATATTTCTTGTACTCCTATTCACACTTAAACAGGTACCAGGGCTTCAAGCACCTCAGCTACTCATAAGTATTTCTCCCACCTCCTCTGGTGCTGGGTGGGCTCTGGGAACTGCACAAGCAGACACACATCTAAGGCAGCAGTAACTCTTGCCGCATGGCCTGCTTACCTGAATGAGTTTGTTACTCTTCCCGGCCCAGTAACCACTTAACATTCTGGCTCTCCCTTGGCAAAGGGGGTTCGAGACATTTCCAAGTTCAGTGGGCCAGAGAGAATGAAATGAGGTTGTAATTTTCAACTTAATATGGTGTGTGAGTCTGACATTCTGCTATAATCATTATCAACCCTGACCTGGACTATTTTAGGAAGATGCTCAACAAATGTTCTCTTCCTTTTCCTCACTCACTCCTTATCTTCTTCATCCTTAATCACACTCCCAAGGCCCACTCTATAATACAGGGGGCTGGTAGAAATAAAAATTTTGATTTGGAAAACTGCAGATGGAAATGCTGGTCTTTCCCATACTAGCATTGCAACCTGGACATGCTCTTGCATTGCTCTGGTAGCCAGACTTTTTGTCTTGAGGTTGAATAGAAAGTGCCACCACATCACATACCTGTGATGAGAACATGAGATTGTAACATGGAATGACAGGCACAGATCTTGGCACAAAGCATGGGCACTGCTGCTGCCCTCCAAGTGTTCCAGGAACTCCACTGTGCTCACATCCCATCCTTAGGCAAAGAGGCTTAAGGAATTGATCCCTGCATTGGCTGAGGACTTGTTTTGATCCACAGAAACTTCTGAGCACCCCAAGGCACTGGTCCTTAATTGAGCCTGAGAGTAGCTTAAGAGATATGGGAGAGGACTCCCTGGACTCTGCTGGTGCCAGGATATGGCAGAGCTGCCTGCACTGCTGTCACTGCTCAGAATGTAGGGAGGCTCACAACAGGGCCTTTGGCACAGTAGAAAAGGCATTAGCCATATTATGAGGGACTACGGTGTATCAGGGTTCCATCATGCCAAGGGCCTGAGGAAAGAGACTGCTGACCCAGATGTGTTATAGGGTCAAAGGGAAGAGCCCCTGGGAGGAGGATGACTCCTAAGAGTGGTGGGGACTCCCACTTGATCTACAAGTCTCTGGTTCCCAGATTATATTTCTCCACTTTTCTCTTGCTGTGGCTCCTAGCTGGACCCAGGCCAGGCCTTGTCCAGCTGCAGCTTTCACAAGGATCAGCATCCAGTATGAGTATGGCCTGATTCAGATTTGGCTTTGGGGCTGGAACAATCAGTGACAGGAGTAGATTTACCTGACAAACCCTCTGTGTCCTGTGTCTGTCAGCTGAGACAGCTTAGATGGTAGAACCCAGGGAGCCCTGCCCATGGCCTTGGCCTCTCTCCTCCTCAACGTCCTCACTCCACACACATTCACATGGATACCTGGAGAGGGTTCACCCAGGAAAGCACAGGTGCTCTGTTCTTTCTCCTGATGCCCAGGCTGTGTTGGTGTCTATCACACCAGGGTCTCCATCTTTGTGTCTCTCATTCCTTCCTTCCAGGGTCCTGTGAGCAATCTAGGCTGACACAGGAACCCTCAATGTCAGGATCCACTGGTCTGAAGGTCACCGTACACTGCACTGGAGACAGCTCCAGGCTGAACATCACAGTTCATGCTGGTCCCAGCAGCTTCCCACACTTGCTTGCTTTACCTCCTCATCTGTGTTGGCCATCAGGGACCCTCAGGGATTCTGGATCAATTCTCTCACTTCAGATTGGAAAACATAGCCTTCATGGGCATCTCTGGCCTCCCAACTGAGGATGAGGCTGATAGCTGCTGTGCAAACAGGACAGGAGGCTCAGTGCTACCCCAGGGCTCTGGGGCTGTGAGGAATGAGACAGAAACCACCCTTTCTTACTCTGGGTAATGGTCTCTTTGTAACTGTCTGTGGCATATGGCAGCTGAAGGAGGGATTTCTTGGTCATCTTTTCTTTCAGCATTCAAAGGTGTACTGTTCTCTCACTGACAGATCAGTGGAACGTGTCCAAGTCCCAATTGCACACCCACTTCACAGATGACTGCTCTACATTGACATGTGGAATTTCCTTAATCATTGGTTTTAAGAAAATATCCCACATACATACAGAATTCTGTAGGTAGGCCATTATAAACATTATATTATCTACATATAAATAAGCAACAAATGTGTCACAGCCTTCCAATATAATACTTTTATGTTTTTCAGAAGGGGACCTGCTTTATTCAAATAATTTAGAATTGAAATGTCATTTTCTTGCTTCCACAGTTCCTGGTGAACTGCCAACAATTGCATGCAGCCTTGACACCTTTAATGTAATAAATGTTTCTTTATCTAGATGCCTTCAGGGTTTTGTCTTTAAAATTGCCTTTCAGCAGATTGATGATAAAGTGCCTTAATAGCTTTTGGTATTGGTTAAAATCTTTGTGCTCTGCTGAGTATCTGGGATATGTATGCTTATGACTTAGACATTTGTTTTCATGAATGTTCTCTGTCCCATGGTCTGTATGATTTTCTGGGGCATCAAGAGTACAGGTTAGTGTTTTTGTACTAGATATATCTGAAGTTTTTTTTCTGTTTATCTTAATAGATAATTTCTATAGTTCTTTAATTTAAGTGACTTTTTTTTTATCTCTCTAATTGTTTTTAACTTCATATATGTGTACTTTTCATTTCTAGAGTCTCCATGTGGCTCTTTTTTCATAGGTTTCATTTCATTCAGTATATCCTCTTCCCATCTGTTCGTGAATATATATAGTTTGCTTTAAAATGCTGGTAACTAATTCCAATATTTGAGAAACTTCATAATCAGTCTCTATTGAGCAATTTTCTGACTTAACTGCAAGCATTTCTATTATTTCTGGGCTCCAGCTGAAGGATGGGGCTGATGACTACAGTGCACTTGGCTCCACAGTGCTTCTCCCAATGACATACACACACGTAAATTGAGCAAATACCTGCTGTGTCGCCTCTCACTAGCAACCTTTTCTATTTGTCAAAACCCTTTCTTATACATTGATTATAGACAGAAGCAGCTCTAGCTCAAAATGATTCACCTCTGAATTTTCAGTTCAATATTACTGAAGTTTAAGGAAAATGAAAACCAAAACCAACTAAAAACAAGAAGCACATAACAGTCATGAAGGCACAAACCATTTCTGTTGACCCAATATGACAACATGAGTGTCTATGGGGCTGACTGTTTAATCTTGCAGGAAAGTCCCTCTACTTTTCTGGCCTTCCCCATGGCTTAGAATTCTGTGGACATTTTTGCACAGTCTCTCAAAGACATGAGCCACGTGCTGTCTTTGGTCAATTGAATGCTGATGGACCAGATGCAACCTGAAGATTCAAATATTTTTCCCCCATTAGGTGTTCCCTCTTGATTCTCTCATTACCATCTCCTGGCTAATTTCTAGCCTGTTAGTCTGGGATCCAAAACGACAACACATAGTAAATACTGAGAGTTGTGGCTATTTACCTTGTAAGTGAACTCATACAAACTTATATGTTTGAATGTCAGGTCACACCTGCAAAGGACACTCATCAATTTTTCCAAGTCAGACAAGAGAAATATTTAGTATTAGTTTTTAGTACTAGTTTTTTTCCTAATACCAAGAACAGTGGAAGAGTCAAAGAGTCAGAATGAGCCTGAGTATCTGGGGGATACTGCTATGCCATGAATGCAGCACCTTCACAGGCCCAGGACATAGAGGTGCCTCAGTGAAGGAGACTGAGTGTGATGAGATTTGAACTGTGTTGGTCATCATATCTTTATATTTATGATGTGTCTATTTTTACTATACTCCCCTATCCCTCCTTTGTCTAAAAGAGATATTTAGATTTAATAGTAGAAATCCATGCATAATCAATGCACTGAATGTAATGAAAACTTTGAAGTACATGTTTAAAATATAGCCATTCTATGAAGTCTTATCAGTCAAAGTCCAACAAAAATTCCAGATGTCATCTGCCAGAGCTGCTATAAAGAATTTCACACACAGGCTTAAACAATGGGAATAGATTTCCTGATGTTTTGGAAGTGAAAAGTCCAGCATCAAGGCTTTAGCAAGATCACATTTTCTCTGAATTCTGTAACATCCTTGTGGTGGCTGCTGGCAGTCCATAGTTGAATATCTGCCTCTGTCATGTTGCTATTTATCTCCTTTTGTCTCCTGCTCATGGTGTCCCAATTTCCACTGATTAAAAAATCCCTAGTCAGATGAGATTATAACCCACACTGATTAAGTTTAGTTTCATCTTAAAAATTTATTCAGAATTTATTTTTGAATGTGTCACATTTATAATACTAGAGATTAGTACTTAAACATTAATTATTGGACTCGACGTTCTAATCCAAATCAGGTGGCAACTAAATTAGGATTGAGAACACAACTTTAAAGAGCAAAAGAAAAGAATAACTATAAAATCCTTAAGCATATGTTTTCCATAATTTATTACTATCATTTATTAAATTTTAGGTTACACTAAGCATTTTTTAATTTTTGTTACATTTTCTTTAGCTTCTGATATTACTTCATTATCTACTATAGATTCCATGATTTTAATTATTTAAACACAAAATAAAAAGAAAAATTAGTAATCACTTAATCTAAATTTCTCATTTTAAAACTTTGGATACTGGAGTCAAACTTACATACATACATACATACATACATACATTAAATTATTTATCTAGTAAATATATACTGAGGGCTCATTCTATGTGACACAAAGGGCTCACTAGGTCATGGAGGGTTTTTAAAAAAGGACAGAAAAGGGATCCTTTCTGTCAAGTAGATCACATTGAAGAGAATAGAAATAAATTATAAACCAATAAGCGAATTATTATAACTGAGAGCCAAGAAAGATGTGTGAAAGCAACTCCCTTTGACAAGAGAAATTGAGAAAGAGTTCCCCTAGGTATGTACACGCACCTGGGGATGGGGTGGAGGTTTGGGCAGGTAAGGAGGGAGTGAGAACTCCCCCAGGAGAGGAAGTGGTCATCAGCAAGACAAGGAGCTGTGGAAGGGCCCCCAGCCCCTGATGGTAGGAAGGAGGTAAGTGGTGTGGGATCAGAGAGAGGAGCTGCGGGCATCAAGACTTGTACAAGATCAGTAATGAATTCCTTTTCTTTCCTGACTGTTCTTATGGGCTCTCCCAGGTTCCCTTTTAAGATAAATGATGTTGAAAAGGATGTGTGGGTTTAAGATAACAAATTATTAAATTATCAACCCGAGAAATTGGTGGAAATAAAAACCACCAACAATCATCCTGTTTAGAGATAATCTTTGGAGATGTATTTCCTAGCTCTTCTGTGTGATGTTTGTCCCAGTGTGGCAGAAAGGAAGTTAAGACTTTGCAAAATATTTTATAATCCATTTTCCCACTTCATAATGCACAGTCAACATCTCTGCATTCTTTCTACCCTTTTTACCAATTAAGATACTTACTGATTCATACATTTTTTCAGATTTTTATGGACCTTCTCTATTATACATTACATGTTATTGATTTTCTCAGAAAGCACTTCTTCTTAAAATGCCTATCCCCCTTTCCCTTGGGAAAAAACCCTAAACTGAAATATCCGGTTCAAAGAATGGATACCACATTGTTTGAAGACCTAATTCTCTTACCACTAAGACATGCTAGAAATGAAATACAAACAAAAATCATAAGAAATACTAATAAATGCATAATATAATAAGGGTGATGTTCAGTTTATTCAAAGCTCAGATTAAGACCTTTCCTGTTTTATACTTAAGTTGAAATTACCACAAAGAACTTAAAGCTCCACACATTCTTTCAAGGAGCATCTTTATTACTCTAATACTGTAAAAGAACACTGACCTGGCCTGCTGGCTCATGGCAGTGGCACAGGCCACATTATGATAAGAAGACAAAGGCCATTAGTGAAACTGGAACCTCACCCCAAACACACATATGTACAAGTGCACAATCTTGAGGGACCCAGAAGTGATACAGAGCCTCATCATAAGCTCTGGGGTCACTGCACATGAGCAGTGCTATGAGACATCACCTCAGGATGGAGCTGCTTGGGGCTTCCCGGCTTGTAAAGGTCCCTGGATTCCCCAACCCTCCTCATCCACCAGAGCCTCACATCTGTGCTGGGTGGGCTCTGATCTGGGAGGAAATCCTGTAATAGTCAGGTTTTGGTCACTGTCTGTATTTTCTATTTAAACACACTTGATGTAAAATATTGAACTGATTCCTCCTTAAACTTAGTTTTTATTCAGTTTGAGGTTCAAAGTAAGTAATCTATACATAGTCAGGTGGATGCAGGTGGAATTTCCTTACTCATTGGGAACTCTGGGGTCAACAGTTAAGATCAGGAAACACTGAAATTGAAATACAGACATTGTGGCAGATTTTCCTACAGTAATTTGAAAAATAAGAAGAAACCAGAGGAGAGAAAGAAAAGATAAGCAATGGATGTGGGTTGGCCTCTGAAAAATGGAAAATATAAATAAAAAATGAATTCATGATTGTTTAAGGAGAGAGTTGGGAGTATGAGTCTTTGACCCATGGGAGCCACCAGGGGGCACTGTATGTCTACTCAGACACCTGAGGAAACCCAAATGGTTGGAACTGAATGGTCCCCAGTCCCTTGCTCACTGGCCTGCAAGAGAGGTCACAGCTGGTGCTTCCTCCCATGGGGAAACCCAGAGCTGACAACCACCCTAGGTCTCCCCCAACAGTGGATCTACTCCTTAGACTTTGGACCCAGATGTGGGTGGCAGTTTAGTGAATATGGAGAGGTGCCTGCAATTTTCAATGGGAAACCTCAAGTTTATTAATTTGTGATATATAGTTAACAAAATAGGGAAGGAAGGAGCAAGATTGCTATGTTATAGATTGAATTAATGTCTCCAGAAAGACATATTCATGTCCTACCCCTGATCCCTGCCCCAGCACCCATGTGTGTCTGCACTTCCAGGTTAACTCTCCCAGCCAATGCTGACTCATTTACCCTCCCTCTCAGCAACCACAAGTCAACTGAGAGATATGCTGGGCACAGGAGAAACCAGGAGCCTTCTCCTGCATCTTCTGAAATTCTATTCAGACTTGAACAAGCTCCAGGACATACAATCCCTCAGCTTCCCTACATTCAAGAATAAATACAGGGCTTTGGGTCATGGGTCCACAAGGCCATTTGCTGCACTCCAGGCATATTGAGTGGGTTTCACACTAAACAAAATCTATCTGAGTATTAGCTATTATTCAGAGGTGTTATGTGCATAGTAGAAACAGGACTTCCCCTGACAGCTAGCAAGAGACACTTTTCTCACATTGTATTTGGAAGATGCTATAGACAGTGGTTATTTGACCTGCAGAGTCAGCCTTATTTGCTTGCTTGAAACATTTTAAGATCCCCCTAACAATGTCTGATAACATCCCTGATATTGCCAGTTAGGGAGAAAGTGTGAAGCCTGAGCCCTTCTAATTTTGAGTACGGTCCAGTGTTGTGTTTACAGAGATCCCTGTTTCCCAGACCCCTCAGATGCTCCTACCCCTGGATCTCAGGGAGTGTGTTCATGCTTCCAGGCACAGGTGCTCTGTTGCTATCCTAGATAGGAATTTCCCCTGGGGTGGGTATGGGGTAGATTTTCATCTGAAAATCATTAAATTTCTATGTAATTAATTTAAAACAAAGCAAAACAAATCCCTTTCAACTATCTCTTTATGGCTCCATCTCCACTTTCTTATATATCCACTTAAGAGAAGGCTTGAGAGGAGAACTCAAGATTGAAGTAGGAGCACATGTGTGGGGAAGGTTTCCAGGTGAGTGTGTTGCTGAGGGTGGGTGGAAAGTTACAGGAAAGACGCCTACCAATAGGAGGGGCTTCTAGCTTGGGATTTGCAGAACAGGGAGGAGAGAGATGGATAGGAAAGACAGTATTAAGTAGAACAATGCTTGAGTCATAATTCATGACACAGGGCCATGTTTAGGATAATTTTAAAAATTGTGAGATATGAGTAAAGGTATTAGGTAGGAAATCTGGAAACATGGTGTCACATTACCAATCTCTATCTCTGCACAACTTCAATACCTCTGACCTTCTCCTGACTTCCAATCCCCTCTGGATGCTCATACTCTATCTTTTGAGCCCATCCATCCCTGGGAACCCTCTCAGGGCCATGGGTTCCTGGTTTTTCCCTGAGTTGCCATGGAGATTGTCATCCTCCCTAAGGATGGAAGAGCAGGAGAAGTCTATCTCTCATTTCTGAATCATGACAGTCTTTCTGTGTATCAAATCCTTGGGTTGTTTTTGGATGGACCATTGCCCCATCAAGGCTGATGAGGGTCCTGAAGGCTGACTATACCAACTTGGCATGTGGTATGTGATGAAGGAGGAGCTGACCTCTTGAGCTCCCAAAGAGAGGCTCTTCAGAGTTTCCTCCTGATCTCTAATTCTGCTCTGCCAGGAACAGAGACATTCTCTGGACAACCTTCTGAGCCCCCCCTCTCAAGCAGAATAAAAGTGAGAAAAAAATATTTTTCCTGAACAGGTCCCTCCTTCAAATTTATGAATAAACTATGGTAAGCTCACTGCATCCCAATAAGGGACCTCTGGGTGATGTGCTTCCCCCCAGCTTGGATGATGGTGTGGGCACAAGTCTGTGATGAGCCCAGAGTCCCTTTCTCTTTCTCTTCAGCCCCAGGAACTTCATTCCATTCATGAAGGAACCTGTTCTCTGCAACAACAGGGGGCACTAGGAGACTGTCACTTGGGAATCTGTGGGGGGATCTCAACTCAGAAACAAGACCCTGGTGTCCTGTGTGGGGCCCTCTGCTCTGTGTCCCCTGGGTCCAAGGAGAGGCTCCCACAGCCAAACCCCATGCTCAACTTGCACCAATTTCAGGCCCAGGGACACCCAAGGGAAGAGATATAATTTGCATGAAGGGTTCCTCTGCTCAAATGAGGGGAAAGGATAAAAGCCTTTGGGAAGTTCTGCTCAGCTGTGGGCTCAGGAAGCAAAGCTCTGGGAACATCTCTACCATGACCTGGAACCATCTTCTCCTCACCTTCTTCATTCTCTGTCCAGGTGACCAGCTTTGGAATACAGTAGACAGGACTGTGGGGGACATCTAGTGCCATGTTTCTCCCCTTCATTTGGGAACATGGTGTGGGTGATAACCCAAGACTCACCCCTGTGTCTGCTCCACTCTCTTCCAGGGTCCTGGGCACAGTCAGGGCTGATCCAGGAAGCATCAATGTCTGGGTCTGTTGGGCAGAAGGTCACCCTCACCTGCAGGGGAAGTAACAACAATGTTGGAACTTACAGTGCTGCCTGGTACCAACAGCTCCCTGCGGGTGCCCCCAAAGCTGTGATGCTTGGAGATACTCAGCCTGCAGGGATCCCAGATCGGTTCACTGGTTCTAATTCAGGCACTACAGCCTCCATGAGCATCTCAGGGCTCCAGCTTGAGGATTAGGCTGATTATTACTGTTGATCATGGGATGATGGCATCAATGTTCACACAATGCTCCAAACCCATGGGGAACTGACACAGAAACCTGTCCCTGCCTAGAGAAGCTGGTTGTGGTTCTAACAACCTGTGACAAATACCATTGGAGGGTGACAGTGGCATCCCTATGTGCTAGTGTCCCAGGGTCTGAAGGCAAATTGACAACAGTTCATTCTCATTGCTTTTTTCCTACCACTTCATTAGCATTTCTTATTGTCAGACTTCTTATTTGGTTCAATCTATTGAATGTAATGTGATCTTCTTGTCACTTAATATTCATTTTCTTAATTACTAATATGGACAAATATCATTGTTAATGTTTTGTTACTATTACATATTCTTTTGCATAATTCCTGCTTATGTAATTTGCCCACATTTTCCTCCCAGTGGAGTATTAGTCTTTATCCTATTGACTCATATTAAAATTGATTTCCTTAAATAAAATTATTCTTAAATTAAGGAAAACACCAACAAAATACTTTGGACCCCAAAAGGATTTCAGGGCATTGCAGGAATTTTCAAAGTTGCTAAGTTATATCTATTTAAAGTAGTCTTCAACAAGAGAATGTCCAACTCAGGGTGCTCTGTTCAAAATTAGAAGACAGATTAAATGATATATTTCAGTAGGTAGGAAATTTGCTTATTTTTGTAACCCAGAACTAAAAATGATCTTTCATCTTTCCTTCAAAAAAACCCAACTTTATTGAGATGTCATTTTCATACAATAAATGTCACAAATATAAAGTGTGTAATTCAATGTGCTTAAGCATATTTATGGGTTAGTGCACCATCCTCATAGTGCAAATTTGGAACATTTTGATCACCCAACAGAGAGTCTCCCTCCCCATTTACTCACTGTTTCCCCAGCCTCCTTCCTCCTATTCCTAGGTGTTCTGGTTCAAAAGGATTTATATACCAGAGAAATGTTGTGCTTTAATCCCATTCCATCTTGTGGGAGCAATGATTTCTTCAAATCCTTACTCAGTAATATGGGTTGGAAAGTTGATTAGGTTATCCACATGGAGAGATGACTAATCAATTGCGAGTATTAAGCTTGATTAGATGGAGACACATTTCCACCCAGACATGAGTCAATCAATTTTGAGTATTAAACTTGATTAGATGGAGACAGATCTTCACCCAGTCTACTTGGGTCTTGATTAGTTTACAGAAATCCTATAAAAGAAGAAGTGTTTTCAAGAAAGCTTCAGAATGCCACAGAAACATGAGAGTCCACCAGCCAGAAACTTTTGAACATGAAAAAGGAAAATACCTCCAAGGGAGTTTCCTGAAGCAAGAGGCCTGGAGAGAAAGACAGCAGACACCACCACGTTTGCCATGTGCCCTTCCAGCTGAGAGAGAAATGACAAACATCATCAGCCTTCTTGAATGAAGGTATCTTTCCCTGGATGCCTTAGATTGGACATTTCTATAGACTTGTTTTAATTGGGACATTTTCTCAGTCTTATAACTGTAAACTAGTAACTTACTGAATGACCCTTTTTAAAAGCCCCTCCCTTTCTCGTATATTGCATTCTGGCAGCTAGCAAACTAGAACCCTAGGCAACCAATATTTAATTTTCTGTCTATATAAATTTACCTATTTGGACATTTCCTATAAACACATGCATGTAACATGTGATCTTCTGTGACTTGCTCTCTCATGTCATTTCTTAACAGTTTTTGAGGTTCATCTCTCTTGTAACAGGGTCAGCATTCATGGCCAGTGGGGGGTTTGGGGGCATTTTTTACAATAACTGAAAATATTTCTCTGAGAACAAGCCACTTGTTTCTTCACTAGGTGAAATACCTCTCCACCCCCTCCCCCACTCCTGAGGAAACACTCCTGTGGGGGACCCTAATAGAACCCCAGAAACATCCAGCAAGGTGAACCTAAGATTCCTGACCCCTCCTTGGCAGCCAGGATGAGGCAGCCTGTTCCTGGCAACTCACATGACCTTTAGGCCATTCAAGACTGATTCTTAGCTTCTCATCTCCCAGACGTCCCAGTTGCCATTCCTTTCTGTGGTGCTGACCTGCCAGCACTTGACCTCTCACACCTGGCCCTCAAGCCACCTCTGGAGCTGCCTCTGAGCAGGGAACCCAGGCCCTCGGAGTGCGCCTTCTTGCCAGGGTTCTGGAAATGCTCATGGGCTGGGAGGCAGCGCTGCCAGCTCTGTTCAGCCACATCCAGTCACTTGACTCGCTCAGGGTTCCCGTGGTTCCCTTCAGGGTGAACAGCACGGGGAAACAGACCTGGTCCCTGCCACCAGATTATTGTCTGCAAGGAAGGTGAAGCCAGCAGTGTCAGGGTTTCATAAGCCAAGGGAACCACAGTCATCCTCTTGTCAGCATGGCCAGGCCACATGGTTCCCAGCAGAGAATCAGACACCATGCACCCAGTCACAGCTCCTGCACAAGTAGGGAAAGGCCCCAGGAGCTGGCTCAGCTTTTCAAACTTTACCTGGTCTCAATCCATGACTCATGAACATGTGCCTACATGTTCCATCTCCCAGACTGTGCTGACTCAGCCATTCACCCACTCTGCATCCCTGGGAAATCCCAGAAGACTCACCTACACTCTGAGAAGTGGTGTCAACATTGCAAGTAAAAGCATATACTGGTATCAGCAGAAGCCAGAGAAGTCATGCCAGTTCCTCCTGTTCTATTACTAAGACTCAGGCAAGTAGTTGGGATCTGGGTTTTTTTGGTCATTACTCTGGATCAAAACAGACATAAAAAATATGGCACATTGCTCATCACTGTGCTCCAGTCTGAGGATGGGGCAGGCTATTGCTGTCAGATATGGGAGGACAGCTCCAGCACTTACACAGAGCTCCAGTTCCAGGGAGAAGTGAGATACAAATCCCACCCTGTCCCCTGAATGAACCTCCTCCTCTTGTGAACTGAAAAAAAATAAGATTCAATAAGGAAAAAAGGAGAGTTTGAAGGGACTGCTGAGTCCTCTTGTGGAAACATGAATAGTAGAACTAGTTCAATTCTGTGAACCAGGAGACTTGAAAGGGAAAAAAGGTAATCAATTTCTATTTCTGGGAGATTTGCCATTTTTAGTCTCATCTCCCAGTCTGAAAGATGGTGAGCAATTGCAGCTGAGATTTGTGTTATAATCACCTCTTCTGAAGTAACAGTCCCTCCATCTGGAATTTGGAGGCACCACAGTCCCACTATATCCTGATGAGTTGCAGCACAAGAGAGTTGCTCAGCATGAGCTATGACCCCTGAAGAAGAGGTCTTAGGTTTATCAGAGACTTTAGATAGCGGTGGGGACTTGAGGCCACCATAGGAAACTGTGCTGTGTCCTGAGATGGCCCTGTTGCCATGGAAACTGCTCTGGAAACTGCTCTGATATAAAGGAGAGCTGAGCAAACCTCATTGACACCAAGCTCAAACAGGCCTTCATTTCTGTTAAATATTATAGAGTACCATGTTCCATGTTGAACCCAAAGGTCCCAGAGGCGAAGCATGTTGGGCTTCAGTCAGCACATTTCCTCCTCCTTTTCTTCTGCTGACCTGGGAGAACCCAGGTATGAAAGGGTCCAGGGACACAGAAGGAGCAATGTTTCATTTAAATGTAGTCATTTCTCCCCATGATGGTCTCAGAAATGTAAAGAAACTGAAAGGAACTCAGTCTCCATTAGAGTTCCAGGAAGCAGGTTTTAGACTTCCCATGGCCTGGCCCCTCTCCTCTTCTCCCTTTCTATTCTCTCCACAGGGAAGACTAACATCGTATGGGGGGATGAGGCCTGGGAGGTTTGCACACAGAACCATCCCATGTCCCCTGTCTGACACTCACAGTCCTTTCTGCACCACTCCAGTATCTGTGATCCAACTTTGTGTCAGATTAAGCTTGTGTAGCTACCCTATTTCTCAAAGGGCCTGAGACAGATGCCACAGTCACTTGCTCTGGAAAGAGCTACAAGGTCTGCAATGAGGGGTAATCTTCTTTGCAGCAGCATTAGGGCTGGGTCTTCAAGTCCCTGAGTCACAAAACTACAACTATTCCAAGGTCTTGGATTAATTTTCTGGCTGCAGGTGGAGTAGCTTGGTCTCTCTCAACCTCTCTGGGCTTCCAGCCTCTGGTCATGGCTGATTATCACTGCTCAGAGTGGAGCATAAACCCCAGTGCTTACCAGGGCTCCAGAACCACAAGGACAAGGGACACAACTGGCAGCACCTGCACCTCATCAGACACAGTGAATTCACGGTGTACCTTTGAACTGGACTCAGTAAATCAAGTTCTGGGTTCCACATGAAAATATGGTATACTATTCAGGCCAATTAAATATAATAGTATGACTTAAAATGCCTAGACCTGCAGGATTAACAAATGCTTATAGGAAACATCCTTCTAAATTTTTCTGAGGCTATACAAAGAGGGGTGCATATCCATGAGTGAATAGTGAGGCCAAGAATGTTTCATGCCCATCCCCTTTCCAAAATAATTGGTGAAACATACAAGGTTTAACCTTAGGGAATATTCCTGTACCAGAATTTTCTTTTCCTAATACATCTGGTAGAGCTGGATTCATACAATCAAATGGCACACCTCTCTGAACAAAAGTGATGATTCACTTGTCACTATGTATTCACTATATAATATTTAGCAGAGATATACTTTTTATTAAGCATGAAATTATTTAGTATGAACTTTTTGCCTGATGTATGTTGATGTCTACTGATTATTTCACAAGGGACAGAAGAAAATGTTCACAGTGATAGATTTAGTTTTGAGAAAGAAGGAGTCTAGGTGAGGTCTCAGCATCTGTTTCTTTGAAGATCACTCCCAGGGTCAAGTCAGGTCGACCCTTGGGGCAGGAAGAGAAAGGAAGAAGATTTTCATGAAGAGTATTCTCCAGAAGCATCTGGGTTGGTGTGAAAATGCCTGATGTTACTGATCAGAGATCTTATGTTTCCCTTTGTCTCCCACAACCTTTTCTCTCATGTTGGTTTCAGGAATAGGTTCTCAAACCATGGTGACCCAAGAGCCATCAGTGTCCCATCTAGTCTAGATTCCAATGATTCCATTTATGCAGATCTTACAATATTCTTGTTGGTTATCTATGCAGTACACTGGGATCATGCCCATGAGAATAAAGGACTTTACACAAATTCTTTCTGTATAAATCCATTTCAAAACCTTTATTTTCTTGCAATGGATGACTGTTTCTATGTTTGATTAAATCTCCACGTGGGACATTATTGTTTTTTGCTTCCCTACCTAGAAACCCAGACTTCTCCATACAATCAATTCCTTGTCTTTTCATACCCAAAAGTTCAGTCCTCAGTTCTCTCTTTCCTGTCACATTTCAATAAGTTTCAAGGAGCAGCCATACCACATCCTCCACACTTTTTAGTGTGGAAATTTCCTGTGATAAATATCCAAGCTCACTATTCTCAAATTCTGCCCTCTATCCACAAAGAATGCCTTCTCTCCAGTTCCCAATGACACATTCATCATTTCTGTCTAAAGTCCTTAGAGCCCACATTTCTAATGACAGTTTCTTCAAAGCAATTAAGGCCTTGTCTATCAAAATCCTCTCAACTTTTCCAAAATCTTCCCCTTATCCGTTTAAAAAGCAATTCAACATGTTTGGAATTTGCAAATTGCAGCAACAACACACTTATCTGATACCAAATTCTTTTTTAGCTTGCAGAACACAGTAGACCACAGACGGATCATCTTTTTATAAGGGAATTTATTTAAGCACAAATGTATACTACTTTAGAGGAAAGGCCTGACTTTCCTTTGGCTTTCTCTTTCACATGGGAAGGCATATGGTGAATTATCTGCTGGACTTGCCTCTTGGCTTCTGGGTTCCAAAGTCCTTCCTGGGGAGTGATTCCATTCTATATCTCCAAAATGTCTGGGTCTGTGTTCAGAGTGCTGAGATGACATATGCTGAGCTCCTGAGCTCTCTTCTGACTGCTCTCTCTTTTAAGCCTCCAGCTAATTGAATTGAACTTCACTTATTGTGGAAGGCACACCCATAGCTTATGGCAGATGCAATAATCCATAGATGGGTTTCACATACTGATGATTCAAGTCAGCACCAACAGAACAATGGAGCATTATCACCTGGCAAAAGGACACCTGAATCTAACTATCACAACTGTGTATAAGCCTCATTTTGTTTATCCATTCATCAGCTGATGGATATTTGGGTGCTTTCATCTTTTCACAATTATGAATAATGCTGCTATGAACATCCATGAGAAAATATCTGTTTGAGTCCCTGCTCACACTTCTTCTGGATATATGTTAAGAAGTGGGATTTCTGGGTAATAAGGTAGTTCTATATATAACATTGTTAAGAATCACCTACCTATTTTTCACCACAGCTGTACCATTTTACATTCTTTTCAATGAACTAGGTTTCCAATTTTCCCACATTCTTTCCAACACTTCTACTTTTCCGTTTTTATTAGAGGCAATTTTAGTGGGTATGAAATGGTGAAATGGCATATCATTGTGGTTTGGGTAGGCATTTCCCTGAAGGCTAATGATAGAGAGTCACTTCTCATGTGCTTTATTAAAACTTTTTTTAAAAATATAAAATATATACATAGAAAAGAAATAAAAAGCAATATTTTTCAAAGTATAATTCAACAAGTAGTTATAGAAAACATCCTAGTTGTACTTTTGGATTGCCATTCCACTATGTCAGATTTTTCCTTCTAGCTGTTCCAGAATATTGGAGGCTGGAAGAAATATACTTTTTAACCTTTTTTGTGAAAAATAACATATATACAGAAAAGCAATAAATTTCAAAGTACATTGTAAAATTACTTGTCGAACAGACTCCAGACTTTGGTATAGGTTACAATTCCACAATTTTAGGTTTTTACCTCTGGCTGCTCCAAGATTCTGGAGACTAAAGGAAATGTCAGTATAATGATTCAGGAATCATACTTATTTTTAAACCTCACCTTCTCTGTATAACTTTTAAATTATTTTTATTTTATTTAAGTAAGCAAACAATACACTCAGAACCACCAAAAATGCATGCCTTAGTTAGCTTAATCATAGGTATATTTAAATAGATTGTCCATATAATCTTTTTAAAGCCTGTGTTTGCACAGTAAGTTTCATAAAACAATTTAAAATTAAGGCAAGAAGGAAAAATCTACCTATTCAAATAACAAAGTTCTTAAATTCTAATTATTAAAAATTAACTTAGATACCATTTGATCACTGTCAAAACTGTGAATATTCTCAAAATATCAAGTAGAAAGTTCTTACTAATATAGGCATTGCTATAGTAATGACATATGTTACTAGATGTTTTTCTTATTTCATGAAAATATGAAGATACAAATATTTTTATAATTAAAATGTGGAAAACTTAAACACCTAGAATGGATATCCTAATTAACATATTTTTAAAGATCTAAATAATCTTCATAAAGGCTGTTTGTACAATATGTTTCATAAACCAATTTAAAATTAAAGCAAGGAAGGAGAATAATACAAAACTACAGACAACATATATATTGGATCTCTAAATATTGAACAGTATCTTAAATACCATTAGATTAACTATCAAAAATGTGTGCATACTCAAAATATAAAATAAAAAGGTATTACAAATATCACATTTGCTATAGTAGTGAGCTATGTTACTAAATAGTTTCAATTTTTTATTTCAGGAATTTATTTTATCTTATATTACTATAATTGCCTATAGTTTCTTTTTTTTTTCTTTACATGGGCAGGCACCGGGAATCGAACCTGGGTCTTCTGGCATGGCAGGCAAGCATTCTTGCCTGCTGAGCCACCATGGACCACCCAAATTGCCTATAGTTTTTAACCATTTTTCAGTTGTAAAATATAACATACATATATACACATACAAAGAAAAGAAAGAAAAAATCAATAATTTTCAAAGTGCGCTTCAACAAGCAGCTACAGACCAATTCCCAGAGTTTGTCATAGGCTACCATGCCCTCAATGCAGATGTTACCTTTTAGCCACCCCAAAACCCTGGTGGTGCTGTCAGAGTCATAATAATGGAAACATATAGTATCTGTCCTTTTGTGTCTGACTTATTCCACTTAGCATTATGTCCTTAAGTTTCTTTCATGTTTTCATATATTTGGGACATCATTTTGTCTAAATGTTGCTTTGTGTTCCATCATATGTGTATACCATATTGTGCTAATCCACTCCTCTGTTGATGGGCACCTGGATTGTTTGTATCTCCTGGCAATTGTGAATACATCCACTATGAATATTGGTGTGCAAATGTCTGTTCATGTCACTTCCCACAACTCTTCTGGGTATATACTGAGTATGGGTATTACCAGGTCATAGGGAAACTTAATATTTAGTCTTCTGAGGAATTGCCAAACTGATTTCCACAGTGGCTGAACTATTTTACATTCCAACCAACAGTGAATAAGTGTTCCAATTTTTTTCATCCTCTCCAACATTTATAGTTTCTTGTTTATTTAATAGCAGCCATTCTTATAGGTGTGAGGTGATATCTCACTGTTGTCCTAACTTGCATTTCTCTTCTAGCCAATAAAGATGAGCAGCTCTTCATATACTTTGTAGCCACCTGTATTAGCTTATCAGAAAAGTGCCTATTCATTTCCTCTGCCTATTTTATAGTTGGATTGTTTATTCTTCTCTAGGTGAGCTGTATAATTTCTTTATACACACAGGATTTCAAGACTTTATCTGATATGTGGTTTCCAAAAATTTCCCCCCATTGAGTTGGCTGCCTCTTCACCTTTTTAACAAAGTCCTTTGAAGCACAGAAGCTGTTGCTCTTAAGGAGCTCCCATTTTTCTATTTTTTCTTTCACAGTTTGCACTTTAGGTGTTAAGTATGAGAAGCTACCTCTTGTTATTGGATCTTGATGATGTTTACCTATATTTCTTCCAAGAAGTTTTATGGTACTGGCTCTCACATTAAGGTATTTGATCCATTTTGAATTAATTTTTGTACAGTGTGTAGGATAGGGATCCTCTTTCATTCTTTTGGCCATTGAAATCCAGTTCTCCAGTGCCCATTTGTTGAAAAGAATACTCTGTCCCAATTCAGTGGATTTGGGGGGGTTATCAATGATCAACTGTCCATAAATTTGGTGGTCATTCTCTGCACTCTTGATCCTATTCCACTGGTCAGTCCTTCTGTCTTTGTGCCAGAACCATGCTGTTTTGACCACTGTGGCTTTATAGTAAACTTTAAAGTAAGGAAGTTATTGACCTTCCAGCTTGTTCCTCTATTTTAATATACCTTTAGCTATTCAAAGTCTCTTTCTCCTCCAAAGAAATTTGATAATTTTTCCAAGTCTTCAAAGTAGGATCTTAGGGTTTTTATTGGCATTTGGGTAGAATTGATGTCTTAATGATAGTCAACTTTCCTAACCATGAGTGTGATATTTTTCCATCTATTTAAGTTATTTTTTATTACTTTTAACAATTTTTTGTAATTTTCTCTGTACATGTCATTGACAACCCTGGTTAGACTTATTCCTAGATATCTAATTCTTTTGTTTGCTATTTGGAATTGAATTTTTTCCTTAGTTGTCACCTCAGATAGATCATTGCTTGTGCATAGAAACATTACTGATTTTTGTGCATTTGTCATGTATCCTGCTACTTTGCTGAATTTGATTGCTACTTTGCTCAAGTAGTTATACTGTAAATTTCTCAGGGTTTGCTAAGTATAGGATGATATATTCTGCAAATAATGAATGTTCTACTTCCTATTTTAATGCTTTTTATTTCTTTCTCCTGTTCTGATTGTTCCAGCTAGCACTTCTAATACAATGTTGAATAATAGTGGTGACAATGGGCATCCTTGTCTCATCCTTGATCTCAAGGAGAATGCTTTGAATTTCTCATCATTAAGTATGATGCTGACTATAGTTTTGTTTTGTTTTTCACATGGGTAGGTACCAGGAACTGAACCCAGGTCTCTGGCATGGCAGGCAAGAACTCTGCCACTGCACCACCATTGCCCCCCATGACTATGTGTTTTTTAATATGCCATTTATAATATTGAGAAAGCTTACTTCAGTGTCTAACTTTGGAAGTGTTTTTATCAGGAAAAGATGGTGGATTTTGTCTATTCCTTTTCAACATCAATTGATATGATCAAGTGATATTTCACTTTCAATTTGTTAATGTGCTGTATTACATTGATTGATTTTCTTATGTTGAACCATACTTGCATTCCTGGTATGAATCCCACTCCATTATGATATATAATTGTTTTGATGTGGCATTGGATATGATTTACTAGTATTTTGTTAAGAAGTTTTGCATGAATATTTATTAGGGAAATTGGTGTATAGTATTATTTTCTTATGTCAACTTTATCTGATTTTAGTATTTGATGTTAGCTTCAAAAATGAGTTAAGTAGCAATCCTTTTTCTTCAATCATTTAGAAGAGTTTGAGCAGGATTGGTGTCAGTTCTTTTTGAAATGTTTGATAAAATTCTTCTGTGAAGCCATTAGGTCCTTGGCTTTTTTTTCTGTGGGAAAATTTTTGATGACTGGATCTCTTTACTCGTAATTGGTTTGTTGAGACCTTCTATTTATTCTTGAGACAGTACAGGTAATTCTTGTGTTTTTAAGAATTTGTCCACTTCATCTAAGTTTTCTAATTTGTTGGCATATAGATCTTACATTCCATAAGAGCATATCATAAATATTCTCTTACAACTTTTTCAATTTCTTCATTAGAGGTGATAAAGCCCCTTCTCATTTCTGATTTTATTTGTTCATGTCCTCCTTCTTTTCTTCTTTATTAGGCAATTTTATTAATCGTATCTATTAATTTTATTAATTAATTAAATTAATAATTAATAAATTCATTGGTTGATTTTATTATTTTCTCAAACAAAATTTTAGTTTTGTTGACTCTATTCTTTTATTGTTCTTCAGTTTATTTGTTTCTGCTTGAGTTATAATTTCCTTCTTTTATTCACTTTGAGGTTAATTTGCTCTTCTTTCTCTAAATTCTCCAGGAGAGCAGTTAAATCCACAAGTTTTGCTCATTCTTGCTTTTTAATGTAGGCCTTTGAGACAATAAACCTCCCTCTCAGCACTGCCTTTACTGCATCCCTTAAGTTTTGATATGTTGTATTCTAATTATCAATCATCTCCAGATACTTAGTGATTTCTCTAGCAGTTTTTTCCTTGACCCACTGATTATTTAAGAATGCATTGTGTAATCTCCTTGTATTTGTGCAAGCTCTGGTCCTTTGATGATTATTAATTGCCAATTTCATTCAGTTGTGATCAGAGAATGTGTTTTGGATAATTTTCATCTTATTAAATTTAGAAGCTTAGTTTATGTTCCAGTATATGATCTATCCTGGATAACATTCCATGTGTATTAGAGAAGAATATGGATCCTGGTGTTTTGGGATCTAATGATCTATATATGTCTATTAGATCTAATTCATTCATTTTATTGTTTAGGTTCTCTATTTTCTTGTGGATCCTCTGTGTGGTTGTTCTATCTATAGTGGAGAACAGTGTACTGAAATCTCCCACTATTACTGCTGATATGTTTATATCTCTCTTCAGTTTTTCCAATTCATGCCTCATGTACCTTGAAGCTCTTTGATTGGGAGCATGCACATTTATGACTGCTATTTCTTCTTGGTGAGTTGTCCTTGTTATTAATATGTACTGTCCTTCTTTGTCTCTTATAATGTCTTTTAATTTAAAGTCTACTTTGTCTGATATTAATAAAGCTACTATTGCTTTCTTTTGGTTACAGCTTGCATAGAAGATATTCTTCCACTCTTTCACTTTCAATCTGTGTCCTTGAGTCTAAGATGAATATCTTTTAAACAGTATATAGATGGATTATATTTTTTGATCCATTCTGACAGTCTGCATCTTTTAATTGGTGAGATTAGTCCATTAACATTCAAAGTAATTACTGTAAGACAGTTCTTGATTTACCATCTTGTTCCTTAGTTTTCATTTTTCAAATCTGTATATTGTTTTCCTTCTCTCACTCTTTTCCTTTATTTCACCTTTACTTGTATTCAATTCTGGGCCCTCCTCCAGACCTCCTTCTCCTGTCTTTTTTTATCAGTTGACATGTCTCCCTTTAGTATTTTCTTTTAGGGCTGGTCTCTTGTTGACTAGTTCTCTCAATCTTTCTTTGTCTATGAAGATTTTAATCTCTTCCTCAATTTTAAAGGATAATTTGGCTGGATAAACATGGTTGGAATCCTTCTCATTCAGGATCTTATAAATATCATACCACTGCCTTTTTGTTTCCATGTTGCCTGTTGAGTAGTCTGAAGTCAATCTTAAGTGTTTTCCCTTGCATGTAGTAGACTGATTTTCTCTTGCTACTTTCAGAACTTTCTATTTCTCTTCAACACTTGATAGTCTGATTAGTGTGTGTTTTTGGGTGGGCTTCTTGGATTTATTCTATTTAGAGTTTGCCAGGCCTCTTTGATGTACATATTATTGTCTTTTATAAGGGTTGAGAAGTTTTTTCCAATTATATCTTCAACTAACTTGCCCAACCCTTTGCTGTTTTCTTCTGGGACACCAATACATCTCATATTTTTATGTCTCTTCTCCATCACTTCCCTAAGATCCAGTTGCCATTTGTTCTTTTGTGTGCTCTAGTTCTATTGTTCTATCTTCTAACTAACTTTTTCTTCCTTCTACTTCTTCTAATCTGTTACTGTGTGTATACAGTATATTTTGTTACTTGGACTACTGCATCTTTCATTTCTGTGATATCTGCCATTTTTCCACTTAACCTTGCAATTTTTAAATTATGCTCTTCTAGTGTCTTCCTGCTAGCCTTTATTTATTTATAAATATCCTTGAGTAGTTGTTCTTAATTCTGTGTCTCCTCTGGAATTTTGATTTGATCATTTGTCTGGGCCATTTCTACTTGTATCTTCCTGTGCTTTGTGATTTTCTGTTGTGTTCTGTGTTTACCTTAACATGGTTATTATGCAAGTTGGTTTCCTTCACGTTTCTAAAATTTTGTATTTACTTAGATTTTGCTTCCTGAATGTTTCATTACACTTTGTTTGTTAGTTATTCTCTGTCAAACCAAGTTTCAGATCTCATATAAGGGATACAATTCAACTTAGGAATCTATTATAAGGTAGGCCATTGTCCAATGGGTATTCCAGTGGCAGAATGACTACCTTCGACACAGAAGACCCAACTTGAACTCTTAGCCTAAAAACAAAAAAAAGATAATCATAGTAAACTAAAATAATAAAATATGAAACAAGAACCACAACAAAATGCACCTCGACAGTTATAGGTCCAAGAATCAAAAGGAAATACCTCAAGACATACTAGGAATGAAGTCAGGCTGTTGCCCAATAGAGGGAGAGAAAATTTAACAGAAAAATAATAATACCAATAATAAAAATAGACAAAATAGAATAATAAAAAATAATATGTGAAAAAAATAGAAAATGAGTAAAATAAATTAAGGTGTCTATAATTTGTTTAAAATGAGAGAGCAATTGGATTACTAATAAAATGTATAGAAAGAATATGTTTTAAAAGAGGGAAATAAAAAAATAAGAAGAAAGAAAAATAAAACTAAAAAATAGAAATAGAAATAAAGAGCCTAGGCAGATGAGTTAGTTTGCCTGCACTTACCCCTTCTCCCCAGCAGGTGGTAACGATGAGCTCCTCCTACCTCAAGCTCTCCTCTACCTGTCTAGTGCAGCTGACCCTCACTTATTGCATTAGGTCAACAGACGGTGCAGTTGAATGTCTCCTCCCTCAACCTTACCCCTCCTGGTCAGAGCGACACAAGTTTGTAAAGCTGAGCAGAGGGACTGCTCCACCAGGGGTGCGGGTCTGCCAGGGGCACTGCTTGGCCAGGGCAGCTTGCCGGCAGCTCTCTACTTGTGGACCATGGAGCTGACCAGCATGCGGGGAGTCAGCTGACCAGATCATCTGCAGCTGGTGGGCCTGCCAGACACCAGACTGCAAGGCAATTACTCCTACACCTGAGCAAATGATCTCTCCCCGACCCCTTGGCCTGACTCACAGTGAATGATCATTGGCCTCCAGGCTCCCTGTGGGTGCTGTTCTCCATAACCACATAGGGAGGTTTCCCCAGCTAGTAGGTGTGCAGGCTAGAACAGAAGAGGGTCAGTTCCCTCCTATTGCACCTCCCAATGCACCACAGCTCCCCCAGTG